>NC_048899.1:33336748-33676235 GCF_011077185.1 Oxyura jamaicensis | reverse complement strand
AAAGAGAGACAAAGTAAAAGTGCTGGTCCACCAGCTGGCCATGTCCACTTCCTGCCCTGCACATCTTGCACCCAGCGATGCACCCAGGCAGGGTCATCGGCTCTGCTGCCCTCGTACTGCCCTGGGCAGAGGCGGTGATGTTGGGTTTGCTGGTTCTTGTTGTGCTTCCCTTCGTACTCCTTACCCAGCAAAACAGCTCGGAGAGCTGGAGTGCTCAGAAAGGGCCTCTCCTTCCCTCCCCCAGTTAATTACGCAGCTGAGTCCCTGGTCTTTGATGTGGCTGCTGTGAACACTGATAAAACTTGAGGAGCTTTAGAGCATGGAAGTTGCCGCAGACAGTATTTCTCGTTGTTTGTCAGCCAATATCGAGTCAGCAATTATCCTAAACCCTTATTGCGAGTCAGTGCAAAATAAAGGATAAATTTCTCAGTAATCATTTTTTATTGGACCCTTCCACAACATCCCTGCTCCACATGCAAATTCACGTGTGCTTGCTGGGTTTTATGGCATTCCTGGAATTACTACATGGAATGTTTTTAGTGATATTTCAGGAGCTGGGGAGATACCCCAATAACTTCAGTGCTTAGGAGGGAAGGGCTCATCCACCCAGATGCTTGTGACCATGCAGTGCCTAGCATCACCAGCAGAATTTAACATTCTGCCTGATATTGTGTCTTCTGGTATTTGCAATAGTATGGCGCAGCAACACACTGGAAAAAAGGTTCTGCACTTAAAAATGCCACAGGAGTGAAGATGAAGAAAGGAAATTCAGGCACCCAGCTGTTGGAAGCAAAAGAAGTATGATATGGGGGGTGGGGGGGGCGAGAATTAGCATTCTCCTCACATCCCCGCCGCCTTCTCTAATCACAATGCAGGCATTATCAGTGAGCGTCGAATCTTTGTATTATTTCCAAGTTTCCCCTATTGTCAGTCATTGTGACAAAGTGCAGGACGATCTGACACAATGATGAATCACTCCCGACATTGAGTTTTCACTCGGCTGTCAGGCGATCTCAGTAGGCTGCGTCACCTGAAAATGCCACAGGACTCAAATTGCGTTGTGCTTCAGAACAAAACCAGAGTTTGGGACAAACTCCACTGATTCAGGACATAA
Source organism: Oxyura jamaicensis (assembly GCF_011077185.1). Taxonomy (NCBI): domain Eukaryota; kingdom Metazoa; phylum Chordata; class Aves; order Anseriformes; family Anatidae; genus Oxyura; species Oxyura jamaicensis. The sequence continues at coordinate 33,675,121 of NC_048899.1, read as the reverse complement.
ACAGGGGTGTCTGGAGGGCTGGCTCGGGTTCCTCTTATCCAGGAGATCTCTGTGTTTTTCCGGTGTGAAGGAAATCACAGGATTTATCAAAATGTCTTGCATGCAAAATGGGAGGATATGTTGTTTAGGTTTTTAAATTAAATTCCTGCATGGAAGGACTTGTACTGTGTGCATTTATTAAAATACTCTGTTCAAGATGTAATTCTTATCAATGCATAGGGTGTTTTATCCTAATAGTTTTGGTTGTATAGATAAAAATGAGTTTCTTTCAGTTTCTTTTTCCTGCGTGGCAAAAATATCTAGCAGGCTTTTCATTTTCTCTGTGAAGCAGGTAAGATGTAGCAGTGCTGGTGACTGATTGATGTATAGTCAAATGCAAATACGCTTGTTTAAGTACATGCCTTGCCTTCATGTATATTTGCTTGTTGGTGCTATTGTAAGTCCAGCCCAGAAGAACATTGCTCTCTCCCACATTATTATTCACAAAGGCAGCTTTCTGAGTTATTTCTGTTCTTGCACAATATTCATGATAGCAATTTGATACCTTAGCAGTTTCAAGGTTATCAAGTGATTGAAAATCCTGCTGCTTACTTCAAGGTGTAACATATAAACTCTACTGCTATCCATTCTAGTAATATAATAGTTTTTCTTAGTGCCTTTCATGAACTGCTGATTTAAAGTGTAAGCGAACTTCAGAAGGGGCTTATCAGCCCCAGACTTCGTCAGCGCTGCTCCGCCGTGGAGCACAGTCCCTTGAGTTTGTATCGCTGCATGTAGCACTTGAGCAAGCAATATTTAATCTCCTCCAGAGATATTGATACATCAGCTCCGGAATGAGGACATTAAACTGCAGTCATAATGAGAAACAAAGAAGAGGTTATTCATCTCACGTGTCGAAGGGCTAGCCTCCTTTGATATGAATCTCGCGAGGGAGAATTGCAGGTTGTAGATCACGGGGTTTAACTTCACACCAAACAGCAGACACAGAGCCACATGATACAGCAGTGTCTGGTAACAACGAACAAATAAATGTCACTGCATGCTTAATGAGGACATTGAAGAAAAGTCCATCATTTCTCAACCTGTTTGGAGGCTCCCAGCCACCCACCAAATTTTGGCTCCGGATGTAGTTTGGGTGGTTTTGGATTGGCGGATAGTGTTGCTTGATGGGGTTTACGTGGTGGCATCTGCTTAAGTAACAGATGTCTGTGCCACTAAGGTGCTATGTTCTCACTTTTTATATGGAGAGAAATTGCTTCTCAAAGAGTTTTTATTGTCTTTATGCAAATTAAAATACAAAATTCCTCTCCTTAAAGGATCCTCATTATAACAAGAATCTTAAATAATCATAAATACACATGCAGCCTCATAAAATCTTTTGCTCTTTGGATATCAAGGAAGTTCCTTATGCGATGCCAATTGTGCATGAAATTAGTTCGTATTTCAACCACCAGTAAGAAGATACTAGCTTTTATTTTGTGAAGCCCCACTGGATTTCTAAACAAATAGTGCAGAATAGTTGTTTGTGCCAAAGTATTTCAAGGAGAAAATTTTGCATTCTGTTTTTTACGCAGTACTGAAGAGAAAGATAGAGTTCTGTACTTATTCCCTAGAAGCCTAGTGAAAGGAATATATATGCTTTTTATCTTTCCTTTGCCAGTTTTCTTTAGTAGGCAAATGCGTGACGTCTTTACGGATTCATTTTTTAACCAGGGATTTAAATCTGTGAAGGAGTCATGCCTAGAAAATGACACCCACAGATGCCAGCCTATTTAGGGCCAAGTGTGAAGGTGCCCAAGTCCTTAGGTTCCTGGTTCATCTCACATAACTTTGCATCAGATATGACTGAGCATCTTGCACAGCTATGGATTCCCCATCCATTTTGATTATTTCCAGTGACAGAAAAGGAAGAAGGATTTTTTCCTTCACTTACATATTCACAAAGGACAGAAGCAGTGCTCCATAGCATGGCTTTTGTCAGAAAGGACAAAAGGAAGGGCTCCTAAGAGGGGACAGCCCCATCTGAGTGAGCCAAACCGTGGGACAGATGATGTACTGCAGCAGGTTATTTGGGGATTTTCTCCTATAGGCTACTTGTGATGGGGCAACCGTCACTGAGTGGGACAGAGTGAGCTATCCCTGTTGAGGAGAGGAAGAAGGATGTGCTAACACCAGCCTAGAGCATTTACTGGCCACTCCCAGGCCCTCTGCAGAAAAACATATGGGTCACAATTGGCATTGGAAAACACCTACCCATGTCCTCACCACCCCCAGGCAGAGCAAATAACCCACTGCAGTGACAACTTGCCCACCCTCATCCCTCCCAGCTGCCCCCAGGAAAGTGAGCATCCATGTGCCTCCTCTCCCTTCGTGTAGGCTCAACCGTCACCAAAGCTGTGGAGAACTTGGGAGAAATAGCTAAAGTCTCATAGAAAAAGGAGCCTGGATCATTTCTGGTCTTGTCATGCAGTGTGTGCTTATTTTTGTCCATTTAGTATATGTCGCATTGAGGGAAAATAAATAGAAAAAGAAGGTGAGATGATCAGAAATATGATCGTCAATTTTTTCCCACCTGTGTGATGTGATGCTTTAGGAGTCAGAAGGCAAAATCTGTTCAGTGTTTCAAGGGGTAAACCTTATTTTAAACAGACATTTCTGATATGACCTTTACCTAACAGTATTTTTTCATATATCTGCCCAGTAGACTGAGTACAGAGGTGGTGGATGTGCGGTGTATTATTAACCTAGTGGCAACAATATTAATAACATAGAAGGATGCTTTATTCTACTGCTAGCGCTCGCATCTGTTTCACAAACATTACCAAGATAATCACATTCTTCCTGCATCTGCTTTGCTTTAGCTCACACAGATAATTCAAGGGTAATGCACCTTGTCTAAGCTAATTCTAAAAACATGCCTCAAACACAACAAAAAGTGCTTGGTGGGTATTTTGACCAAATGCACTACATCAAAGTAAGCGAGTAAACTGTAAATATTTTGAATAAACTTGGACAAAAATAGGCATTTTTCCAGCCATGTTTCTACCATTAGTTTGAGGTTTAAGCACCACCTTTGTGTGTGAATGCAGAGCAAAATGCTGGGCAACCTGTATGGCAGCTGGGTGCTCAAGTCACAGGTAAAGGGTAAAATTTACAGCAGTGCCCCCAGATGCATGCACTCAGGTCTTTGTTGAAGGCTGGAACTAGTACCTGACCCTCTTAGATAGCCTGCAGGCTTTCTGGAAAGCTGATATGGAATCACCTACATGAGATGGCTCCACTGAGACCATGAACCTACTATGGACAAGCTCAGAGCCCTCTGGGTTCAAGTCACTGGGACTTTGCCCAGTGGATCCTGATGTCAAGTGCTGAAAACCAGGATCATGTAGATGATTTACAAAAATGAGTTTAAATAGGCAAAATTAATAAATGTAGTAAATGAGGTACTAAGTAACAGAATATTTGATGTTCATTCAAAATCAGTCAGAGGTCAGAACTCTGAAGGAAGCCTTGAATCCTCACTGAAGCTGTGCTTGTTGCACACCAGATATATCAAACCCTGCTTTGTCTTCATATGATGAAGAAACACCAGTGACCATTACCAGCAGCAGCTCCTGTAAGGTACTGTGATCAAGCAATAATCTCAGGTGTCAGAAGCTTGAAATTACTCCATTAGAGGCAGGAAAAAAAGAGCATTTATGAAGGCATCATTAGCATTTGCCTTTTTAAACAACATGCAAATTCCTTGCAGGAACATATGCCGAGAGCCCTCCGTTAGCACTTGCAACCAAGAGGAGTCTCTTCCTCAGCACCGAGTACCGCCTGTCATCTTACAGAAAGGGTGCCATATGCTTCCAGAGAGCTCACACCACACCAAGCTTCACTCCATTCATAAGCTTGACTTGTAATAATAACCTGTTTTAAATGCTGCTTCTCCCAAATAACCAGTATAATAAATACAGGGAAAAATATTGTTATTCACATTTGCAAATAAATTCGTCAAACACACTTAACCGGAAAAGTTTAACTTGCATTTGATTGATGTTATGTTAAAGTGCCTACCGATATAAAAGAGCAAAGAGTAATGAGGATTTCCCAACCAACTCCTGAAGCTCTCTTGCCAGAAGAGACAGTTCTGAATCCTTCCTAAAATAAAATCAGTTTGTGTGTAGCAGATCAATATTTATGCATTTGGAAATTCAAGATAGCAAAGAGGGGTCTGCAAGAGGCCATTTTTCCTCATCTTTCAATGCTAAAATACAGAACTGGGTATTTGAAAGCAAAGTCAGAAGAAAATAGATGGAGAAAACATGTATGTTTGCCTCCACTAGGAAAATTACTTAATGTTTATTAACATTATTTAAGTGATCCATGAGTTACTTTCTCATTATACTAATAAATACTCCCAAATATGCAGCACTAATTGGACTTAAAGAGAGACCTTGCTTTATCTGTATCATGTGGAAGGGCATTTGTCCCAAGGTTAAGTACTGCTTAAAAAGTAAGAACACAGCCTGGATTTGATTCTTCAGCCCAGCCAGCATTGACTTCTGGGGACTTCCTTCTAATTTAGCCCAGAGTAAGCATGAGCTAATTTATGTCTATTATATTTTTCCTCTGCTCTCTCTTGTTCACACCACTGATACTCTGCTCCCTGCCTTTCCATCTCTGTTGTCCTCCCTGTTTTGCTGTCTATATATTTTTAACTCAACATTGTTATATAACTGCTATAATTCCTCTCAAAAAGACAATAAAATTCCATCAGTAATTAACCATTTAAATTAAAAGAAATACGTGACAGGAAAACTTTGAGCATCCTTAGTGGTATTTGGACATTGGCCAAATGAAATCATGCCAGGGACCATTCATGCCCAAAGTGGGAATTGTTCATGGCCAGCAGGACTGAGGAGTGAGGCAGGACGAAAGGCTGGATCCCTCTGCCGCTTATAGGAAAGAGATTTTAAAATGTCTTGTTGAAGCTTGCACACAAAACACTGCCCTGTCATTGGGAATAATAGGCAACGAATTGTTACAGTCATTAGGGAGCTGAAAATGAGAAGTACAGGAAACAGCAATTAAGCAATTTCAAGCCTAAATCATAACAGCGCAAGAGAAACTCCCCAGATGCCTTTACAGCCTCTCAAATAATCACTGGGTAAGTTTTGCCAGGAAAAAAAAATAATAAAAAAAAAAAAAATCAATGAGTATATTCATGAAAACACAAAACAGCAAAATCAAATTAGGTGAGGGGAAGTTCCCAATGGAGAGGAAGGGAAAAGACGTACACATGCTGCACGGCCACCATGCTGAGGGACCTGGCGGTGCAGGAGCCCTGCCCGGTGCCTGCCTATGTACCTCCTCATTACAGGCATCCTCTCTGCATGAGGATGAAGGAATACTGGTGTTTAACAGACATGATATTTCTTGTGGTTACTTTGGCAATGACCTGAGCAGAAGCCACAGCACTGCTCCTAGCCTAGCCTCATTTTTTGCCAAGCACCATTGTCCATGTGAGTATTGAGTCTGGGAGTCTTGTCCTGAAATCTTAAACGTGTTTTTAAACTAATTTCATGGCTCAGCTAATCAGGAGTGTGCCTGGGTACTGGACTCTGCCAATACCTCATGTTTGTCAGCTTAATATCTGGCCCCAAATTATTCCTTTTGAACCACTTTGTGCAGCCCCACGAAGCCTGGTGTTCCTGAGGAAAGCTGGGTTTGCAGACACGTGCAGCCATCTGGGCAGCATTTGTGCGGATGGGCTCATAGTTTCTTAGGGAAATGAACCCATTACACATGGGCATATTTCTTTGCACCTAATGTGAAATACTTCTTGTCAGACGTGAGTCGCTTTGGGACCAGTAGGACTATGATGCAGTGAAGAACATGAGCATCCATTTATCTTTAATACCATAAGCAGAAACCCATGGAAATCATTAGAAAAGAAAAAAGAACCAAATAAGAGACAGCTGACTGTATGAAGTCTCAAATCTTAGCTCCAGGTAGCGCAATCAGCAGAATATCTACTTCTTCCCATTTGCATGATTAATTGACGTCTTGTTAACTGCTCATTAGGGACACCGCAAATCAGCGCAGAACAAAATAAACACATTGCAACAGAGAAGAGGGCCTCTAATTGTGAACTGGGAACAAAATAGGGTTTTAAAACACATTTCAGGAGTCAATCTGTGCAGCGTGTGAGGTAAGATGCCAAAAGAGAACTTGGTGAAGAGCCACCCCAGAGCACCTGCAGCTGCCTGCACTGCTGCTCCTACCCTGATGGGGCAATGCCCATGCTTTGTGCCCAGCTGGTGATCTGAAGAGCAAGAAGCATGCACACATAGAAAAAAAGTAATCTTAGACAGGTATTCAAGCTTATTGATTGAAGTAATTGATGTATTTCTCCAGTGAATTTCTTGGTCAGTTTATAAGGACCTCTGACTGCTCAGGTTTACATGTGGATGAGACTTCAAGTTAACCCATGCAACATCCTTGTCCTAGCGATGAAGACTCTGCTGCAAAGCTGCATGTAAATATTCCTCCTCTATGTGCAGTGTGTAATGTATAAAGCACCTGCCTTACAGAAGTAGTAGTGCTAAGGGCAGAAGCCAGCAGCGACACAGCACACAGACACCCAACACTTCACCCCCTCTGAAAGGTCCCCAGGTTCCCTTTCCCTGCACCTGGGGCAGAAGCCCAGCCCTTTGACAGAGCCGTGAGTGGTTCTTCCTAGCCACGGGTAGATGAGTTCACTGGTTTGTAGGGATGTGCTGAAAAAATGCAGCTCCCTACATTAACAACTCATGTCCCAGAGCAGCAGGCCGAGGTCCTGCCTCCCTGTCCTGCCTGACCAGGAGAGGCAGCAACCACCTAACAGCAGTGGCAACATGAGACTTTTCTTCTCCCTGTTGCAGCCTGGCAGCTCCAATGGGGATTCTGGGCTAAATGGCATTTTCTTTCCACGCACTGCAGAGTAATTTAATTTGTTTTCTTTCTTGCTTGTTTTGTATTGCAGCAGCAGAAAGGACAACGACTGATAAAGGGAGGAAGAGAGAGAGCTGCAGCAGTGATTTTCCATTTTATTTATGGCAATACATATAAAAATCTCAGCGCTGACAGCTTTGTAGCTTCTCGCATCTGGGCCGGCATGGGGAGCTGCACCTCCACCCCAAGCACAGGCCTGGACCCCATGCACAGGGCAACTCTCAAGAAAGCAAAGGTGAGAACAAAACAGCCAACAATTTACAGTTTATTTCTAGTGGAGGAGAAGTCTTGAACTAAATCTTGCTCTCCTAATGTTGAAGTCAAAGGGACAAGACCTGTGAATGGTGAGAGAGAGGACTGGGAACTGGAGACAGCAAAGTCCCCCTGAAGGAAAAAGTGAGAAATATCATTATAGATGGAAACAGCAGCATCTGGCTTCTGTTACAGCCTTTCCTGAATAGCACCCTATTTGCATGAGAGCTGAGCAATGAATCATGCTTTTTGACCAAAAAAGATCTTGCTGAAAGAGATGATGAACATTTCAAAATCAATGGCCAGAACAACTGGCGATGTACGAGTGCCAGTGACCCGCCCCCCCAGAAGGAACAGAATGGTCATTATTTCTTTTTAACTCAGGGGAGGTGTTCAGAAATGGAGAGAAAGAAAATACAAGTATCTTCTCAAATAGGGACAACAGTATTTAAGCACACGGATTTATGTTTTCTATTGCACACCGCTGGAGGAAGCTGTTTATACACCCCTTTTCATGAATACTGCAGGTGCGATGCAAGTCCTGCCACACTTGGCTAAACTTCAGATATCCTCGAGGGACTGCACGGGGGAATGACTTTGATGGATCGTGGTTGCTCTTGAAACCGAGCTGGGAGAGATTAGCGTGTCTCAGGCAGAAAGACTCTGCTCACCTGATTTTTTTTGTTCTGATGAGATAATTTTTCTAATTAACCTCAATAACATTCCAGACACACAGCCCTATCCCACATAGATGGAAATACATTTTCAAATGGACATTTCTCTCTTAACCACGTTTGCTAGTACTGAATGTAGAGTTTTAACACTTTGGCTGCCAATGGGTGCATTGGGAAACTAAAGCTGAACATTTGCAACAGAAACAAAGGTCGCCCCCAAAAAATCTGCCCTCCCATGGGCACCAACGGGTTGTGCACACACTCATTGAACAAGGAGAGCAACAGGGACTTAAGATCAGCCTTACAGAATCAGGTGCAAATTTCTATTTGTTTCTCTCCTGATAATGATCCAGGCAGTCAGCAGCACTGTCCCTCTTTGGCCTGGGCCTGCAAGACTGAAAATGATTTGAAAGCCAGCCGTGGGGGTACCTGGTCCTTTGGAAGCATTTGGTGCCTGACCTTGTTCCTCCCCACTGCCCAGTTAGAAACAGGGGTCTCAAAGACCCCTGAATTCACCGGGGCATCACTCTGGAAGCAATATGAGCCATTCCTCTCTGATCTCACCTGCTTTGTTCAAAAAACCCACTGAAGTACCCAGCCAGTGCTGCTCCAGGTTTACAAAGCTCTCCCGAGCCCTCTGTCTCTCACCTGGCTTTACACCAGCAATGATTTTCTGCTGTGTAGATCTGGAAAAGCAGTTGTCCACTTCCCAAAAGGAGCCATGGAATCTCTGACAAAGAATGAGTAACTCCTCGGTCATCGTCTCACTACCTCGTTTGCACCAGCTGCAAGTGCTGCTCTGACGGCCTTCCCAGGACACTTGCTGGAGGTGGTGTTTTCCTCTGAAACCTGAGTGATCCCAAAGCTTGCTGAGAATGCAGTATAAAAACAGTCATTGTCTAGGTTCATAACCAGTGAATGTGAATTTATTTCTAAGTATTGATCATATTTCCAAGTCTCTGACTGTAGTGTTACCAATAGAGCTGTGTTTAAAAAATGCCAAAACATCATTTTATAGGCCTTCTTGCAAGCAGAACAACTGAGAACTAATATAGGCAACAACCTTTATTTTCCTCAGCACTTGGGACTTTAGATTTAGGGAGAAGGTTTAGCAGGATATTTGGCACCAGCTAAACAGAGTTTAAGGAAGGGGCAATGTTTATTCTGATAATTAAGACAGAAATTTTAAAGTTATCACATTTAAAAAACAAAAAACAAAAAACAAACAAACAAACAAAAAAAACTCTTCAGAGGAGATGCCGTGCTTGATGCACCCCAGGATATGGTAATGCATGCTAATTACTGAATAGGGTGTGAAGAGAAAACCATTGTCAAAGAGGCTTTTCTAGTCATAAATAACATGACCTGTGCAATAATTAGCAGCAGAACTTTAAGAACATCTATCTGATATTTCCTGCCCCCATTTCACTGCCACAAGCACACCACATCCATCAGCTTCATCTTCTTTGATCCACCTACCACATTGCTGTGCTGGCTTGCTCTTGCTTTCTCCAAGGATGTTCCCAGGGATGGAGTTTCTCTTTCTGCATGTTTCAGCATACATCAGCTCTTGTACACTGACAGCCCACTTCCACCCTCCTGCTGGTTCCATCCATGATGTTCTGCATCTGGGATGCTGTGCATGTTGTTTGCCCTCCTGGGCATGTTCACAGCTGCATCCCTGTACAAACAGCTATGGAGGATGCTACGGGGATGCTACACAGGGCAAAGCTCCTCCACCATCCCTCAGCCCATCACCTGCTCTGCAACACCCTGGTGTTGGTTACAAAGCTCCCTATAAGAGGGGACTGTGCATAACAATTGAGAACACAGAGACCTGGGTTGGGATGAAGACTCTCCTGTTTTAAACAGCAGGTTTGGGTTAATTTTTTTAGAGGGATCAATACTTTGCTCATGCACTACATGGTAGATCTCACCTGTGATGTTTTGCTTCTAGATAAAAGCAGTGTATAGTTTCCAAGAGAAGTAAGCCTGCAGCAAATCGAGCATCACCAGCATCCATGGAAGTGATTCTTTGTGAAACAGGAGGAAAGAGCATCACGCCTGAAAAAATGCAGTATTTTGAACAGTATAGAGGATGCAAGCTGAAATTTTGGAGTTAAAGGCTTGGGTGATTTTTTTTTCATTTTTATTTTTTTAAGAAAAAAAAACACAACAGGAATAATTTAAGTAACATTCATCAAACATCTATTTACACATCTAGTACATGTACAGTACATAAAGAGTGTGATTTTGGGTCACCATGTGTGATACTTTTATAACAATAACATAGATACTAATTTGAAGTAAATGTGTACTGCGTACAGTGCTTGTGTCATTTCCAGGAACTAATAAAGATAGTGTGAAAGGCTTAGCTATGGGGATTGAAATAGTAAGGAGAATTCAGAAAATATAGTTAAAGAACTTAAAAAGAACATCTGAAAAGATGAACCTTTTGATAGGATTTAAACTGCCTATAGGATTCAAGAGCTTTAATCAACAAAAGCAGCTTATTCCATCAACGTCGTGAGCAAAAGAAGAGAAGGCATCATCAGTGAAGGGCGCTGTAGAAAACAATTTCTTTGGTTTAAAAAAGTGTTTGGAGAAATCTGCGAGTCCTCCTTTTGTCTGGTGACCATCTGGATGGATTTTGCCCTGGAAAGCCTGTCCTGAACTTGTAGCAAACAAACATTTGTTCACATGGTGGGAAAGAAAAGATTGCAGCCATGTGCCAGAACTGTAAAAGCCACCCATGCATATCAGTAATATTTACATAGAGCAAGAAAACATGGTTTTCATTTCTGGGACATTATCTTTAGTCCTCTTGCAAAGGTCTCCTTAGCCATCCTGCATAATGTAAAGCTGGGTGAAAGATATTTATTTTTACCCATATACAGCATTTATTTCTGTAACACACATTTGCATTCAGGATCTGTTACCAGCAGAGTCTCGCACCGTGCTGGAGGCTCTGGGGGTTAAATTCTATGTTCCTTGGTGAGGTGTTTTTGGTGCCTGGTGCATGCCCAGTGCCCAGTGAGACAAGGGAGGCAGGTGGCTTCCCCTGCACCCGGCGGCCATTTCATGCAGCTGGCTCGGGTGTGATGGACCCAAGGCCATCAGCTGGTCTTGGGTTGCTAACACCTGTAAAGAGGGATGGATGGTAAACTCCATAATGGGGATGAATCATGCAAAGTGGCAGAAATGCTTATTTCCCTTTTTGCTTTATGGCTAGCTTTGGGTGGCACTGTTTGGGATGGACCCTGGACAGCTCTGTCCTCACACTGCAATTTATGCTCATTTAAATGAGCTGGCAGTTCAGGTGATGGTTGTTTCCTGTTTCGAGATACTTAGCATCACTGGCTGTTTCTTTGCTAACTGAAATATCTGATATCCTTCAACAAATAAAATCAGTGAATATATGCATCAAACCCAGAGAGCAACTAAACTTTATGCTTTTTAGAATTCCAAGTTGTCAGTTTTTACTAGACCTCTGAACCCACCTCACCCAAAGCACAAAGGTGGGAGAAACTATATTTCTTCTTTTCACAGCCTTGAAAAAGGTGTATGTAACCTTTTCTATATTCAGCTAACATTATCCTTCATCTCAGAGATATGTAATTTACTAATGCAAAAGGTTTGGGTTGTCACATTTATATAAATCCAGATTTAGGGTGAAAGGTTAGAATATTTTGGAAGGAGATGATACATATTCCACAAAGGACACTGATAAACTACATCATCTCTATCTTATTTGTGTAGCATCATTGCTCTGGTGGAAAGATAAATCTTTGCCTTGCTAACACCGAATAGTTCAAGTCTACTTTGCTAATGTACTTTTTGACAGTGTAACATGCATTGTTGTACACACAACTAAAGCTACATTTAAAGGACATAGCTTGAAAATTGTAAATTCAGGATGAAAGACCTTTATCTTATAGGTAATTTGGGGGGTTATTTATTTATTTTAAAATTATCTTGAAGCAAACTACAAAGTACTCAGAGTTAAAACAAATGGCAAAGTCTTAAAAGAAAGTGTAAGTGGTAAAATGCTTTAAATTCCAGTAAAATATTTCTGAAATGTTTTAGAGCAGGTTGAGGGCACCTATGCAGACACACATTACCTTCCCAGCAGCATCGCAGAGTCTGAGAGCTGAATTATTAGGAGAGCTCTTTTGCTGGATTTCAGACAAATCGCTGTAATGTGCCAAAATTGATTTGGCATGAAATCATCAATAGACCCTCCAGAATACTAATAACATTAAAGGCAGAGGCCAGGACTGTCAAGACTGCTTGGCTAAAGTTAGGCTCATGAATTAGCAGTTGGGCCTCCAAATTGAAGTTTTCTACCTCCAGATGTGCTGCAGCTGCTGCTGGGGCTGAAGAGGCCCCAGGGAGTGACCTAAAGACATGGGGGTCCCGGGGATCTGGCACAAGGAGAAGAGTTGGTTTCATGGCTTTGCTTCTCGGTTCAAATCTCTATCTTCTGGTTTCAGATGCTCTGGGTAAGCACTGCAGGTTGTGGTCCGATGACTGTAGCTTTGAGCATTTGTGTTTTTTCTAACACATACACCAATCTTGTCTGTGAACCCCACGCCTTCCTTTTCACCCATCAGAAACACAGACACAGCCCAGTGCTCTGAGCAGATACAGATCTTCTCCCAGCTCCGCTTTCAACTCCTCTCATGGCCTTGGGTGAAACTTCTCTCAGCCTCTGCTTTCTCATCTGTGAGACAGCAGCAGCGATGCTTATCTTCCACACATGCTGTGAACATTGCTGATTACATTCAGCTACTTTCCCCGAAGCATAAACTTACCATAGGATCTTTGGTAGGAAGGAACAGAGAAGTTTTCTTTCTCGGTGTAGTTGTAATTGTAAAATGCTGAGGAATTTAAGAGAGTGAAACAGCATTTGGACCAGGTCTTTAGGCAGCAAGGTACATACTTGCTCTGTAACATTTAGGAACAAGAGCTTTGGGTGGCACAAACCTACCTTAACTTGAATTTTAAAGAATTTCCTTTGGTGGGGATATGTTGGTTCAGTTCAGCTGAAGGCCAGGCCTCTGCCTTTTTCAGCAGCAACACTTCCTAAAGTGACAGGGAGAAGCACAGTCTGTGAGGAGATCTGCAGCCAAGCAGCAGCTCAGGGGAACTAAAACTGTCTTAGCTGATTAACAGAAATGAAAGCTGCTCGGAAACAAATCTGAGTATGAATTTGGAGCACAAGAATTAATTGAGAAGGGGATTCTCTTTGTACTTCTTTTTGTAGGTCAGACAGTTTATCCACTAAGATGCCTTTGAAGCTGCCAGCAAAAAAAAGGCATCACTGGAAAGATGAAACGAGCCAGTGAGTAAAGTCATCTGCTTGCCCTAAACCCCACAGTTCTGGCTGAATTAGTTGCATGGTATATAACAGAAGTCTAAGCCAAAGAGATGCTCCATTAACCTTTCCAAAAAGAGAGTAGGAAAGGGATATCTGTGGCAAGAGGCAAGCTGGAGGTAACATGGAACCTTTATTAGTACCAGAAGAGGGGCATAAAGCTGGGAGGTTGAATTTCTGCCTCTGTCACAAACAAACAAAGCAAAAACAGGTATAGGCACAGGAACTGATCAGCAGCATATAGGAAAAACACTGCAGCTCCTGCTCAAGTCAGTGGAAGAGATTTCACTAATAACATACAGAAAAGAATTTGAGAAAAAGAAACGCATTCAGAGCAAAGCAAATGAAGTGTTGGTTTTTTTATAGCCCTTGGCTATAATCATATTGACAGTAGAAAAATTCACATTTTAAAGTTGCCTCTGTTTTGAATACAGAAAGGCAACATGGGGTGTTTGTCATGAAGGGAGCAGAAATAAAAGAGGTCTTAAGATCTCACAGTCCTGCTCTTCCTGACCAGAGAGGAGTTGAGGCCGATCATGCTGTACTCTGCCTCCAACATGCAAGGCTGTGCCTAAGGAATTACTCATCCTTTGCTGAGGATGAACAAGGTATGAGAAACAGAGAAAAAGAAGATAAAGTCACAAAATCTGACACATTTTGGGAAGTAAGCTGTGAAAACAATGTTTTCTTGGACCATATTTTCCTCTACCTATAGCTCCAAAACCAATAAAAAAGGCATTTCGTCATGATGCTGTATTATGTTGTATTTATTATTTTTCCAGCCTAAAGTGCTTTGTGTGTGAGATTAAAAAGCTGCAAGTCTCAGGCCATCTGGCCAACCAAATGGATTTAGTGTACAGGATCACTGCCAGATGTATGCCAGTTGTAAGTTTAATTTTTGAACATACAAAGTGCCTGGGGCTTTGTGTCTGTTATTCAGAGAAAACCACGTTCCAGTTTTCCAAATGAATCTAGATGTGGTTTGAATCTAGGTGTATGGGCTTTTCTCCTTCACATGGTTTAAGGGCATATTCCTTGCTTTTCATAAAGAAAAATGATTGCAAGAGGATTTTGCATTTTTCCGGACATGTTACATATGTTTGATCACGTCTGTCTGACCTTATGGAACAGGAGGAAACATAGTAATAAGTTTTCTTAAGGACCTTCAGTGAAATTGTTTAATTGCAGGATAAAATTTCAGAGTACTTCAGATGGATATGCACTTATATTTATTTATGACCAACTTGGAGAATAAATATGTTTTCAAGTGTATAATAGTTTTTAATTTCTTAAAAGTGAAATTTAATTGATTTGATTTATTTTAAGTGAGGAGCTAATGGAAGATGAGATACATTTTTAGCTTTACAGACCATTAAGAAAGATAAAGTGCATTTATTTTTTTTTTTATTTTGCAAATGTTCTCATATAACAAGGTCTCCAGAGCATATGAGACAGATACTGTGAAAGTGAGGAGAGGTGTGAGCCTGGTTAGGTTTGTGTATTGCAAACAGGGCTAGAGGATTATTTCACAACACACTAATTGAAATCAAGGGTAGAGCAGGATCTGTGCAATGGGAAACAATGATCTGTGGGTCTGGCTCTCCTGACACCAGTGGGGGTACAGAGCCCAGGGCCCCACAGCAGCTGGCACAGAGTGTGGCACTGCCCAGACCACTGCCCTGGCTGGGTTTGGTAACAAGATGCAGAGACTGAATCAGGAATTTCTTTGAAAACATCTCTAATACTAAAAACAAATCTCATTCTTCCAAAGATAGTGCCGTACCAACCTTGAAATCAGCAGGTCTAATGGCATTCTTGTTCCTGGAGATACACAAGGAGTTTTTGCTGGTAGCTCAGCTGATTACCCAGTGAAAAGGGCACTATTTGGTTTGGGTGTGCCTTTTCAAGGAAGAGCCAATAAAAGAAAAGCTGGCACTGTAATTTGGCATTTATTTTACTCCCCAAAGTCATTTTCCTTTTGATATTAGCCATTTTTCCTCCTGCAAACTTGCTCGGGGGTGGGAATCAGTGAAACTAAAAAAATTATTTTGTTTAGATTTTGTAAAGTAAGGAACAGCAAATTGAGCAAAAGGAGGATTATGAAGACTAAATCTTTTGTTCAAAGAGTGATTAAAAAGCATTAAGTTGGATGAAGTCAATCTAGAGCTTAACTGCATGAACCTTCTGCCCTGTTTTTCTTCCTTTTGCTTTTACACGTATTAAGAAATGAAAGGAATGAGAGAGACCTCACTGGGACTGCAGAGACTGGGTCTTTTCAAAAATAATAACTGAACAAAATCAGGTGGATGCAAGCTTGGTTTCCCGGTTTCCAGGCAATGTGTAATGTCCTGGATGGCTGTGTCCAAGAGCAGCAAGAGTAAGGTGAGTGATCTTTCCCTGTAGAGGACTCGAGCAATTCACACCCAAATGTGGGGATTCCTCCAGGCAATGAGATTCTGGATTTCATGGCCTCTGCTCCCCATAATTTAAGGGAAAACAGTTCCCTTGCCCAAGAGCAAATACAGTTGCAGCTTTTAAGTAAAAGTGTCGGGACAATCGCTATTTGCTTTATATTCAGAATATACATATTTTTCTCTGGTTCTAGATTAAATCTGCACACAGTGGAGGCATCCAGTTCTCTAGGTGGTGTTTGCCTTAAGGGAAACTCTGTATTCAGAAGAGCATAGCTCATTTACACGAAAGAGCAATAGCATGAAGTAGGAGCTATCAATGGATGCTGTACCATAGCCATGCACATAAATCAAGAGAGGCTAAAAACAACAAATAGCCAAATTTCTGCACTTTGTTTTTACACAACACTTGAAGAGCTCTGAGCCCTTTTTCCATGCCATGTTTATATAGAGATATCAAGGGTGGGGGACAGTGTACTGCTGTAAACAGAAATTATTTTTTCCCCACAGCTTGGATTTAATTGTCTTCCTCTGTTTAGACTGGCTTTAAATGGACTGCTAGTTTAATTTTAAACTAGCTACTAATGTCAAAACCATCAGACTCCAACCACTTCCCATCATGCTGTCTTTGTTCTGTACATTTTCTTACCCTCCTAGTTTGGCCGGGTGATGTTCTCCTGGTTTGAAATATTATTATTTCTGGTCTTTGATGTCCTTATGAATTCAGAAATCTCAGTCTTTACTCCTGGAGAACTCTGTTCTATGGCAGCAGTGGTGTCCACAGCTTTGCCACGGGGCGTGAAGGTCTGTAACAGAGCCCAGTTGCCAGTGACATTACATTGGTTTCTATGGGGCAAAAATAAAATTGTCCTGGAGCTTTTATTCTCCTTAAGAACAAAGGTAATGAAGACCAAAAGGGGGAATTCCCCCCATCACATTTGAAAAGAGCTTGGGGGGAAGCAGTTTTACTTCCAATTATTATTTTTGATATTTCATCATTTTTCTTGATCCAGGATTGGATGTAAACGAGATTGGGGGGGGGGGGCGGGGGGTTGAACAGGTGATTTTCTTCTGTCCCAGAGAGAAGGGATAAATATCCCAGTGACCAGATAAAAAATAGCCCATCTCTTGTAGAGGGCAGAAAAGCCCTACAGTGTGAAACCAGGCCACCTGTTTGCCTCCATCTCCCCTCTTCTTTCCCTTAGACTATTCTCACCTCTCCCCCCAGATCACTAGAGTACCTGTGGAAATTTGTTATTTTGCCTAATCCTCCATCTAACAAAATAAATAAATAAATAAGAATCCTATCCAAGTAAGTTGAAAAGCTGAGAAGGGGCTGGAGCTGAAGAAATTGGTCAGCTCCAGACACACGGCTACACATTTATATGTGCTTTTTTTTTTTTTTTTTTTTTTTTTTGTCTCTTCCAAGTAAACTGGATTATTATAGAATCATAATGTCCTCTCAGAATTGCTTTTCCAAGGGGTGATGCTGTATAAATCATGAAAAATAGACATGGAAAATGTCAAGCTGGTCTCCTGGTTCAACCATCTGCCAGGAGAAGATTGTTCCCTGTAGGATTTTCCCCAGTGCTCTGCTGGCACAAAGTAGTAAAGAGATGCTTTATCTGCAGCACAGCTCCATATCTATTTATAGTCTTGCAGAATTCATCGTGGGCATTTAGTTATGGGGAAATGACTTCACAGCCCTGTTACAGAATAAGGTCTCTCCATCCACAGCATTACAGCCAAGTTTGTCAAACAACATGACCCCGCAGCCCCAAGTTTGAAAGCTGGTACGTGTTTTCAGCTTGATAATTAAACCAGAAACGTATCTTATCACAGTACACATTCCGCTCTTCCATGAGACATTGATATCCAACCAACAGTCCCTTGATAACTCCCCCATGAATAATGGGCAAAAGGTTCCAAAAGCATTTCATTACCAGATCCTCTGCCTCTTTGCCAGAAGCTACCAGCCAATCAAAGGGAAAGGAGAGATATAGCTTGTGGCATCTGTCAGTGCAGGTAGCCTTTGGTTCAACCTGGGCAGTTATAAATATTATATTAGAAGTATTAGCAAGAGCAGATTGGATTGCAGCAGGTCCAGAATGAGACAGCCCAAAGGCTGGCAATAAAGAAGGCAGAAATAAAATGGTTTGGCATGGGTATCTTCTGCTTTGCACCATGCAAAGAGTGAAGAGGAAAGGGGAAAATGTTTCTCCTTGATTCAGCTCTCTCAGAGCATCATCTAGGGGAGCCACTCTCACCGCCTTGGCAGAGGTGAGCTGTTCGCACCAGGATGGGCAGGCACCAGCTAGCACCACGACACCATCCTTGCAAAATCAATTTTGTTACGCTCATCACCGCTTTGTGCTTTTCTGGCAGTATTTCTCTGTGTTTAACCAAGTCTGCCATTGAATGAGGGCTCCGTTGGCACTTTGGGCTGGAGCTGGAAGTGCAGGCTCAACTTGCACCAGCTGTATGGGTGAACCCAGGCACTCTGGTGAGGGACAGAGCTTGAAGATATTCAGGGACTGAAAGATGAAAAAAAAATAGCTGCTAACTCCTCTTGGTTTCTTGGCTCCTGAAATTGCCATTTTGTTTTTACACTCAGCTTCAGACACCATAACAATTTGTAAAATCTTGTTCGAGCCTCTGCATCTTGGTTCCCCACTTATATCATGGAGAGAAAATTATTTCTCTAGTGTGACCTTTTGTGAGGAGCTAACAAACTTCTGACACAGGCCATAAAAGTGCCTCAGCGATATAAGAAAATTAATTATACACATTGAAATTCTGCTATCTTTAAGGGGACAAATAAAATCAGGGAGCATATTTCATATCCCTTCCTGTCCTTTAATTTTAGCTCTTACATGTAAATAAAAATTGTTCATTGCAAAGCTTGATTTTAAGGTTCATGGTGTTACTTAAAAAAAAAAAAAAAAAGGAAAGAAAGAAAGAAAGAAAAAAAGAAAAAGAAAAATCCTCTAACATTTTTCCTCCAGCAATGAGAGGATAAAGCTGGTGAAAAAAAACTTGAAGAGGTGGACATTCCCACACCATTAAATAAACCCTCTGCCTTGCTGTGCACAAGGGATTAGGAAAGACATATGCCAGAAATCGGCCTAGACTATATTTCCCTAGGGGCACTGGGGGATATTGAGGGAAATCACAATCATTCCATAACACGTGATTAAGGAATCAAGATATATACTTTGGTTCATTTTAAGGTTGCAGCAGACTGGATGTGACCACCCAAAGGCCAGAGGAGTGGGGAGAAACCATCCCCATTGATACCTCTGTAGTGTAGGTGTACGTTGTTTGCTATACAACTTTTTTTACCCCAGCAGAAATACTCCTGTAAATGAGAATAGCCTTCACCATTTTGGACTGGAGGCTATTATATAAAGAAGTGTATTGAACTGGCTCTCTGGAATGACTTTCCTCCCATTTCCAGTTGGTGTAGACGCAGGAGCACTCAGCACAAAAAGGCACTTGGAGGTTTCTCTCCAAGGGTGTGCACGAGCACAGCTCAAATAGGTGCTGGGAAGGGCGAGCTGAGAAGCTGCATTAGTTAGCTCCCACCTGAGGGTAAAAAGCAATATGCTGCCTGACCTTAGACTGAGCTGAAACACTGGCTACCAAGCAAGAAAGCATCCCCAACCTCTCTGCTGCTGTTAACCCCCTCTGGTGTTGCACCTCCTTATAAACTGCACCAAGGCTAAGCTGTGCTTGCAGGGCTGCAGCCTCCATAGGCAGGATGATGCTGTCCAGGGCAGTGTCGGTGTCCGTCCTGCAGCACAGGGTGAATACAGTCATTTCCCTTCTCTGATTTCTACTTTCACACTAGGCACTGCTATTTGTACTTTGGCTCTCTTCCTAATGACTATATTATTAGCTCTATTTTCATCTGCTCTCAGCTGTTTATTTTGCATAGAGTTATTTTGGCTGCTCTGCCTGTCACAAATTGAGTAGCTGAACCAAGTCCATCACCGCTGCCAGGGAAAGCACGTCGATCTGTCCAACCAGCATCATTTTCCCCCTCCCATGTGCTTCTGCTCCCTGCCCACGCCAGTGTCCCAGCCACCACCCTGCTGTGCTACCCAACCCACGGCAGCACAGCGAGGAGCGCAGTGACCATATGGCCTGGGGCAGCTGGGCCACACGAGTCTCCATCCATAAACTCAGCCTGCTCTTCTGAAGGCGCAGAAGGTGTTTAATATGTTATGTGTCACTTTATGGGCTATGCCAGTCTTAATTACGAAGCCTGACGTGGAGCACAGAAGCTGTCCTATTGAATGTGCTCCCTGCAGGAGCAGGAGGCTCTGTCCCTCACTCAGAGAATGTTTCCACTGGCGTCCAGGACATCTGAGCAAAGCAGCTGATGCTCTTCTCTTTTTGAGGTGTTTGGTCCTTGTTTGTCACCGAGCCACACAGCCTGCCAGTGCTCTGGGGAGGAAGGATGTTGGGCAGTTCCCTAGCAGCAAGCACAGCACAGGAATTTCCTCACTGCCTACAGGGAAGCAGAGAGGGGCTGAGTGGATGGAAGCAGCAATAAGTGATCGCCATTCAGGTCTTCTCTTCCCACTAAATAAAGATAAAAGCTGAAATAAAGCTGCCTCAAATGCTGCCCTGGGCAGCACACGCAGCATCTCCCAGGTTTGGGGAGAGGCAGGAGCACAGGCTGGGCTGCTACAAGAAGGTCTTAGCTAGAAAAGAGCTCTCCGACACTTTCACCCCTCAGCATCCACCTGGGCTCTCTGGTGAACGAGAGCTGCTTTCCTAGGATGGAGAACTGCATGAAAGCTGCATGCTGCTTTCAGTTTGTAATGACACAAAATCAGTTGGAAGAGCCTGCTGGCTTCCACAATCAATCTAAGAAGATCTCAGAGAATGGGAGAAACTGGGAGAGTTTCCATTATCCTTGGAAACCTCATCAAAGATAGGAAAATGGTTATAAACAGCCCTCCAATCCCATAAACAATAACAATAACCCTGTTGCCACTCATTTCTCAAGTCTCTGTTAGAGGATGCTGTTCTGTCACAGTAAGGGTATCTCTTCGATCTCTGTCCCACCCTTCCTTTGCACAGACACACAGATGTATGTATACTTTGGATTGCTTTTGTAGAGCCAATCCTGGAGCACAGCTCCTGGCTGCTGTCCGTGGAGTGGGAACATCCGAGGGGCAGAAATCACAGCGGGTAATTCCCTTTCCTATAGACTAAAGCAAATAAATTAATAAATGAAATCCTATGGCAAAAAACACTTTGCTTTTTGGTAAGTGCAGGGTAGGAAACTGGTGCCAGGCCATGCTCCGGGGCTGCTCAGTCAATGAGAACACGCCTGCCGATTTTGGGAGGCTGCCTGCCACGTGCCAAGCTTAATGCTGTGTGGCATGAAGTGCCCTTATTCCGCCCTTGTTTGGAGTGTGTTGCCTTCTGCTAGCTGTAATCTGGCGAATAAATAAATAAATAAATAAATAAATAAACGAACAAGTGTTTGTTTTGTTTTGTTTTGTTTTGTTTTGTATTAACGTCTTGAAAAAGCCCAGAACAGAGCAAAGTTGGGAGCAGCCCTTCCTGCTGCTCGACACAAATCAAGTGTCTGCTTTCATGTTTTTGCAGGTTCGCTCCAGGACTCCAGCTAAGTGAAGTCAAGGCAGGGTTTGTAATGCACAATTTAATCAGTGAATTTGGAGATCTCAAAAGGCGTGCTTAATTTAATATTGTTTCTAACGGCTATTGTCTTCATGCTTGCTTGTTTCCCTGGTGTTTTTCCCTTTTGTAATTATTCGAATGGGCATTTCCAGGTGCACTGCATATATTAGCAAGCACTTTCGTTTTACTGAGTGAGATGCTTTAGTGTTTATTTCTTCATCGCCCTAATACTTACTTTATTGAAGGTCCTAATTCTTCTAAAGGAGAAAAAGGAAAACTTCTCACTCCTTTCTGCCTCATGCACCTCATGCTGCCCTTGAAAGAAGAAGCACTGAATTCCTGGCCAGGGTTAGTCCAGATTCAGCTTAACTGAGAAAAGCAACACTGCAACGGGCTGCTTGGTGAGCTGCAGGCAAGGGGCTCATTGCCTGTCCTTCCCGCTTGCTGGGATATCCAGCTAAGCCCTCCTTGAGCTAAAAACCATTCCCCTGGCTGTCAGGAGCTCAGGGCTACTCTAAGCTCTCTTGAGGTGCCCATGGTGCTCATTTCCTGCACCCCATTGCCATCCCTTACTTTTCATGTGCATTTCTCCACTTCTTGCACTTCTTGACAACCTTTCATGCTGTCACCAAACAGCATTTCCATACCCGCACAGCATCCCTTTACTGCATGGTAGGCTAATTTTCAAACTAGTTTATTAGCGTTATTACAAACATGGCTCTTCATCTTCTATTAAATGGTCCTGCAGTCACCACGATCCTGCACAAAGCCTGTAAGGAAGCACTTGTTTCACTAAATTACCCTGCAAATGTCAAACTTGCTTTGTATTATTAGCTGTACGTCTTACATCCTCTTTATTAGGATTTTGTGTCTTGAGGGTGCCCTGTGGCGTATAGATTTTTTAAACTACAAACCAGTGTCATTTCACTGTTTAAAGGAACATTTAATTAAACTGGATTCATTGCTTGCATGGGGCAAGTTAAATGAAAACTAAATAGATGGCATATGATTACATGTTATTAAGAAGAGCGACTGCTCCAGAGACCAAACTCTTTTAACACAACATTAAGCTGAGCTCATTTCACATGCACAGGTTAGCTCTGGCCTGTGAGGGGACCATATTTCGAGATCAGCAGAATGGTTATGGGCACTGAGCAGCTTTTAAGAAAATGCGTGTTTCAGGGAAGAAATCTTTTCTAAGCTCGACTTCAATATGCTAATGACAGAAATCAAAGTTTCCCACTGATTCTAGGTAACCTTTTTTAAATTAGCACTTTTATAATATCAGAAGGAGGTAAATGATAAGATTGGCTTTATCTATTATCTCACTAGCTATAAATGAACAAAAAGCCACAAGGAGTATAAAAATAAAATTGAAAGTATTTTGTAAGCTTGAGTCATTTGATCACATCACAAATTTTTAATGATTTCTAGGAAAGTAAAAGAGGAATCACAATTAAAACTCTGTTACCCATTTACTCCATTTATGTTGATACAACCAGGAACACACTGTTATTTTTAGAATAGCACTCACAAAGGCTCTTTTTCAGGTGTCCTAAGCTGATTTTTGAACACTTGCCACCCTCCTGTCCTTCTCCATCCCCATTCCCAGTATTCACCATGGCTGTGAGCCTCCAAAGCTTTCAGCAGTAGCATGGCATTTGGTGGGCAAAAGCTGCCATTTCCTACACGAATCACAGCCATCTCTCTGTACATCAACCAGCTGCTCTGAGGTTAGGATTGCCTTTGGGGGGTTTACCTTTCTTTTTGGAGGGTTTGGATGAGTGTCACTACACGCCACTGGCCAAGTGTCATGGCCCAACAGACCAAAACACATGGAGACTTCTCCCCATTGCCTCCTATGCACACTCTTTCCTTGTTGACTTACCTGTTATTTCCATTAAAACCACAGTGGTGACCAACTCCAGCTCTCTCCAAGAGCCACATAATGACACCACATCTATTTTCTCTGCTTTGCAAGTGAGCGTGCATTGCCAGAGCTCCCACGGTGCTGCTCTCAGTGTGAGGTTCATAACAGAAAGTCACAACACCATTGAAATCTTATATCTAAAACTGGAATTGCCCATTTCTTCCCCGAAAGTAACTTAAAATTAGGCTGCTTGGCATGTAGATACTGGTGGGACTGGCACTGTGTGTCTCTCGCTACACGTTTCCCAGGCACGGCTGGGTTTTGTTCAAACCACCCATGTCAGCAGTGGGGACATTGCTGTTTGGGCTCTCAAGGCTCCTCTGAGGACCTTGCTTCCCCAAGGGAAGATGAATGCTCCCTCCAGCCCATCTCCTCCTGCCCTCTCTGGGTGAATATCTGTTCACCTGGCCCTGCCCTGCTCATTCACTTCCAGCAGGAAGATTTTAAATCCCCTGGGTGTGAAGATGCCTAAGGATCAGAAAAAATATCTAGGTCCTAAAACCATCTGGGCTCAAATCTCCTGCTCAGCCTTAGCCACACACGGGTGTGAGCAGTTCACCCTTCTGACTTCAGCCTCCTGGCACAGCCCAGGCCACCTTCCTGCCCTGAGCTGCAGCCCCGGGGCTCCTCTGAGGGATGCAGAGATGCATGTTGCAGAGGAATAGCCAGAACAACGCTCACCTGTAGCCATATAGACACGAGAAACTGAACTGCAGCACCTCTCATTTTAACTAATAAATAAATAAAAATTGAAACAAGTAACACAGTCTTAGAACAAGTCTGCCTTCCAAATGGAAGTGCAATTGACCAGAGGTTGAGTTTAGCCAGCAATAACTCCTGGGCTTTGAAACAGGCTCTGAGACTGAGACCCCGTGTCTCTTTTGTTCGTTAGCACAAGCCACCCCTGGGCACATCATACAGGCACAGCTCTGAGGCGAGCTGTAGCCAAGTTGGTAATGAGCAGGGATGTAATTAGCAATGTTAGAAGGGCTGGATTGGGCAGATGGGAGCTGAGAAGGCTGCGCTTGCTGTGAGGCAGCATTTTATACATGTTGGCCTGGGATCTACAGCTATGTGTGATGGATGACCCTACACATCGATAAGCCATTTGAATGGGAAACCACGGCATCTGTGTCCCTTGTCTTGCTACAAGGCAGTTGGACCCTCTCCGTAAATCATGACAGAATTAGGTTTCCCTGGGTAATGTGGGTTACCCTCTTCTGCCATGTGGGCCAGCTCACCGAGCTTTAAAACAGCTAGGGGAGGTGAGGTTCACCTGCAAGACAAGAAACCCCAAACTTCTTTGGCCATGGATCTTCGCCTCCCAGCAGACTCTGGCTTCTGCCTTAGAGCAAGTGTTGTCTCCAGACACAGCCTCAAAGCCTCTGTGGGGTGACAGGAGGAGTGGCCAGGCCCAGACTTATAGGAACCAGAAATGCTGTCAAATCTGTGCTGCAAAGCCTTGCCTTTGCCAGAGTACAAGCTTTTAGCATTGTGGGCTTTTAAATATTGTCCTGTTATCATCCCATGCCATGCCATGCCATGCCATCCCACTACCTGTTGCCAACATTTCAGTGTTACAGCAGCCCACAGGTATCTGCCCATTTATTTCATGATTTGCCTTCTGCCCTGACAGCAAATCCATCTGATCAGCAGTTCACTTGACTTATTTTGGGAAAGATCCCAATCCCAGTAGCAGCTTCCAGTGGAAACACTTTGAGAACTGTAAGTCTCAAGCTTTCTTGGATTTTGTTTTCCAGAAAGCTGTAATCGCATCCAGCCTCACATCACAAAACCTGAGAGAACCTGTTTAATATACATGGATAGCAAACAAACTTTTACTCAGAATTTGCTTAAAGTGTTATACCAATGTACCACTGCCTGTGTCTTCCCTGGGACTAAATACAGGACATCAGAGCTCATGGCCCCATGAGCCGTGCAAACACCGTTTCCATTAGCCTAATGCTTGCCCTGAGTTAGATACCAGTCGTTATTAGGAAAAAATAAAATAAAATAAAAAAAAAATCAGGAAATAGAAATTTAGTCTGTAAAACAAGTGACACTATGTATATGCCATGTTGTATTATGTATTATCTCTAGGAATGGTCCTTTCTGCTTGGGCTAAAACAAGCTTTAAATGGTTAGGCAGTCATAGTTTTTTGTTTAGTGTCTCTTCAGCTGTGTTTACGTGTTGGGACCTAGGAAAAAGTGACCTATATGATGTCACATATGCAAGGCAAGTGTGTATGACTGTTTTCCCCTGTATTTTCACAAATACTTCAGGTCAGGGACCTCCTGTACTGGATGTTGGATGTTCTTCCTCAAAACATGTCCCGTCCACCACATCGTTGCCTTTTCTTGGGGGGCTCACCCACCCTCCTTCTGGGTTTCAAAGACCTGAGCAACAGCAGCCATGGGGGAGGCATTATTATTGTTGCTGTTGCTATTATTTTTTGCTGTTTTTACAAGTGCACCCAAAAACCATCAACCAAGATGAGGACTCAGTTGTGCCAGGTACTATAAAAACAAGCAGCAATCCCCAAAGAGTTTTTAAAGTCAGGAACTGATAGTACAGTTAACCTATGAAGAACAGGCACAGTGAATTTTTCAAATACATTTCTATGCAGAGCAGAGAAAGTTGTTCCTGCTTTCATTCCTCTTTGTTCCTGATAGCAAGCACAAAGTGCCAAACACAAAAGCTGAGCGTGACTGTGTAACTTTATCCCAGACAGAATATGTGTGCAAATCCTGACACATCCAGACATTGACTCCTAAGCAGTAATATCTTTCTGAATCAGGAAAATGAAGACCCGGGCAATGCTCATTATTTAAAATACCAGCTCTGAGGTGGCAGAGACGACTGCAGCAGGCTCACAGAGAGGAGCGATCCCAAACCCCTACAATCAAAGGGTGCTACTGACTTCCTGACAGTGCACAGTCCTCATGGACATGCCCAAAAAACTTTTAAAGTGGTTCGGCTCTTGAGCTTGGCTTGATGTGCTTTGAAGCAGTTTGTTCTAAGCAAGTCATGTTCACTGTCCTAATCTGACGTGAAGCCTGATGGAAAAATCTGTGATCGATTATAGCAACAGGACAAAGAGATATGAGAGGGAAGCAATGCAAAGGAACAGATATCAATCACTGGTTTGCAACGAGCCCAAAGAAGGTAGCTGGTGGTATTACAGAATTTGTAGGCAGTGTAGCACATTTTTTGCTGTGTGTAGGTAAATACTCTGGGCTGCAGACTGTTTGTCTTGCAGACAGACTGATTGGGTATGAAAAGTGGATTTTGAAGCATGGGTTTTGTTGGAAAGGGACAAAATAAACCATTGTTTTGTTACCTTGAAAATGGTGTAGCACATAATGAGTGTTTGTAGCTGTTTCACAGCTGCTTATTTCAGTTATTTTTTAAGCTTCTAGAATATATTTTTTATATTTACAATTTTTAAATGTCTGAATATGAAATATAAGTTGAACAAATTTGTATTGGATATGAACTAACAGAGGTGATTAACAAACTCTTTAATGATGAGTTAGCTTTTTCCTGTTGCTGGACAAGATCAGACTTCAAAGCAAATTAAAAATGTGAGGCCAGACGCTGATTGCAATGTGGGCAACAGATATCTTCCTGTCAGCCTTAATAAAAGCAGTAGTAAGCTTTCAGTGTTAGTCCAGTCCATCCAGTTCATGTGTCTTTCTGTCTTTATCTAATCTAATATATAGTCATGAGATAAATTACAGAAGCATATGATAAATTGCATTGCTATTCATTTTTGGCAAGATCACCTATACTCCAGCCACTAATTCATCTCTGCCAGGATCCACAGTAACATACCAGAGCCTTGGAACAGCCTCCACAAAACGTCATTTCATTGTCTTTAAGAAAACAAAGAAATTATATCTGTTGGAAAATATTCTATTTATCTTCACCAAAAGAAATATCTCACTGACACTTTTGCAAAATCACTCTGGCATAAAACATCAGAAACTATTTATGGCACTAAGAGTCTCAAATATTAGGTCTTATTCTATTAGAGTAGGAAAGCATGATACAATTGAGGTTTAGGGATTTCAGCACAGGAATGACATCACCAAAGGATGATATTGTTTAGGGAATTCAACAAGTCTTTATTTGGTTATTTTTGCATTCATTTGGAGTTTGTTTGTTTTTGGCTAGAGGCTTGATAAATCAGGCAGAATACACCAAACTAAGAAATCTGCAACTTGCCATGCTCATTTACAGCAGTCCTCCACTCTAGAACAACAGCACCATCCTGAGTGACACCAGGACCACCCTGGACCAACAGATCCGTGCATCTCCATTCGCCACCCTCCTCATTCACCTGGGAGTGGAAAGAAGAATGAAAGCAAAGAAGGAAGATACTTTCTTTTCCCTTTCACCCATCAGATCCAGCTCTGTCTGCCATACAGACTCTGAAGGGTAGTGAAGGCCTCTGGTGAAGTGTCTTTTGCTGTGCAAAGACATGCTGAAGACTTGAACATGAGGCCTTGGGAGGTACAAACCAATGAAGTCTGACTTTATGGGTTGTAGAACTACCCATCATCAATAGCAAATGGGGCAGTAGGACACAGGTAGGACTGCACCACCAAAGCTGGTCTCAAGCCCTCGTTCCCATGCCTGGTGTGATCTGTGGGACCTGCTGGGTCATCCTGAGATGTTCTGGTGGACCAGCCCCACATTCCTCTGC
This sequence comes from Oxyura jamaicensis, assembly GCF_011077185.1. Classification (NCBI taxonomy): domain Eukaryota; kingdom Metazoa; phylum Chordata; class Aves; order Anseriformes; family Anatidae; genus Oxyura; species Oxyura jamaicensis. The sequence continues at coordinate 33,647,129 of NC_048899.1, read as the reverse complement.
TCCACTACCAAGGAAGAGGGAAAGCATCAAGCTGACAGCAATGTTGTCTGGAGGAGACGTGTTAATGCCCACAGCCTGGTGGGGTGCAAGCCCCAGCAGTTGCTTTCTGCTCCTCGGAGTTGCTGCTTCCCCTGCTGACAGCTGCCTCTTCCTCATCCTGCTGTAAGCTGCTGTGAAATGGTGCTATGATCCAGTCAACAGCTTCTGAATCTCACCCACGAGGCTGCTGCACCTCAGCAATAAGTGAACTGGGTTTGCCTATCAAGATTTTATAGCAATTTGGGGCATTTTGAGGTGGAAGAAACTATGGGTGTGGAAAGGTGATCACCATATTTTCTGCAAAATCTGTTATCAACCCCATGAAAACACAAGCAGTACTGCAAGATAGAGCACTTACTGAAGGATGATGTGAAAACCTGGCCCTGTTGGTGGGAGAGAAAGTTTTCCTGGTGTTTTCAGGGAGTCAAAGGCTTCATACTACTGTATTTTGGAGACATTGATGCATAATGGTTACGTCCAGCTAATTAGATGTATTGCTATAGGCACTAGAGAAATATGATAGACAGATGCATTCAGCTAGCTAGATCTCCCCTGGTGTAGCGAGCTAAAGTCAATTACGGAGTTAAATTGGGAAAGGTTTGACCTGATGTCATTTATATCTTGAGTCATAATTAACACTTGAAGTTCAACTCTGTGGCAATTTTCTTTTAATAACACTTAAAACCTATATAGAGCTCAAAGAATTGCATAGACATGATGAAGGATGGCTTGAGTGGATGCCAGAACATCAACTTAAGTAATTAATCCTTAAAACCCCTTTGCAAGGCATATGGGTAACACCATTCCTCTTCAGTTTCTCCTTTGAAGAGAAGCAGGGCTTGCCCATTGTCCCCCCAAAGTCCTGCAGAGAAAGTCAGAGGCTTTTTCAGCTGCTAAACTCAGCGAGGTCTCATCTTTTTGTCTTGCTATATTTTTAAATTATACCAAAATCTTAAGGAAGATTATGGACAAATTGCTTGTCAAATTGCCTGTTTTTCCAATTAGAAGCTGAGCAAATGCAGAAGATAAAATCTTCCACAAACACGGCTCCGGTTTTTAAGTCTTTCGTGTGGATGAAATAGGAATGGTGCCGACGGATGAAACGTGCTCTTGGGCTGAGACCTTGTAAGCTGAGTTTCAGCTCACTACAGATTTTTATGGTCAAGTTATAACTCCCTGAAAAGCGGAGGTTTAAAATGGAAGTGCTGACAAAACTTTTAAACTACAACAGTGGAAATGGCGCCGCAATAATTTATAATCTACAGGCAGCTCTTGGATTTATTATCGCAATGACAAATGCACTGTCATTGTTAATAGGATATTTCCCAGCAAGGACTTCTTGTTATGCAAGCCAGGTTCACTATGTCATGCAGCATGATAGCAATAAAGTCTACAAGAATTTGTAATGAACTTCAATTACTAATAGATTATGGTTAATGGGAAATATGTGCAGTAAAGATATGGGTTTTTATATGCGCCTTCTGGTACTCTACAAGGCAATGATTTATGCTACAATTTATGTTAACATTCTCCAGTTCGAAAAAAGCCTAAATTGGTGGAAAGCCACTCCATCCATAACAAATATTTAAGATAATTTTGCACATCATGTAAATGAAGATGTAAAATTAGATATTAATCCATTTCATTTAACATTTGTATTTTTATTAAAAATGAAGACTTTGCCCTACTGTGTAATGGCATTAAAAATCCTATCATGGGTTGAAAGCATGAATTACACTGATGCAGAAATGGCGACAGCAACTGAGCTGTAAGTGCATTTGTTTAGTTTGCTGTTGTAATTAACGGAGTGGCAAGAGTATTTTCCTAGGTGTGATTTAAAGGCACAGTCCCAGATGTATGCGATGCGGGAGGGATGTACATGTGAAGACAGGCTCTCTCGGAGAACCTCAGTCTTTTCCTTGCCCACTTTTCTTTCGCTCATCCCTCCCATGTGGAGCAATCACTTGGAGCGATGCCTCCTCCACCAACACAGGGCCGACCCCTTCCTGCCCTACAAACTTCCCATGGAAAGGTCCTGGCACTGCATCAGGACCTGCACTTCTGATGGGTTAGCTGTTTCCATGAAGAATTGTTTCTCCTTCTCCTCCTCCTCTTCCTCCTCCTCCTCTTCCTTTTCTCTCCCTCTAGATTTTTCCCCTGAACCCATGATATAATCTGTTTGGTTCAGGCTTATGTGCCTGTGAGATGAAAAGAAAAAAGGATGTCTCTTATTCATTTATTTATTTATTTTTTCAGAACCAACTCTGACAAACGGCATGTACAGATACAATGTTAAGGGTTATGTTTGCTGAGCCGTATTTCTGTAAAACGTTTACATTTCATATCTAAAACTTATTCAGCCAGAATAAGGGATATCCGTGCACAAAGAATATGCAGGAGGATCCTTACTGGTGTATCTTTAATACAAGTAGCCTGATGCCCTTCTTGTTTCAGTCTGATTTATGCCAGTTTAAGGCCATTGATCTCAGTAAACCTCTGCACATAAATGCCCCCTATAGGTCTACATTCACCTTAGAAGGGTGTGGGTGAGGCAGACCCAGTCCGTTGGCCTCCACAGGTTTGCAAAGAGCAAGATCTGGAGATATGCCTTTGGAAGAACTTTCTGCAGGATGAGATAAGATGGGCTTTTGGGGAGGCAAACAACTAATTCAGTGTGGAAAGCATACAGGTAAGCTCAAAATTGCCGTATAAATTGAAGTCCGTAGTGGGTCTGGACTCCCCAGACATGCTGTGGAGCAGCAGCATCTTGCTGTACAATTAAGGGTGATTCTCGCATGAAAATGTGGCTCTTCAGGCTATTATGAAGTCGTTTGAGAGATTTACAAAAACTCCTTCTTTTTTATGGTCAAATGAGCATAAAATTGTACTTCCGCACACTCATTTCCTACTAAATAATACTTGCAGCACTTACTTCTTGGAAGTGTGTGTGTTGCAAATTTAAAATAAAAAATAAAATAACCCTTAAGGGTGCTATTCTAATTCAGTTTTTCCCCAGCCCCTCAACAGAAGCAGCTGCATATGCAGAATGGACTTCGCTGCATTTCCCACCGCCACCCTCATCTTTTTAATGAAGTTGTCCTTACAGTTCAAAGTCATGGCAGAGGATGCCCTCCTAAATGTAGATAAGGAGTTTCATTCTCCAGCTTGGGGTGAAAGTGCCTTTTCCCTAGTAAAATCTCCTTTTAAAAAAGCCCCCCCCTGCAATGCCATGCACTCAGCAAACACTCCCTTTGTCATTCTTTGAATCTGCTTTTTCTGTCTTTTTTTTTTTTTTTTTTTTTTTCTGGCCATACCATCCTCTTTTCTCCCCAGATGCTCTTTGTTGTCCTTGCTTTCTCCTGCTCAGGCAAGAGGTGGGACCATTGCCAAATCTTTGGAACAAACCTCCCCAGAAAACTCTAAAGCATTTGTTTCTGGTGTTTTTGACCTCTGTTAAACCATAAAACAACAGGCCATGCAGGTGCATCCTGTTGCTGGCTGTACTTCAGCTTTTCCTTTTGTTACGGCGTTTCTGTGCCTCCCCAAGATACGTCACTTCTGACAGGGCTGTGTGGCAATATTCAGAGGTCGCTGCCTCCACAAGCACCATTAACAAGAGGTCGTTGACAACACAAAAGAGCTATGGCAATAACTGTGAACTTTAATGTGCTTTCCATTAGAAATGCGAGCAGGAATCTGTCCTAATGAGAGATTTTCTTTCTCTCCCTCGCTGGCACATCACAGTAGCAGCTTACAGATATGCCGAGGTCTCCTAATGCAAGAATCTGTGCATAGGGCTGTGTAAAAGTGGCAATAGATTTTCTTCGGCTCAACAGCTGAGAAATATTGTGGAAATGTTCTAAAACATACTGGAATTAATATTTGATCACCAGGAGAATTGTGTGTTCCAAATAATTCACTCTGAAATGAATATAAATGGCTATTAGTGCCTGATGCATTCTCTTGTAAATCACCTCAAGTCTTCAATAATCTGTATTGTTTCAGAAATGTACATGCAAAACTAAAACATTTCATGCTGCTAAAGCATTGCCTGAATAAACCATTTCTACCCTGGACCAAATTCTTTCAATGGCAGAAATCACACCTGTCTCACTGGATACACCGAGTATTCAAGCTATTAAAGTCATTCAACGACTGTATTGTATTCCATTATGCATTGTGCCCCGCAGAGAGCACAGCACTTCTTAAAACCATGAAATCACTCAGCAAAACAAATGCATCAGCTCCGAGAGTAGAGACAGCCCCACTGAGAGAAGGGGCTGAGGAGGAGAAGCACCTTCTTGCTGGACCCCTTGCACCGTGTGCCGGGCAGACCAACCTGACATGGCTCTGCTGGCAAAGCAACAAATCCCACTGAAACTTGTCACTTGGCTTCAGGGTTTATTTTTACATCTTCCAAGCTAGAAATCTCACAAGGCATGCACGGCCATTGCTGCCAGGCTAGTTAGAGGCTACAACCAGATGGTTTGTTCATTTAATTAAAAATAAGAAAAGGCCCCTGTAACTGCAGCAGCTGATTCCTAACCAAGGCTTTGCTTCAGGACTTGTCAGCAAAATTCACCTCTCGAGGGTGATTGTTACCACTCCTGTGCCACAACCACCTTCAGACCCTGCCCTCTTGCAGTACCAGTATGGACCTGGTACCCAAATCACTTTTACAAAGTCTTACAAGAGTCACTAAGAAGTTGAAAATTGTGTATCTGGTCTGTAGAGAGTTTTTAAATGAATATGACCTGATCATGTATTGATGGCTATTTCTTATCCATCAGCCAGAGGAAGTGGTCTGGTTTCTGCAGCGTTTGAATTGATGGTCGGACTTACATCTGATTACACAACATCCATATGATAAAGCACAATTTACTGCCGAGTTACAGGTTCATAGATTAGTACAGAATTAATCTCACTATTAAAGTTCACGTATAACAACAGATGTTAGTAATGATTTCTTAACAGGCTACAAGAAGTGAACTAAGTAGAAGTAAACTAAACCATTTATAAAGAATGTTTCAGAAACAAAAAAGTGTTAATTCAGGGCTCAATCACAATTGCACTCAGGTTGTTATTAAAAAGCACCTTCCCATTTCTTTTTTCGCTGCATCCAGGCTTTCTTAATTCTTCCATTATCTGATGCTTTAGCTCAGGAGGAGCAGTTTTAGAAAAGTCACATGTTTCTGTCAGGAAATCCAGCAACAGCTCCCCATCCTCGTCCCCTTCGGTAAAGCAGCTGGTTATGTCCATGTTGGATGGGAGCTCATGGAGCTGGTACTTCAACCCGGCTGAATCCAGCATCTTTTTGATATCAGCAGAGGACACATATTTGCAGAGATCATCTAAAGGCAAGGAAGATCCGTACTTCTTCCACAGTGTTTCCCAGCCACTGTTTTCTGAGAGATAAACCATAACAAAAAGCACTCAGAAAAAAACACTATTTGAACAAATTTTTGATCATTTGTTTTTTCCTGCAGCTTTCTGCAGAGTTGGGGCACATGTCCTGGGGCAGAGGGGAAGTGGCTGCCTCGCTGCCTCATGCCCCTGGGCTGGGGCTGTGGGAGGTGAGGGAAATGTCCCCAACCCACAGCTCTCTCTGAGCCCCCAGCTCAGTGCATGCAATCTTGCCCCCTTCCTCTCAAACGTGCTCCAACTTATTTCCATGCCTGTGTGCCGTTGCAGTGGCCTATATCTGAGAGACAGGCATTAGAGAGACATGAGAGACGTAGTCCATGTATTAAGCCGCTATTCACTGACATCTTGATTTAAGCTATTAAGTTTAAATTAGCCACAAATTTGGCAGACCAAACGCCCAAGTACCCAAGTACTTTTTGGTTGAGGTACATGAGAGCTTCATTAAAACACCTATTGCCAGTAAACTATCTACCTGTAATATGAAATGCATGGGGTGCAAGACCCCGGTCTCATTAACCATGCAGCTGGACATGCGGTGGAAAAATCCATCCTCCTGGCCTGCAGCCTTCACTCCATCATGGTCAGAGGCTATCGGGCATGGGCTGTGAGTGAGGCTGCCCCTCATCCCAAGCAGAACTCCCCAGTGATACCAGAAGGATGTCTGGGCTGCACTTTATTTGGGCTGCTCAAAAATGAAGGGTCAGGAAGGAAAAGACTCCTGTAGCACCGCAAGCACCTCCAGAAGAGAGCACATGCTAAGCCCACACACATGCACACTCCTCTTCTCAAGGGACATTTTACAAAGAAAACCAGCTGGGTAAGCTAAAACCTCCCCAGATACATCTTCACTTCTTTGTTTTCCCTCACCCTGGATCTGTGTTTCAGCACTTCTGCTACAAGCCATTTATAAAAGGATCACCCAGAATGACTGGACGGGATGAAAATAACTTTGAGCCTAATGAGCAGCTCTTGAGAGTTATGACTATAAATCTCCATAACTGCTAAAACCAGTTGCTCGGCATTTTTGCAAATGCTTTATCTGCAAACAGTTATTTATAGTCAAATAAACAGTTTGGTGTTTAGAAGGGCTACAATATTTTCTTTCACCTGGTGGAAATTGAATGCAGAGCTCTAATTGCAGAAAATTTGCTGGTGTCAGTGTTGTGTGACTCAGTGCCATCTCTGAGCCGAGCAATTATACACTACCTGAACGAAGCATTATTATAATAGCTCTCGATAGGCTCAGCATATGGCACTACTTTTGTTTTCAAGGCGATGTAAACACATTTTTTAAATGTGTTAAAAATAACACCATATAGTTCTTGCAACTCGCCTGCTCTCCTGGCAGGGACAGAACAGGAGACATTGCAACCTTCACTGACTGACCAAACCCTCTCCTATCAATCCTATTCCCAGAATGGTTTTTAATTAACATATCCTAATATGTTTGTGTTGGAGACGACATTACCTTCATTTTTTGAAATGAGCTTTGTTCTGCTTATCTTTCATTACCTCTTTTTGCTTCAGTGCTCATTTTGGTAGCAGCTTCCTCCTTCCCTTCTCTATACACTTATTTCCCTCAAGGTTTTCTCCCTTCCTTTCCCCTCTGCTATTCTGAGCTCCTCTCCTCTCTTCCATCTTCTTGTTGGACCTAGCAATTCCCCTTTCTGCCCTCTTTCTCTATAACTGACACATCTACCCAGCCGTGCTATCCTGTCCCACCTTATTGAGACTAATTCTGATTTTCACAGGGACACCACCCTATCCATTAACCATATCTGCAGAAGAAACAGCCATTACCGGCCACTTGTGTATCTAACCTGCTTCGTCTGAATGCAAAAGAGCTAAAATTATTCATGCAACCGTGGGGCATCATGAGTTGAAGGTGCAAAGAGAAGAAACAGGAGGAATGAGAAAACAAAGAACCGCCTGGCCTGGGGAGGATTTCAAACAGTTTTCATAAATTCAATTTTTAAAACAAATTAATTTTGAATAGACTTGTGTTTCTCCCTGTATTCACATTTCATGAATATCCAGAGGGACAGGTTAAGCAACTGGAAAAGTGTTTCAATTAACTACAGGCAAGTAATCAGCAATAAACTGATATTATGATCTATTCTCATTACTCAAACAACAAGAACAATAACTCAGATCATACAGAATTCTTATAGTCTACAGCTTTAAAGAAAAATCATTTTAGAGAAAAACAGTTTGAATAAATTCAGATTGGAGAAGTGCCCTTTCTCTGTGGACACTTCATGAAGACAAAAAAAAAAAAAAAAAGACTAAAAGTCTTCATCAAATACATTGCAGTTCAATAAAAAATAGCTTACACTTCTGAACAAATAGTACTTAACATAGTGTTTAACAGCCCTGAAAAAAACTGTTGAATGTGACTGTTTACACAACTAAAATGTCTATAGTTTACATGAGGCAAATTAAAGGCTTTCTAGAGTCAAAGCAGACCCCACTACTATCATATGTCTAGCATACCTTGCCCGCAGTATTAAAAGGCAGGAGCCTTCTCCACTCCCACATTTTCCTCCTGGACTGACCACAGAGCATTTCTTTCAGATCTCAAACAGCCTGAAAATGCCGTTTTCCACCCAAAAGGACTATATTAAGGAGATGGGCAGTTTGAGAAGAAAATGAGCCATATGTCCTCTAACACCTGCTGTACAGCGCAGCAGAGCCCCGCTGTAGCTGTTTGCTTAATGCTGCACATCTCCAGGAGCGAGACAATGCTGTGCCCAGCCTGAAGAGCCTTTTACAGGGAACAGCTGTAGCCGAGGCTAAAGGAGCTTTTGCTCTGTCACCGACCCGGCTGTAGGATGGGGAAGGGGAGAAGGTGAGAGAAAGATGTTTTGTGCCCATGGCATGTTTTTACTGCCTCACAGAGATTTCAGCTTTGCAACCTGCAGCACAGAGCTGGGCAGATGTAGATGAGATGTAGGTTTCCATAGTCGTAGGTGAATGGGCACCATTTACTCCAGTTTCCTGCTATAGGTAATAAAGGGATATTTAAAACAAAAATGCACATTGTTTTCTGGCCAGTCTGTGCTGAACTCACAGAGACCCCAGTGGTGCCCGACTGAGCATGTTGTGGAGCAGCTCTCACCTGACACCACGATGATGAGGAGCTTTGCCTGTGCTTCCAGGAGGCTGTGGAAATACCGGATAGTTGCTGGGACATCTTTCACATAATACAGCATCTGGGAAGAGCAGAAATGCTTACAGAGACACGGTGGGGTCCTAGAGAACATTATAACTTGTACCACAGACCAATCCTGACAGGAGAGCAGCAGGGTGCCAAGGCCTGTCTGCAGGGTGCCGGTCTTCTAGCAAGGCCAGCCCCGGGGGCTCGGACCTACCCTCCCCATCCCCAGCACCAAGCTCATGCTCATTCATTAACCTGGGATAAAAAGGTTTGCCTCCTTTAGCAGTGAGGATGGCTTGTAATGGCTTCAGTATATGGGGGAATACAGACAGTTTCACAGAGAGGACAAGGAGCTTTGAAAACACTAGTTAAAATGTATTTTTAGTTCACTGTCGCCCACATCCTGGTTAATAGGACTACGGTGCTCAAAGCTGCTTTGCTGTAACTCATCTTTCATTTTTTTTGCAGTTCACTTCTGCTTAAGTACTTTAAATTATAGAGAAATAAACTCACCTGTCTCCCCCTTAGAGTGGATAATGAGGTCACATACCTCATGCACACTTTAAACAGCCAAATCTCTGACAACAGCTACTCTGCAGGCTTTTACCTGAATCATGTGAATGAAGTCCCATTTTTTAGACTTCTTTTCTGCGTTCATTCGACTTTCATATTCATAAGCTGTCTCCTTGTGCCAGGTAAACTTTACATTCTCAAGGTTTGATGTCGCCGCCACACGCTCTGAAATATGGGAGAAGACAGGACAGAGTTATCTCAATTGCAAATATTGGATCGATCTCCATTCAGAGCTTTAATAACATCCAAAAGTCATATTTAGGCAAAGTGTTTTGCTACCTATTTAACACAGCAATGGAATACTTAAAACCTTGAGGCTGTGTGTGAGAAGAAGGTTGTCCAGGTCTTTGTTAGGTGAAACCTTAAGAGGGTCTGATTCTTTCCCCTTTGCACCCTCATTTGGTTTCCTCCAGTCTTTACGTGATTAAAAAATAAATGAAAATCTTTCTCATGGTTGGCTCAAGCTCCATTTGCCATGGCAAAGGGTCTTCCAGCACCTGACCAAATAAATACAGGATCTTGAGGATTGATTAAAGGGGCTGTGTAGGAGACAAGCACAATTAAAAGCTTGAAAAGAGCAGAGGAAACAAGTGGGTCACACAGGGAGAGCATCATGGGGATGAAGGGAAAAGAGCTTTGCTTCATGAGCAAAGCCCCATCTCCTGACCTTGGGCTTCTGCTGTGTTCAAATAAATGAGATTTTCAAAAGTCCAGAGTTTTGGCCAACCACTTCAGGTGAAAGGGCTAACAGTGATTTAGAGCAAAGACTTTAGAAAGAGTGACACATGGTGTGTTTTCAGACCCTGATGCAATGCACATCCAATGGCAGCTGAAAGCAGAAAGCTGAAGGAGTGTATTCAAAGCATAAGTTATACCAAGGGGCCTGGCTCACCACTGCATTTTGTTGCTATTATAGTAGCTACACTGAGGGATGATTTTGCATTTTAGGAGATGCTGGAATACAAATGTCCATCTGCTGGCATATGGAGCTCATCTTGCTGTGCGCCTGCTTAGGGCTCAGGATTGCTCCAGGACAAAGCTATCCCTGATGCAATTCCTGTGCTTCACTGGAGTTAACATAAATTTAAAACTTAAATGGCCCAAAGGCAGACTGAGCCTTAGCTACAGAACACATGCTCAAAACAACATGATTTGCTAACACCAGTGCCTTTACTCCGTTAATCATAATGTTCCTCCTTTTGGGCCCTGTTAGGATATATCCCTGTCGGAGAGATGAGAAATGCTCCATCAGTGCTTATCTCCTCTCTTTTGTGGATGGAAATGGGCCACCCCTTTCTGCCACTGCTGCTGCTGTTGCTCTGCTTGCTTCCATTTATCTGTCACTGGCCCCAGCACTTGCAGTTCAGGTTTAATTTGCTGTTTTAAACTCGGGCTTGCCTCAGCAGCAGTTCATATCACCATCACACATAATCTGGTGCAATCTGCTCCAGCTCAATTGCTAGGCAGTCTGCAAGGAGACGCTAGGAAGGGAAGTGAATTGCATGCCAAAGTGGGCTTTTAAAGCCAACATTTCAGAAAGGACAAACTCATCCTGATTAGGGGAAGTTGCTGCCTGAGGATTCATCCGAACCCAAAACATATCACCCTAACAGCTTTGAAAAGTTTTCCTTAAATTTTATCCTCATTACAACCCAGATTGCTGTCCTGATCTGCACGCCCTTGACTTGGTGCTGGACTGAGCGCAGCCATACTGTGATGCTTGGGCATCCACAGCACAGCTTGTCACGGTGCCATCAAAGCCCAGGCCATGGTCACCAAGGGGCTTCACCTGGGCACAGAAGGAAAGCCAGAGGCTGGAGATAGGACTATCAGGAGAGCCCCTGGCATATGGCACGGCCTAGGAGAAAGCTCATTTTGTCGTCACTGTCAGTCCCAGGAAGAAAATTTCTCCTGTGAGCCCGGCATCTCCTTCCCAAGGAGACAGCTTCTGGTTAGGCAGAAAACATAGCTACTGAATCCTCAGAGGCACAGATAATGCTTCCAATTCTCCTCGGAAAAGGGGCTCAGAAACCTAATTAATGATACCTACTGGGGACATGATTAATTACCAAATAAGAAAGTTTAAAGAAAGAAATTCAGATGAATATTTCATTTCTAGTTTAGCATAAAACTTAAAATAAGGACAACACCTTATATTTTCTTTAACTTTCTGCTGGAAAGAAACTCCCTGAAATAGGACAGGACTGCCAATTAATTGATGGCAGCCAGTGAATCTAGTGCCCAAATCATCCAATATGCAGAGAAAATGCTTTTTTGTCCATTATTTACCATCTCAGTCTGGAACAACATAAAAGCTGCTGGGAAGCTATCTTTTCAGAGATCAGGTCCATGTAATACAGAGACGGGTATCAAGAAATGATGCATTTCCTCTGACTGTTGCCTTTTTTTTTTTTTCCGCTTCAGCTTCTTCAAGTGGCTTCATGCTGGGAATGCTTTGTTTTCAAGGACCTTAGCAAGAGTAAGAGTAAGATTTACAACGTGGTTTTATAATCTGGTATTTACTATGGTCTGGAGCATTTCCAATAACGCAGACTGCTGATGAGGTTCATTCATTACTGCCACATCCATTCAGCAGCCGTTTTCTGGCAAGCTGGGCTCTGCCCAGGGCTTCTCATGGCCTATATGATGTGACAGGTGTAACCTCCATACAAGACCCTAATTACATGCTAGGTAAAGCCTGGTAGGTGTTAATACAGTGATAAACCAGCAATGTAATCAAACTGTGGACTGATATTTAATGTTCATTTTGTAGGGCAATCTAACCAAAACACCCCTCCTTATTCTCTGTCCTTGGAAAATGCTTTGGTTTCCCCCATGAGCATAGCTCAGATTGTCGGGCTGGTGGAAGGAAATGAACTCTAAGCCACTGAGAGCAGACACACAGCAAAAACCTTCCCTATCCAGCTCGCTTTCCTTGCAATGTTTTCTAAAACAAACTAACGCAGTTCACACGGTGGGGATTAGCTACTTGGAAACTGTTTTAAGATATGTGAGAACTACCAAGAGACACTAAAATCAGTGTTGCTGCAGGATCCTGGCTCAGTGCAAGCTGAAGGAGAATTCTTTCTGAAATACAAGGTCTTTGCTCCGTTCCCATACAGTCACACACCACTTTCCACCTTGCTTAGGTTTTAAAGTCTGCCTACCTGCAAGCTTTTGCCATGTTCTTTGAGTTCTTCGCAGTGTAAGAGACAAAGATTATAATGAGAAAGCAAATGTAGAAAATCAATGGTGTCAGAAAAGCATAAAATAGTGACTTTCTTAAGTTTTAAGAGCCAATTCTGGCAAGAAAGCCTTTGAACGTGGGGTCATCCAGCGTTCAACTTTTTAAATGCATTTAGCGTACTTAATGTAAATTTAATTTATTTAATGTCAAAATACCTTTGTACTTGAGGATTTGTTCGGCACTTGGCTCTACCACCTCGTTGTTGATGGTGACCCCTGGATATCTGCCTTGTACAGCTGAGAGGATCTGCAGGTCAATCTCTCCTAGGGAAAGAGGGACATCGCACAAGAGATGAAAGCAAAGCTCAGGCAAACATCATCTCCAGTACCATCAGAAGGCCAGTTCTGAAGTTTGATTCCTGTCCTTTGGGTAATGTAAATGTACCAGACAGGTGTTTTGGTTTCTCAGGTGCTTTTAATTCTCAGCAGATTACCACTGAGGGCAGAGCTGTAGCATCTAATAAAATAAATTAACAGTCCCAACTATTTTTATTCCTCCTCTCTGACCACCACCAGCAGTGCCAATGGTAACTAGACACAGTCATGTTGGAGGTGTGACCTTGTGCTTTCTGGACACGGCCAAACCCCTTGGGGAAGATGCTAAATGACCATGATGGTACCAGTTCTCATGGTCCCAACTCACCAGGGAGTCAATAAGAAAATTTCATCCTCAGTGTTTAACATGTCATGTGGGTGAGGGAGAGGAGAACATGTAAAAGCACTGGAAGTATGAAAAACATGTTCTTGCCCAGATTTAGCATACTGTGACTTTTTCTGTAAGATGAGTAGTGCACATACCATCTATATTTACTTAATACCCCAGAGCTGACTGTATTTTCTTTGTATGGAAAAGTTCTCCCTGGGCACCTTTCAGGCCAGCTGCAATTATTCTCCCGATGGAAGCACCCATACATGCAAGGTTTTAAATTTAAACAGAGCTGCCATCGCTCCTGGCCACCTCTCCCCATCTGCCATGTAGGAAGCTGGGGGAGATGATGCTCCTGACCGAGGCATCAGTCTGGGGACACTGTGGGGGCTGGCTTGATTGCCTCTTGCAGGGTTTGCCTCTGCTCTCAAGCCTGCTCCTGGCCCCACCACAAGACACTGCACCCCAAGGGTCTCGCCTGCTCATTTACACCCCAAGAATTTCACATAAAAAGCGAGGAAGAGTTCAATCTTTTCAGACTTACGTCTTTCATAAAGCAACTAATAACACAAAAATTTATGTGACATCTGGGCAAGCACATTCTTTGAGGGAAGGGAAATTGAATTTCTGAAGTAGCATAAATAGCTGTGGCTTTGCTATCACTGCAAACCCTGTATTTTGCTGGAAATTCAGAGGAAAGTCTGTCATTTGCAGGCTGCTGTGGTAAACTCTGGAAACACAGAATTTGGAAGTTACTACTGCAACATTTTTTTTATTATTATTTTTGGTTTCTTTACCAACTTTTTATAAAACGGATTAGCCCTTTGAAAGGGCTGCGCAGGTCCTGATTAAAAAAAATAATAATTGAATTTCCCATTTCCATATGCAGGAAGGTTAATATATTTCCTTCCACTCCTCTGTGGCCAAACCACCCTTGTATTGTTTTTAACCAAAAAAAAAACCAACTTTGATTCATAATTTAATCCACTGCCTTAATTGACTTCGGTTAGCTCTTTTATATGCAAACAAGTGTCCTGAGGCATTTTACAGTCAAATCTGCGGCAGCTTGCATTATCAACAATTTGGCAATTAGGCTATCCGAATTATTTAAACTCTCCAACACAATTACCTTTTAAAGGCTACCACTATGTTCGCCATTAAGTTTCTAATTAAACATTTTACGTAACGGGATAGTTTATAGCACAGTTGCTGCTTTATAGCGGCGCTGATGACTTTTATGGTTTTTAAAGGTACAGAGTGCTGCGCGCTGGAGTGTGAACTTAATAAGGCAGAGGCTGTAGGCAAAGGCAGGAGCTTGAGATGGGCGGGGGTAATGGGATATGATGCTACATTAAACGGTTTGCTTTTTTCTCACAGTGGAAAAAGTGCACAGGAGGTGGAAAAGTGGAAGAAAAGCATCCTTGCCTTCTGTGCTGCTTCCCTGCACAGTGCAAGGATGGGGGCACAGGGGCTGGCATCAGGCAGGAGAATTGGATCCCCCAGGTTTGCTCCTGCCTGGGTCCCCAGAGATGTGCAGTGGGGACAAGTGAGCCAGGAAATGGGCTTTGCTGGTTCCTGACTGCACGTCCACCATGCCAGGCTGGCACTGGATAGGGAGTGAAGCACCTCGCTAACCGAGCAAAGTGTTCCTCTCAAAAGCAGTATTTTTTTGTGGCAGAGGAATGGTTTTCCTTGCTTGGAGAGAAATGTTCCTGCTCTGTCACACTGTCTGTTTTATAACTAACACCCACCATTTACTTACATTTATTTTTTACTTATTAGTAGAGATTAACAAAGCTGAGATTAGTCTTTGGAGTTGTTATGACTAAAGCACTTAAAATAAATTAACTGTTTGTATAAAATTTTAGTTTGACGACTTAATGGGCAGAGCAGAATTAGGAAACATAGGCTTTAATTAAGAAGGAACTTAAGCAAGAATTTAATGAAGAGAAGCACTCTCTGCTGTTGGTATTGTTTTTCCACCCAGCTGACTTCAGAAAAGAGACTTACTTCTTCTGAAGACCTACTTCCCCCAGATCCCAATGAGACCTGCCCAGAAGACAGGCAGCCCTTCATAGGGATGGAAACACACTGCAGGGGGCGGGGGGGGGGGGGGGGGGGGACATGACGGCACGGACAGGGACAATTAGGTACAGACAAGGTTGGCGGTGTCCCCCCTGTGCCATCAGCGGGTGGCACAGAAACCCAAGGGGCAGCTGGAGCCTCTCTAAGCTTGAGGGGCAATGTGGAGAAGGAGTTTTCTCCTGGAAGACACGCAGGAGTCAGGGTGCGGGGCACGAGCTGGTTTTGTGCTATAGCCACGCACCGGCCACTGCCTTCTGCCCCCTGCAGAGGACTTCGTGAGAAAAGCCTTTCCTTCCCTCCCCACTCTTCTCTTCTCAACTTGTAATCAAAAAAAAAAAAGAAAATAAAAAAAAAAGGTTAAAGCTTAACAACAGTGAAGCTCAAGGCATACCTGCTCCGCCACCAACGCTTAGTATATTGATTGCAGGCTTCCCATGTCCAATGCTGCAAAACATTATTTATAAATGTTATAAATTTATAACATTATTTATAAATGTCATCAGAGTTGCCCAGCAGATAGGGTTACATGCATTACGCAAAGAGCCAGAGATTCCATGAAATTAAAACCTGCAGGACAGACCCAAAAGCAGTGTGTGCAGGTACATGCATGCCCATGAGCAGGCAGCTAGGACTAGATTCAGGCTTCTGCTATTCAGACATGCCAATTTCTGGTGATTTGGGCAATTTGCAGAGGTCTCCACGTCTATTATCGCATTTTTCATGTGCCAAGGTTTATCCGGGGTGAGCTACATTTGCATGCAAAGAAACCACCCAGCCTTATCTCCTCCCTGCTAGGCAGGCTCTGTGCCACAGACGAAACCTCCCCTCCCGGGGGTGGCCGAGGCCACCAGCAGCCACCTGCCACCACCACCACGGGACCGTGCCCAGCACCAGGCAGGGCTTTCTCCCCATTACCTCGCCAGCACGGTGGGCAGCTGCCGCTCTACGAACTCCTGCATGCACTGGTGCTCGGTCGACTTCGCCAGGAAGACGCGGAAGGACCGGAGGTACCTGCTGGGGTCGGCCATCAGGCTCCGCATGGAGGAAGCCATGCCGGGTTTCAGGGGACTGTGCACGGCAGGGTTGGCTTGTTCTCCACAGCAATCCCCTGCACCCGGGGGAGGAACAACAGACAATGCTCAATACACACGGCGATAAACCCAAGGCATCTCGCGTGGCTGAACAGGGAGGTCACGGTCAAGCGCAGGACTTTGCTCCCATCCTCTGGCAACTAATTTACATTAGGGACAGAGTGCTTAAAGAATATTATGCAATGTTGCGATAGAAACCATAAATCAGGTCTGAGCAGCGAATGGTAATGTATCATGGCTAATCTCTGCGAAGGAAACGCCAGCATTTTTTAGCTGTGCTGACACAGGACCCAGTGAAAGGGTCCTGAGACGCTTCTCAAGGAAAAGAAAAATTCCCCTATTCCTTGAAGGCATGGAGAGGCCTGGAAGGCTTGGCCTGGATTAGAAGAAAGAGCAGCACACTTCTCCAGAGATGCTAGCAGATGTCTTTATCGTGTTTTTCTTTCCTTTTTTTTTTTTTTTTCAATCTTTTGATGTGCTTAAAGAGGATGCTGGCAGTGGGGTGAAAACAATAAAACCCTTTAAAACACACTTTGTAATTTTTAATTCCTCTGAAGATAATGGTGCAATTCCCACAAGCAAAGCAGTTACTTCCCGAAAGCCACGCGTGTTACTGGAACGGATGCCGTGAGAAACCTGGTGCAGGGAGACACCCAGGGCCGAGGAGGCAGTGGGTGCTCCCGGGGACCACCATGCCTGTGCTGGGAAGGACCAAAACCGCACTTTGTGTCTACTGGGTCTTGTCCTCACCCACAAGGAGGAAGAGGAACCCTCTGCAGATGCCACACGCAGGGACCTGACCAGCCCCCTCCCAGTCCCCTGGTTGTTTTTATTGCTCTCATTGGAATTCTGTCTCTTTTCAATGATAACAACAGCTGCCTGGCTTTGCTCAGCTTTCCTTTCTGCTGGTGCCAAAAATAATGTCCAGCTCGTGACAAGGCTTTTTTTTTGCATCCCATGAGCTGCAGTTCCCCACGTGCCAAGGAGTCCAGAAGGAGCCACTCCTGCAGCTCCTCTTTATCCGAGGACACAGCGGGTGTCCAGAGCTTGGGCACAGACTGCCACCACAGCAGCATCTCCTCCTAAGGACCACCACCAGGGTAGACCCAGCACCATTCCCGTGTCTCACACCCTCTCACATAGCAAACCTGCATGTATTAATCAGAGAAGGTGAAAAAGATGGCAGAAGGGCATTAAAAACTGCTCTCTCCCAGATACCATGAGGGCTGGCTGGTGCAGCAGGGGAAGGCAATGGGGCCCCCTGGCCACGGAGCTGAGCCCACCCCCACAGCCTGCCCGGGGCTGATTTGAAGAGTCTGGCTTCCTTAGATAAGAGAGGCAATCCAGCCTGCATATTAGAGAGACAGACCAACAAACTGCAGCTAAATCGACTCCTTTACCTGGAGGGCCATCACTCAGGGGACGTGCACAGAGAGAGTGCGATGCTGCCTGGCTGGGCAGACCCTCCCGAGCCCTCCCGCCCACCTGCCAGCAGCCACTGACTCTTTTCCATGTGCCTGGCACTGCAATCCCCAGCATTAACTTGGGGAAACCAAGCACAGACATTGCCTGAGAGAGTGAGGATGCCAACACCTGGCTGAACACGGGGTGAGAATATATGCTGCCAGGCCAAGAAGCAACCGTAACACCCATGTTTACACAATTCCTCTGCTCAGCTCCTTGCTTTTCACTTTAAACGCACAAAGAGGCTTTGGCGTTTGCCGCTGAAATATTTTACTGCCTTCCATCTCGAAAAAATATTTTGCAGTTAATGAGAGGAGATTTAGATAATCAACCTTTCTTGTCCAACTCCCCGTGCTTCCTGTGATTTAATTTGCCCACCCCCGGCTCAGCAGTCTCTAACAAACAGCCGAGATTCATTTTCGTGTTAGGTGCAGTTCGAGGAATTTGTCTCATTTATTTCATTCTGCTTTTGGCTGCTCGAATTTGCCCCATTTATTTCATTATGTGTTTTGCTGTTTAAACTGCAGCTAGTTAACTTTAAAAATGAGGAAAATAATAATCAAAAAAAGACAGAGAGAAAAAAAGGATTTTTTTTAAATCAGGCTGATACAGAAACTTTGGGGTAATAATGTTCACTTGGACATGTTCCCTTCAGTGACGACCCAGATTTTTATGTAGCTTCCTGAAAAGACTGTACAGCTTCAAAAGCTGCTTCTGTGCTTGTGCTGCAGTTGTTTGGACCAGGTTTGCACCAGCACTGGCAGAATTAAGCCTGGTTAAACCCACTGACGAACTCTTTTACACCTTCAGCACGACCTCTGGCAAGAAAGCGAGTTTGCCTTCGTGCTGCAGGATGCCAATGAAGCTGAAGATGCCCACACAGCCCGTGCCCAGTACTTACGTGTGCGGTGGTGCCTGGTGCAGCAGCTCCCTCGGCACGGTGCCGCGGGTGTTGGGGACGTGCCGTGCTGACACCCCCGCGGTGCCTCCAGTCCCACCCCCGGCCGGGAGGAGGTCCCCTCTGGGATCCTATCTCCGGGATGTGGCTGCTGTGGCAGCGGGAAGTGGAGGGGTCTGGCTGCTATCCACGTGTGGTTTGTCCCAGGTCACCAGCTGAAAAATGTTGGGGGAAAGGGTAGAAAGGGGAAATGAGGACGTTCCCCTGCTCACACTGCAGCTGCGGTGCCACTGCCTAAGCGCACAGTCTCTCTGAGCTGTCTCCGAAGGCTCCAGGATCCACTCCTGCACCCACAGGTGGGTGACAGCCACCCGCTGCGGTGGCAGACACCCTGCCTGGCCTCCCAGTGTGGCTGGCACCAGCGGGCTCACACAATGTGCCTGGCACAGCCGTGGGGGCACCAGCAGCATTCAGCCCTCAAGGTCTATCAGCGCCTTGATTAGGGTCCGGATGACAAATAAACTCTGCTACAGGTATAAAGGAAATGTGTCTCCTGACAAATTGGAAATGGTTATCTCAGTGTGTGGCACGCGGTAAGCTACAATATTTATAGTTTGCCTATAGAAACCTACTGGTACACATTACTTTGCTTTTTAGGTGGCTCTTTTGCAAGCAGCAGAGATTTTGCTTATCCCTTACTTTCAAGGGCTCAAGCTTTGCTATAAACAGTTTTAACTCAGGGAATGCAAGGGCAGAGAAAAAACATTGGCCCATGTCTGTTTTCACACTGCATTTTGTTGTTCATAGCATTAATAAAATATTTGCCTTCTGTGTGCCCCAAATTATTCATTGCTCCTTCGTTTCAAGTTTTCCTTCTGGACTTGCAGGGAGAAATGAACAGTTCATGGAGAAATGAACTGCTCACATTGTAAAAGGCTTATCAAATCACACCAGTAATAGCAATAATCCTACTTTCAAAGACACAGTCACAGGAAAAAAATCTTGTAGGTTGACATTTAGCCCAAAGTTTACCAAAATAAAGATTTCCTATCAGCAGCTGCAATCGCTGAGGGAGCAGCTACTGCAGGGACAGGTAGCACTTGTACTTTCCCTCTGTCCATGCACAGCCCAGTCCCCAAAACACTCACAGTGAAGGAGTCGGTGCCCGTCACGCAGCAGCCAGCAGGACCACAGCAATGTCACGGTTTCAGACAGGCAGCCCCAAGTTTATCTGCAACAGGAATCAGAGGGGCTGGCCCCCCGAACACCCACCACCTGCACCCTGCTGGGTAGTGCCATTGGTGCAGTTCCACAGCTCTGTTTCCCAGGTATTTTGGGGAGAAAATGCTTAGTTTCAAGTACTTTCATTGCATTCCCCTGGCTTTTAGTTCCCATTTTAAGTAAAACCCCACTTGGAAAGGCAAACAGCACCTTTTTCTCCCTTCTTCTTGGAGTTGAAAAGCCTTGGCCTGGGCTGAAGGGGAGGAGGTGCCCACAGGCTCCTGCACCGCGCTCAGCAGGGCCGGCCTTTCATTTTAAGGAGAATGAAGCCTGAGCTGGTTTTTCAGACAGCCACAGTCTGGGCCAGCTTCCCTGCACGGGAGGCACCCCAGCGAATGCTAATGCTGCAGGAACGGCTCCCTGCCAGGCGCTGGGTGCTGGCCCTGCTGCAACGCCCCTGGCAGCACTGCCCTGGCTCCCGGTGATAAGCTCTGCTGTTCAAACAGACCTGAGCACTGAGGGCAGCGGTGTTTTCCCAGCTTCCTGAACAGTTCTGGAAACACGGGTTAACTGGAATCACCAGAGCTGTGCAAGCCAGTCAAAAAAATAAAATAAAACCCGTGCATGTGGCCTGTGCTTTCCCCACTCCATAACCCACAAAACAAATGGAAGTTTTCCAGGTACCAGTTGCCATTTAAACCAGTTGCCATTGGTTCAGAGCCAATAATAAAAAGTATCTGGTGCCTGTGTATGCTTTATGAAAGATGTTGCTGTCGATTTGTTACTTAACTCCCCACGGAGCCACGTTCTGCGAGCTTTAAGCCCAGTCCCAGGCACTTCAGTTTGATACAGGCTCGAACTGAACACAGGACGAGGGGCTGGCATCACTCTGCAAAAAGAAATCCCCTGGGGAAGCTGGTCACACCACCCCCAGGCAGACCTCCTGCGTTGTTCACTGATGTGGCTTTACTCTGTTTAACATCAATATTCAGAAAAAAGTATTTCACCTGCCTGTGCCTTTTTACCCTGAGCGTGCATCCAGCACTGCCCTAGAATGAAAGAGGCTGAAAGGAGTTATTGAAAGGGGATCACAAAAGCCTCAAGGGTATCAATATTTGGAAAATGATAGCTGTTGTGCATTAAATAGCTCTCGGTCATTCTGGGACAATTCACAAGTCTGTAGATATTTGGCCAACAGTGACACAGGACAATGTTAAAACACAGAACTGGGAGTGAGAGGAGTCCACCCAGAAACCTGGCAAGAACCTGGGTCATTGTCCCTGTCCCCTTAGGCGAGATGAGGGCTGGGAACAGTCAGCATCTGCAGATTATTTCCTTCTCTGAAGTGCATCTGCGGGGGGTTGGGCTGAAAATCAGGCTTGGGGTTCCTCGGGGTACACCAGGTGGCCACAGGCATGATGTCTCGGCAGGGCCAGGAGTGTTGGAGCAGCCTGTGGGCAGCAGTGACCCTGGCTGGGCACACATTTGTCCCTCTGGTGTGGGACCAGAGCCTGGAGTCAGAGCCCAACCGAGCTCCAGGAACTGGCAGAGGACAGATCCATGGAACAAGTCCCATCGGCATTAAGGAAACCTGAGTATGCCCTGTACATGGGTCAGGTCCAGGAAACCAGATTTTCCAGAGGCAGGAGGAAGGGGAAGGCTGGGTGAGAGAGACCAAAGTTCCGGCCTTTCACCACAGCTTCTGTAGATGGACCAAATATCCGCACCCAGAGACTGCACACATTTATTGGGCTCACCTCTGGATCTGATTTAATCATGCTCAGCCAGCCCGATAACAGCAGGAGCTAGACGTTGCTTAATGTCCAAAGAATTATTTCTGCTGTCTTCTAATAAAGCACGTCGATGTAGGCTGGAGTTGATAACATGATTGCTGCGCTAGGGTAGCAAAATCTCATTTTACAGGACAACTGAACTGTCAGTGCCAAAGAGCAGACAGGTTATTGCTCATGCTCCTCCAAGGTTGCTTTTATTAAAATGGAAATTTCCAAAGCTTTGCATGCACACACGCGCAGCCACGGGTGCTGAAATCCCTCCTGGGGGGAGCAGGGCTGGTCACAGGTCTTTTTGAGGATTTTCTCTCCCTCCCCAAGCCCTACGTAGACATCATCACCTTAAATTGGACCTTTTATATTTTGCCTCTCACACCATCAGAGCAGGTTCCCTCACTGATGCTGTGAACCAGCAAAGGCACCAGGCGGACTCACTGGGGGTTTCTGCACGCTGATTTTCAGGTTGCTGAATGCTGGGGAGAGACACGCGCACCATCATCCCACCTCCAGCACTGCCTGCATCAGAACCCCTGCTCCTGACCCCCAAAATGGCCAAAATTAGCATCTGGCCTTATTTTCATCTCTCCATAGCTATCAGTCAGAGCAAACGTGGTTGGGACAAAGCCATATCTGGGCTTAAATCGAGCCGCAGCTCAGCAGCTCTCCCCACAACCGCACCAGCACTGATGCAGCACGCTTGGAGGAGCACATCGGCAGGGGCAGCACGACGCAGCACAGCATTTTGTGCCTCAGGTGCTCAGGGTCAGGGCATCCCCATCACCCAGCTGCAAATCGCCGCAGTGCTGAGCCACCGCTGCAGTTGAGTTTAGCTGCCAAGAGCAATTAATTCAACAAACGGGTGGCTTTATCTTCCCAGGTACTTCTGAGGAATGGATTGGAATTTTTATAAATGTGTGCCTCGGTTAAAATGATTTTGCTTTTCTTCCCCTCCCCAAAACTGAATTGAATCAAACATTGTTTGTGAAATGTAACAGAGTGCTCCCAACTTCTAAGTAATGAAACAAATGAGTGCTCTATTCCCAGACTGAAAAAAAAAATAAATAAAAGAACTTTTATGGGGCATTTCAATTAGAAATTGGAAACTGCAATTCTTAATTAAAGTTGGAAAGTCCAAGTTCCTAAAAGGTCGGGCAGGGAGTTTGTTATTGTGTCTGTGTTTGGAGGTGACGAAGGGTGCTGCACACCTTCACAGGCCAGTAGTCGTTATCAGAAAGAGCCGGTCAGAAGTGGTGGCATTAGAAATCAGGTGCAGTTGTCATCCTGCAGAGCCGTAAGGCGGTCATGGACCAGACCCCTGCCTTGCACTGTACCTGAGCAGCTTGCAGCTCACTTTGTCCTGGGACTTCAGTCTCTGCCAAGAAGCTAGTTTCTGCACTGGGGAAGCGTGAAGGACTCGGCAAAGACCAGGCTGACGTTATGGATGTCATTGGAAAGCAGAATTGTGCCAGGGAAGAGGAGCTGGATTTTCCTCCTTGCCGCTTTTGCTGATGAGATTTTCTACATGGGTATGGATTTTCAAAAGCAATAATCATTTGTTATAAGAATGCAATTTTTAGGGCATTTTGCCGATGTATGAGAACAATTATATTCTCTTATTCAGGATGCAGCAATACGAGGCAAGAACTGTTGGAAAAAGCCTGCTACCTACAATTGAGAACCCCCCTGTTGGACATTGCTTTTCAGAGGCGGCCAGGTGAGAACACTGGTGCCACACTCACCCTGCACAGCTCCGTGCCCACTTCTCGAGGCTGCAACCTGCCGATAACAGCACCACATCTTTTGAGATCTGAAGGAGCCACACCAGAAAGGCAACCAACAGAAATTAGAAGACCTTTCTTCTGGCCTGAGTTTTGAACGCCCTCACCCCCTGTGAGCACACAGCCCTGGCATGGACATTTTGATGCAGGCAGCCCAGCTGTGTTGGTTTAACGGGGCCGCCACCTTCAGAGAATTATTTTGACAACTGAATATTCCTCTTGCATCTCATCAGCGTGTTTCACATTCCTCCTAAATCTCTCCGCTCGAAGTGTAATATTTTTGTGCCATTCATATATCTTCCAGTGGGAGCTCGCGATAAGCTTTTGAAACGGCTTAGACACACACACTCCTCTCGGATTGCACTCGCCTCATACAACTCTCATAGTCAAAATCTTAGCATTAAGATCACAATAAGACCACGTATTAGGAACACTTTCGACATCTGTAATCCTTCAGTTGTGCCGAACCCCAGCACTTATTACCCCGACCTGGTAAAGAGTTATCTCCCTCCTTGGAGATATCTCCCTCTGCGGAGATCTTCAAAAACGGCCTGGAGTTGGACCCTGCGACCTCAGCCATTTGGAGATCTTGCAGTCTTGGCAAAATCTGTTCTATTACCTTTAAGCTCACAGCCTTCTGAGCATGGATGGCAGTGGTCAGTACCAGAGAGGTGGTATTTGCACCAGGCATCTGCACAGCCCTGAGCCCGCTCACCCCTTCGGACTTTACATCACTGTAGCAACCTGTATATGTTATCTAACACAGCCCTGCATCCATACACTCCATACCAGACACTCTCCTTAGACTATATTTTGGTTCCAACCAAGACTTTCTTCCTTCTGCCAACTTCATTACAACGATATTAAGTTCTCACAGATCACCAGTGGAAACACGTTTGGTACCAGGGAGCTGGTGAGCACCTGAACTGCTGGTGTGGGAAAGTGGCTCCGCAAACCCAGACTTTCTTTTCTTTCTTTTGCATGGCCCCAGACATTCCCCCAGCTCCAGGCACAGAAGGGAGCAGAGCTCAGCTGCCCAGATGCTATTTTGATTGCTCTTCCCCCAGGTCCAACAGTGGGTCAAAGGCAGAGGAGTAAGGAAAAAGCAGATCAAGAAATGCATGCAGCACAGGACGGGCACCGAGGGCTGCTCACCACGCAACCATCACCTCTCCAGCTCCTGATTTCCAGCACAACTCATCAAAAGAAGTTTTAAAGGCACTGTGTATCTCAAAACCGCAAAGATGCATTTAGGAGTGCATAAACAGGCTGAAACTTTTGCACAACAGAGAGATGAACAAGGATCTAACATAAAACAGCAGCAGCAACAGCAGCACTTGTTACGGCCAGCTACTGGCCCACGCAATCAGACCCTTGAATGCTGCTACTCAGGGTGGAAAGTGAGATGGTTCGTGACCTGCCAGTCCTTGGGTTTCCACACTCTGGCTTGAGTTGTACTACACTTATACCACAGTTTGAAATAGCGTATTAGTTTCAGAGCCAAGCTCACCACCCACTGCCAAAAGAGTTGCAAGCGTGGGATTTCA
Source organism: Oxyura jamaicensis (assembly GCF_011077185.1). Classification (NCBI taxonomy): domain Eukaryota; kingdom Metazoa; phylum Chordata; class Aves; order Anseriformes; family Anatidae; genus Oxyura; species Oxyura jamaicensis. The sequence goes on along the minus strand of NC_048899.1, from coordinate 33,622,170 downwards.
CAGTGAAATATCAGCACACAAACAGTGCTCCCTGGGTAGCACTTACCAGTGCTAGGCACATGGATCATACGAAAGCACTGCAAGTAGTACAACATTGCTCAAGTGAAAACATACAAGAGTTTTTCACGGATAGCGCTGTCATTTTTCCATTTTGTTGGAAAAGGAACTTTTGGATGGGTCTGGAGGGGTGTCTGCAGGTAGCCTGGCCATCAGGGTGTGCCTGAAGGAGCAGCTCCCTGCTGCCCATGACCACCTGCAGTCCCCCATCACTTCCTCTGAGCCCCTCCCTGCCACATCCCAAGTAATTGCCATTCCTGCAGTGGTGCCCTCACCTTTTCGCTTGCCCTCTTTATCTACCACAATGTTTCTGCTCTCTGCTCCCTTTCTACCCTGGAGGCTTGCAACTGTTTCTTGTAATAATTTTTTTTTTTATATACCATTTCTATCTCTCGCCTCCATCCAGCCGGTGCCATTGTAGGCAGTTTCCATGTGTCACTGCTTCTTTCAAGCATCATATTCTCACGCAAGATAGCGAAACATCCTTCTCAGCCTGGCCACTCTCCCCTTTGTGCAGGCTTTATATTGCAAGTTATTTAAACTCCCAGCTATTTTCCTGATTAAATAAAACCAGGACCAGTTCCTTTAAAGGTAGCAGGGCTTTATTAGAAAGCTACATTGCCACCTTGTTATTTTGATTCCAATTCACCTCTCATCTTCCCACAGACAAAGGCCCCTGAGTTTCTTTATATATATGTGCATTCACTCTTTTATTGGGCAGGAATCCTTTTTGTGATCTCTGCTATGAAATGATACTGCTCGGCAGGTCATATTCAATGTTTTACTTGGTTTTGATTTTGTCTCTGCTCTGACAAACCCATGGTGAGGTTAATGGTGAGAAAAGGAGGAGTACGTAAAGGACTTTGGGATTTGGTGCCAATTTCAGTGTCAGGAGCTCACCTCTGTGTCAGGCTACAGCCGCTTGCTTCTTCACTGTAGCCATGTCCAGGCTCTGGGGGACATATTTCAGAGTAGGATACACAAGAATGGGTATGAGACATGAAAATGTGGAGAGAATGGAAACCTGTGGAAGTGTAGAAATGCAGCACCTTGCTCTGGTTAATGGACTCGAAGTCCGCAGGGCAGAGCCAGAGGAGGGGACAGGGTGCTGCTACTTCTTCCTGGTGGTGGGATGGTTCCCGGCCAACATGGGGCTGGTGCTGCAGCCTCCAGGCATGGAAATGTGGAATTCATCCATCTTTGTGCTTTCCAGAAGCAAACATCTGCACCGACACAGGTGAGTAACAATGTGGGAACATGCAAAAATCATCCGGACAGCCAGACGTTTTTTTCTGTTTTATTTTATTGCTATTTTAGCCTGCATACAGCACGCCTTGCTCTGACAGCCTGCTGCACTCGCTGCCTGCCACAGACAATGCCTCATCCAGACCAGGGCTGCACCAGCACCCAGGTGTGAGCTCCAAAAGGATGTTACTCTTTTGGTGGTGCCTCCAAGTCCAAGCTGAAAGAAGTGAGTCAGCTGTGATAATGGAGCCCAGCTGTAATCCAGGCCAGCAGCACGGTTCAGGCATGACTGTCCTCTTCCACCACATTGGTTTTTGGCAACTCAGAGCAAAGGTGGGTTGGATAGCTCGGGACCTCGTCCTCCCACTGTCAGCCTCCTGAAAGCTTTCTGGAAAGTGCCATCGGAGTCTTTCATTTTGGCAGCCGTCTTTGGCTGAAAGGAAGGTGCGAACACGATGCCCAAGGTTACAAAGACACATCAGCACAGACCTGCGGGTGCTTCTCCCTTGCCCTGAGTTGGAAAACTTGTTCTTAAAACTCCCCGGCAGAAATAAATCAAACAGAAGGGCCTGAACATGCGCTGAGGGAAGAACACCTCATAACAGAGCCAACTAAATATATCCACGGATCCCCTCCGTGCACGCTGCTGCTGAAAGCAGCCCTGTGAACGCCACGGCGCTGAAGCCCTGGGGTGCGGGCTCGCTGCAGGCCGCAGTACAACAGCTTCCTCCAACGTCAGTGACCTTTAGGCTAGCCAGAAAACAAGAATTTCATTTTGTGAAACATTCGGGTTTGTTCCACTGGGATTTAATTGCCTTTTGTTTTGCTTTTCTGCAAAAATGAAAGCGTTCAGCAGAAAGAAATACGCTGCAGATAAGTGTATAAACCAGGGACTGAGACACTCACTGGGGAGGCGAGAACCTTGGCATCAAATATTTGATTTATTCCAGGAACTGGGCTTCTGTTAATCATCTATTTTTTGGTTCATTGGCCTACTCATATTTTGGGATGAATGTACCTCTTTGTCATGTCAGAAATGGAACGTTAATAGGAATGTGCTGTTAATTTGGAGGATGCTTGTACCCACTGAAAAGAAATAAATGATGCTGTAATTAATGTTGAAAAATAAGTCACTCAAAAACCTTGGAACATTTACAGAATGCAGAAATGCCATGCAAATTTTCTTGCTTGATATAGTCCTAGATGGTCTGGTGAGTCATCAAAGCTACCTGTAGGCAGAGACGAAGCAGATTTGGAGAAACCTGCAGCCCCTTCTCATGGGCCACAGCACCAGCTGGGCTCACAACAAACCTCCTGGCTGCCAGCTAAGCCTCGACAGGTCAAAGAGCCAACCTGTCATTAGTTTGGGCCCCCCCCAAAATGCAGACATCATCAGGCCCTTCCCCTACGCTTAAAATATGTATCTGCACTACACAGAGGTTTTAAAAATAGCTGAATATAAAACTTTGGAGACACCTTTTTCCAAATGGAGGTTTTGCAGCACAGGAGCAAGGCAAAAAAAAAAGTTAAGATTTTTTTTTTTTTTTTTTAACTCCATGTCATTTATTGCAAGTTGCCTCAAGGATTTTCTTGCTCCAGAGCATGGGAGAGTGATTTTTTGCAATCCTTCAAATCCAGGGGCTCTCCTCCATTTCAGGGCCCTGCAGCTGAGGTCGGTGCCACGAGGCCAGAACAGCCCTCTGGCACACAGGGAAATGCAGCTGCACCATCCGAGCACTTGTGGAGCTGCTGGGCATAGCAGGAGCATGATAATACCATGAAACCCCTTGATAAAAGCATGCCTTTATCCTCCCTTTGACCGCCTATATTTAAGCTGGATGCTCCAGGTTTACTGAGGGAGGCAGCTTGTCAGATGCTCCAGCAGTGACTGCTTAATTTTGCTAAAGTTAATGGAGAGTGCCATAAGTGCACGTGGCCTTCTGCAACTTTCCAGCTTTCGTGATGAAGTAGGATACTGTGGCGCGACACTTACTGGTATTGATTATTTAAACTAATGGACTGCGACTGATCAAAGCTATTACCACAGCCAGGGGATCCAGCCTTGTTTGTTCTTTTATGACCTCGATGGAAAATGTTTTGCAAAGTGCAGGACGAGGGTACAGGGGGGCAATGAGCATTGGCCCCCAGATGCTCCCCATCCAAACACCTTGAGAGCAAAGCTGCTCTGCTCATCCTCCGGCTGCTAGCCTAAAATGGTCTGATGTAGGTGTGTGGGGGTAATTTCACATTCATCTGCAAGTGGATAGTTAATGCTGAAGGCCAAGCTGATTGGACTTACTGTGATACTATTTTTTTTTTTTTCCATTACTGGAATACACAAAGTCCAACCTTCAAATTGCTTGCTTTCCTTAGGCATTTTTACCTTGCCATTACAATAAATAACATGAATCAGAAGTATGGCAAAGAAAAATATTCAGGCAGAATTGAGCTTCTTTTGTACCTCCTGGAGGGTGATGGGAAAGGTGTGAAGCTCTGAAGTTCTGCCATCTCCCTCAACCTAGGCCAAAGGTGGGCCAGTGCCTTGGTCAGCAGTGTGCAGCCACCAAGAGCCATAAAAGCCCTGCTGCTTCACAGAGGTGACAATGCTGTCCCCATGGGCCATTCAGGCTCCCAGGAAGAGCTTTGTGCTGTTCCATCTCCCTGTTTCAAGAGGACACATTCAGTGAGTGCCAGCCAGCGTGTGCTAGGAACACAGATCCTGTCAAGAACCTCTGGGATTTATTGTGAAATTAGGGTTTGGGTTGAGGAAGGCAACAATGCTGAGGCAACCAACTTGAACTGTATAGCCACTGACTTGGTGATGTGTGACACTTTGATTATCCACTGAGAAAGATATAGCATTAGCATGGTGCAGAATACCTGGATTTAAAGCTGCCCAGCTCAAAGCATAGGTGCAAAAACAGAAGTTTCAAAATACAGACCAGGTGCTTTTCAGAAAGATTAATTTTCTAGCTCAAAATAAATAAATAAATAAATAAAATTTAGAGACTTGGAATGGCAAACTGAATGGGCTGCCTGGTGCCAAGCTGGTGGCTCTGAAGATGTGTTATGCATTCAAGTACTTCTGCAATGCTACATTGGGTTCCTGAGAGCAAGGGAGAAATCCCCCACAGGCTGGAGCCGCAGAGCAGGCAGAGGCAGGCAGCAGAAAGGGATGGCTAGGCAGCCTGGATTTATACAGGCAGAACATTAGCCCTCATCTGCCACAGAAAAAGGCTAATATTTAAGTAAACAGTTGCAATCTACAGCCTGTGTTGGTGTCTTGCAAATGTTGTGGGTCTTTGTGTTTTCTTGAGCAGATACTTTTAATAACCACCAGACACAGACACCAATTTTCTGTGTTCAAAGACCCAAATGGCTCACATGTTTCAAAGCTCATTTAGAAATCACACATTCAAAAACCAGGTATCTCCATCACTGATTCAATCACTTACCTGCCTTATGCTAGCTTGATGCACAAAGCTTGTTTTTAGGACCAGAAGCATGAACACATCTGGCCACTTTGTCCCCCACACCAGCTGCATCAGGAGAAGCCCAGGCACTCCTGTCACATCCCTGGGGTCATGCAGTTTTGCTGCTACCTCTCCCCCATGCTCAGCTTACCACACGTCCACCCAACAGCTCAGCTGCAAGCAGGACTCACATCCACCCCTCAGCAAGGCCAGCACTGCTCCATGGCTGGATCCTACCACAGGCAGGGGCATTCCCCATGGGATACCCAGACAGGATCCCCATTTAAATGTAGTCTGACGTGGACAGGACAGGGGAAGTCCCCAGCACAGCCCAGTGGGCTCCATCTCCAGCCCATGTCTGCCATCATGTGTAGTGCTGAAGGTACCCACCTCTCTGCTGCTGCTGCCCCTCTAGAGGGACACAGGCATCCCATAGGGCTTACAATAGCACCCTGAGGACATCTCAGCTTCCCCAGGCACCTTGAGCAGCCCATGAGAGGGGTGAGGCCACCTCACAGCCTTCCTCGCCATCTCCCTGGTAGGTGCAGAAGGTGTGACGTGTCCCCAGAGAAGCTGCTGTAGTGAAAAGCCACAGCTGAAGCTCATTTCACTTCAATAAAACAAGGACTGATCAAAAATAATCTTTGCCATGTTTTGGCCGCTCTTGTAGGTGGGGAGTGCGGATTCCCATTAGCAGGGCAATGCTGACCTCTGCTGCCTGCAAGCAAAATGACGAAAAACCACCTGCAAAACCACCAGCTTGGCCAGGAGGCTCTGTAATGATCTCAGGAACAGTACCATTTCCCTGTCTGCTGTCCTGTGTGAGCACAGGCTGTGTCCCTAACCTCAGATCTACAAGCGAGATCTTTGGGAGATGCTAGAAAAACCGACCAGGTTGCAGGTCTGGGCCAAACCCAGTCCCTCTGGTGATGGTGGGGCCTGGGTGAGCCCAGCTGGGCTTGGCACCTCCACAGCTGGCCCCAGCGAGCCCCACAGCAGCCGGTGCCTGCAGGGGCCTTGCAGGGGCACAGCGAGTCACCAGCTTGGTGTCTGAAAGGGCCACCAGGCCTGGAGTCCTTTCTGAGGTGCTTCTTCAAGGGCTGGTCACATTGTTTAATGCTTCCATTAGTGATCTTGGCAGGAAATGAAGCGTGCGGTGATAAAACCACGCTGATCACACAAACCCTGGGGACACCTCCAGTATAGAATCAGATTGGGATTTGAAAGAATAGGTCATTTTTGAGAGCTGAAGACAATTTGAGACAGTGCAAGGTGACAAGCAAGGGATTGCTCAGCTGCAGGCAAGAGCTGGGTCTGTGGTGCCACAGGAAGACAAGCAGGTGGAAAAGGCAAACACAGTCCTAAATGGCATCAGTCAGCATGTGTACTTCCATGGAGATGGAAGAGCAATGCACTCAGTTTGATGCCATTTGTGTCTGCGTTTAACTGGGTTACATTATTTTCCTGCAGATGCTGAGACACTGATGTGCTGCTCCAGAGGAGTCAGGTTTGCTGCCCCAAGCACCATGTGGGTGTCCAGGGACAAATCACCCCCAGAAACCATTCCCAGAACCACTCCATAAGGTTTCTCACACAAATTATTTCTATTGCAGCCAGGAGCAGCTCTGCAGCCTCCCAGGCACCCACCTCCACCAGGCACACAAAAATCCATCCCACAGCCCCCATCTAACTTTCAACAGCTAGAAAGTAAGGGAGCAAGATGGGGTAGAAGCTCCTCCTGCTTCTGTCCCAATTCAGAGCCACCGCTTTTGGAGGAGGAAGAGAGAAGCAAATGGTTCAGTGGAGGTAAATCTGGAGAAAATGCTTTACAATTGAAGTCCTTTTGAGCTCTTTTCTGCATCCACTACATACCAATTACAGCTGCAATGAGGACATTTTGCTAGAGAAACACCTTGCATTCATTTACAACACAGAAAACCTACTACTTCCTACCAGCTGGTGTACAGGCAATATCAAAGAAGAGCAAGGTGCTTATCGTTCCCAAGCCAGGCAGCAAGTAGGCAGAAAGCTCATGTGCCACTGCATCATGCTTGGGAGGTTTTGGCCATCAGTTTTGCCTTCTGGTGTCTCCCTAAGGTGTATTAGTCCTGCTGCTAACCTACAGCTGGGCAAGCAGAGACACAGAGGAGTGATGTGCCCAAAACGTATCAGGGAAAGGGGACAGTCAGGGACACAAGAGGCTGCTGACTCCTCAGCACACGCACAAACCCAACAGCCCTCCAGCCTGAGTAAATGCTGCCTGAAGGATACACTGTGTAACCCTCTGCCACTCCTAATGAGAGGGAGAATTATGTCTGTTTGTGGTCAAGGTGGTCTATCCTGGGATGTGTATTTCTTAGTCATTGTCACAAGGGCTAATTTATCTTTGGTAATTAGTTTCTGTGCCTTGGAGCAGTGAAGCGCAAATAAGCATTTAACATTGATCTATTGCAGCACTTCCCTGGGTAAATAGATGGCTCTGATGCTGATGCATCAGTGTCTTTTATGATCTGAGGATTCACTCAGGCATTAGCACTGCCACAAGCCAAGAAGCACGTTAAAGCTTTTAAAACCAAGTTCATCTTCTCCATCTTACTCGTGTTCTGGAAGCAACAGCAGCGTTTCCCTTCTGCTCTAAGACAGAAGCCTAAAGCACTCCCTGAGGGGAGATCATATTGAAAAGAAATGCAGAAGGTGAGGGGCTAGGGCAAGCAAAAATGCCATTTGCACTTTCAAACTTCACAATTGCTTAGGTTCAGGTTTCACAGTTGCCACACAACCTGCATGGCCAGCTGAAGACAACAGCTTGCACTAATCAACCTGTTGCCAGTTTTCTAGAAATTATACATGACTACACCTGTTTTCAGATACAAAAATGTAATGCTACAGATCTATGAGGAAAGATCTGCAACAAATCTAAGTCAGGAGTACAGCTATGGGACTGTGGACTGAAACATTGATCCAGGATCCAACTAGCCAGCCTTGGAAACCCCAGCTGAAGAAGTGTAACAACAGGGGATAGGGATCCCATGAGAAGGAATCAGCTGATTTTGAGGATTTTGGTATCAGAATGCATCAACAATTCATTGCAGCTGCAGCAATGGCCCCTAATGGAGCATCTGCTCCAAACCAATCTTGTTGATGTGACCACCAGGGACAAAAAAATGGGGTATGCTGCTGTGCCCCAGCATCCACAGCAGACTTACAAGGTCTGGCAAAAGTGAGCAAGGAGAATATACTTCTATCAGAAGCAAAATGGTATTAAGATGTTTATTGAAAATAATAGATGTAATGGTTGCTAACCTACACAGAACAGAAACAGAAATAAGAAAAAATAAAATTATTATACATTAAGTGGGGTGGGCTATAAAATACCCTTTCATATAGAAATAAGTTATAGACACTAAAATCTGTTATAGCTAGTATAGCTTTTTACTTATTAAATATGCCGTTATTATTTGGTAGGAAGGTGCTTTATTCTACAGTACCCAATTATTTCCTTGAAAAAGCTGCATGTTCATCTTTATAACTGTGAAATTAAAAACAGGCCATAAAGCCTCACTTTGATTGAGAGGCTCTTCCAGAATATAGTAAGAAATAGGAGTTCAGTGCCTATCACCTGGACACACTGGCTCTTCTGCAACCATATTTAATGAAGTGCAATTTAGAAACTATCCTTTCCTGCCACAGGGGCTGAGAAGTATTATCTGCTTGCGGTGCTCAAAAATGATCCCAATTCACAGTTTGAGGTATGAAACCAGGCTGCACAAATACAGGGTGACTAATTTTATCATGACTCCAGAAATGAGTAGTGGCTGGAAAGTAATTTCTCCTCAGCCATTAGCTCTATTGTCCTCATTAATTATTTTTTCTTTTGCTGGTTAGATTGGAGATGGAGAAGACTGATAGTTGCCTTTCATGATTATATTACTGAATTGTTTTTAGCAGAAGACAAGTTGCAGTGGCCAACGTCTAAAATTTGGGTATTTCAGTTTATAAACTTCAGTCTTAATTTTTGGGCACATTTGCTTTTCCAAGACTGCAAAATACTCACCAGCATCTGTGAAAATCAGATCACTATTACAAGCACTTAAAATAGCAGTAGGAATTAGGTGGCTAATTTGGGAGCCATCATCTGGAGATGTTCTCCCAGTTTTAGCTACCAGTTCTAATGGCAGTGACAGGTAGCTTGCAGTTTTATAAAGGAATCAATGCATCATAAGTATATGATTTTAAAAATCTTCTCATCAATCCTTCTGCCTTTCTTCCTCCCTCTGTATTTGTTTTAGCCTGACAATGCTTCATTTGAATTGTCACACTTTTCTTCTCTCTCTCTAACACTTTCTTTCTCAGGATCTCCAAAGCACAGCAAAAAATAGTAAAAAAAAACAAACTTCCAAGTTTATGTGGTAGAAAGACAGACACAATTAAACAAACCAATTGAGAGTCTGGTAACTGATGAATAAAACATGCTTCAATAAAAGAATCTGCCTAAGTGCAAAGTATCATTAGAATGCATCTTGGCTGGAAAAGGGCTTCTTTCCTCAAAATCTTTCAGAGCCAGAAGAGCACTTGCAGACTGCTATTACTGAAATAACCATCAAGGTGTTCAGAAAGCAGCTATCCACCTCAAAAATACAGGTTATCAAATGAAAGTCTATTTCCAAGTGTTTCAAACATGGAATCTTCTCAGCTGTAAATTCAAAAGGAAACACACATCATTTGAGGAGTTATTAGAGAACAGAAGTCATCAAGAGATAGCACAATAGCATATCTGGTGGAAAAGTAAAAACTTTTTTTTTTTTTTTTTGACAAGTAAAATATCAAAATAAATCCACTTCAGGCACATTCACATCTGTTTTCATCAGCATTCTTGCAGGACTTTTATTGGCACAAATGATCACAGGAAGCGAACTTCACGCTGAAAGTGCTCTACCCACCTCTGAAGAGTAAGTTCATTAGGAAAGATTAATTGGTTGAAGGCATTATCTCCTCTGAGAGGTCTTTTTCATGTTGGCACTTAATAACGTTCACTCTGTTCAAGCTGACTCTGGAGTGCAACTTTCCACTGTCGCTCTGAATAGGTAAAACACCACACTTCTGTGTCAACTATTTTTATTTCCATTGTAAAGAAATAACCATCCTTTACTCAAAGAAAGAGACATGCCACAGCAGAGGACAGAAAATGAGGTGCCAGAGGTTCAAAGGACACATTATATCTACTGACATGACCTGCACAGGGAACTTATCTACGAGCATCTCAACTCAAATGCACAGGCTGGGCTTCTGAGGCCACCTTCTGCCGTTAACAAAGAGCCACCGTCACTTTTGGGGCATCACAAAGGCCCTCTGCACATTCATCACTGAATAATAGCCTGGAAGAAAGATGCACGAAATCACGTTTTTTATAAGCATCTAAAAGCATTGTCTCCTGTTGACTTCATCTGACACCATCTGCACTTAGGGCTGAGAAGATTTAGAGCTTTTGCATTTGTTGTTAAAGGAAAAAGAAAAGAAACTTTGCAACTCTTTAGAAAAGGATGACTTTGATGCTGTGTTTCTGAATCTGGTCTTATGAAACTCAGACTTTGCCAGGCTCCTTTTTAAACGAATGACATTGCCAGGTGCTTGTTTTATATTTGTCCAAGCATTTTAAGCAGGGCAGTTCTGTACTGCGATCACAGCATCACCTAAGATTCTGTAGATATTGCAATTTCCTTCTCTTTCGGGTAAGATTTAGCTGACATGAGAAATGCTGTAGGAATAAAATAAAAATTTAAAGAACTCAGGATTTTCTATTACTACTTAGCAGGCTGCATTTTATAAGGCTTTTTTTTTTTTTTTTTTTTTGATTTATGTGATTATAACAGGAGAAACGTCCATCATTAAGGTTTTTGAACTGTTTGGATTCTAAATCTCCTTTTTCTATGTTTAAGAACTTGCCCCAAATTTTCATTGTGCAAGCTGAAATTTCTCAACCTTTCATCATGAGTATATATTTCTCTGGAACACTTGAAAATAAAGGGCATAAAGGGGATGGCTTTACAGTTATTCTTTTACCTGCAAAGAAAGCACAAATACTTGGAAAAAAAAAACTCTGATGGAAAAAAAAATCACAAGAAGCAATGGTTCTCACTGAGGGAAAGGACTTTTCCGTGTTCTGCAGGAAGTTGAGTAACAGGCTTGTAGAAACCATTGCAGATGAAGCAAATGCAAAATTTATTTTTGTTTTGTTTTGTTTTGGTTTGTTTTTTTGTACCCTGGATGAGGAAGGCAGTGACCGTGGAGAGGCACTTGAAATGGGTTTATCTCTTGCCCATCTTTGCAAAATATGTGAAGACGAATGAGGCAAATGAATGGGGAAAGGCAGTATGGCAGTAGGATTCCCTGGAGGCAACCTCTGGTGCAGGAGGTCCCCAGGCAGTGCGTTGCATATAGGCAGGGGAGAACGGGGGCAGAAGGAGAAAGATGTCATAAAGAAAAGACTGTTTTCTAGATTCCCTATTTATTTCTTTCTATCCCTGTCCCAGACAGGATTCTGGTCAAGGTGGGTTTTTTTCCTCTGAGCCTGAGTGAAAATCCATATATTTTTAAACTTTCAGGGACCATGGTGATATATATATGAACATGACTTCAGTACCAGTATGAATGCTAATGATGTTCAAAAACAACTAGTTTCTGGGTGTTGGAGGTGGCAGATTTATTTAAATTCCCACAAGTGTGGGGAATGTATTTGCCGAGGGGCAGCTGCTCCTCTGCATATGCTGGGACCTGCAATACTGCTCACCCATACAGAGGAGGAAGCAAGAGGTTCCTCTCCTATTAATACCCTGACACAGCTTTGTATTATAGGTTATATTAATGTCCTAACTTAACATTTCAAAAGCATCAGTGATATTAATAATCGTTAAGCACTGGCTCAGGAATAATTTATACAAAGTGCAGTGAAGTCACGCTCTGGCAGTGCTTGTTGTTTTAAGGCATTTGTAATGGGGTGACACGTTCCTCGTAAAGCACCCAGACAAGCGCAGGTCATTTGTTTTGTGTCACCTTATGCTCTGAAGCAAAAAAAATCTGCATTAACTTTTGGCAGGAGCGGGTAGTGAGTCGTGCTGGGAGGCTGGCTGCGACCCCGCGTCCCCTGGGCAGGCGCAGGAGGGATGGTGGCCTTCATCTGGATGCCCTGAGACAAGGCCGTGGAGGGGGGGATGCTCTGCTGGGGAAGGGATTTCGGAAGGATGAGACTTTGGAGGGAAACCTTAACAACTGAGAAAGTTCAGGACGGACATCTAGGCTGAAATCTATGTTCGTGTCATTGTTGTTTTTAAGCATGTACAAAAACAAGTCCCATGACATGGGGGAAAGTTTGGGTGAATAATTTTTAGACTGAAGGTTATTGACAGCTGAGTTGTTTGATTCTGCAGTGTTAACTATTTTTGCCTTCAGTCACAGGGATTTCTTTCCCTCCCAGAATTCATAACCAGTATCTAAAATCAGAGAACAACCTGTAGTTGGTACTAAATAATGAAGAAGGTTTATCAGTTAAACGTATTAAAACTGTAGAAGTTTTCTGAGTTTCCTCAGATACTTTCCCCTTTTCCCAAGTAACAAGTGACACGATCTGCACAAGCACAACAAACCAAAGTCAACATTTATCTATATGAAAACATCTACAGATCAAGTTCTCTCAGACTGTTTGTTCAGCACTAAAGGTGTATTAGCCCTTTTCCCAGAAATAATGAAATCAAAACATTTACCCTCTGGGTGATTTAGGTACCATATAAAGTAAAACCACTCTGAGCTAGGAAAGCATTGCAAAGCATGCATTAAAGCAAAGGGCTTGGTCTTGTCCAAGTGAAGTCCATGGCAAAGTGCCCATCGAGTTAATGCCTAAAGAAAACAGGCATGGGAGCAATGAGCTGTAATCTTCTTTAGTCCATAGTATCAGCTGTTTGCAGACACGTATGGAGTAATTAATAGAATACTAGAAATTGTTAACAAAGCAGTAGGGACTTAGAGACAGCTCTGAAAATTTCCTTATGTTTCTAAATGACCAGAGTTACTGTTCTTGCAATGTATGACAAAACATGTTTTCTTTCCAAACTTGCTGGCAGGTCTAACCAAAAGTGTCACCAGACTATTGGGAACTGACTAGTGGAAATGAAGCTCCTGTTCTGGCTCCTTCTCAGGGATCCTACTTCCCAGTAGGATCTGGCCATCCCACATGTTCTACAGACCCAAGATCTTCCCAGTTGTAGCTTGTGCTCTCTTGCACTCTTCAAATGTTTTTTTGTTTTTGTTTTTTCTTTTTCCTCTCCTCTCCTCTCCTCTCCTCTCCTCTCCTCCCCTCTCCTCTCCTCTCCTCTCCTCTCCTCTCCTTTTCACCTACCAAGCAGCTTAGCATTTCTGAGGAAGCAATTATAAATCCTGCATGGTTTCAGGACTGCAGGACGGCTAATTTCTGGGCATAAGCAGGCCCTTAGTGTTCCTGGGGTTTCCTATGTACAAGCTGGTGGGAACTGCTCTACCACATCTAGATCCTGCCTCAGCTTTCTCCTCCCAGGGGGGCTCCAGATCTAGCAACCTGAGCCTGAAATCTGCAGGGCTAAGCCTGGTGTCTCAGTAAGCACTACTAACACAGACACTGTGTGGTTTGTGGCAATTGGAGATCCTACCTTACAGCAATGCATTTATTTGATGCATTTATTCATGAAGAACGTATGGGGTACACAAATATTTTCTTCTTTCCTGATACAAACCTCAGCAGATTTTTGTGGGCAAGGATTGAAGGAAAAAATGTTCAGCATCAGTATTTTTGTTTTGCTCCCTGATTGAGGTTAGCTTTAATCTTTTCAATACATGCTCCAGTATTTTACTGAGTTTGTCAGCTCATTGGTGAGCTATTACATTGCCCAGTTCCTACACTATCTTCATCCCCAGTAATGTTCATGAGTAGAGAAGCCTTAATGTTCCTTACAAAGGCAAAACTTTTACCCCCCAAGACCAAATACAGGCCAAGTAAAAAGCCAACAATCATTCATTGGCCTAAAATAACTGCTTTCTCACTTACTTCTGTACTACTCAAGGTGAGTAAGGCTATGCCATTGAATTAGATGTACTACTAACTTGAAATAATAAAATCTGCAACTGGCTATTTAGAAATAATGCAATCTGGGCTTTGTAGGCGTTCCTTCCAGCCCAGAGCACTCACGGCAGCTTACTGCATGGTTACCCACAAGCTTGTTCCACCCACAGCTGGGACAAGCTGTGCTGCTGATGGAACCGGCACGGACCTGAGGATGCACTGACCCAGCAAGGCGAGCAGAGCTAAGGCAGAGCGATGTTATCCGGCCCGCCTGCTTGGCTCTGTTCCTCCAGCTCAGCATCTCAAATGTTTTCAGAGCCAGATCCGATCTGCCGGCTGCTGCAGCCCTCTCGTGGTCACCTCAAAGACCGACCTTCTGTGTGGGAGGACGGCGTGTCTTAAAAAGCACAAGAACTAGTTCATAAATAACATATTAAAGCAATAATAAATATATAAATAAATGGAATGGACACTTAGGATAGTATTTCCTCCAGGTGTACAAGCAGGGATGCTGTTAAATGTTCAAGAATCAAAAGAAAAAATAAAGCTAAAGCATTAGGCAGCAGTGTTTTAATGGGGTGCCCTGTTTCATCTCCCTGGGCTGGCACTGAACAGCCTGCTTTGAAGTGCTCATTTTCTTTGAGCGTTTGTGCATTGATTTCCAAAGACATGAGTAAATTTTCATCTCACCGATTTTTCTGAGCATCTGCTTACTGGAAATGCACCTATCTGCTCGGGAAACTGCGTGGAGGAGTGAAAGCCTAAGTGCTGTTGGGCTGGGGAAAAACTGGGGGGGAACTTAGCAGGTAGGTGGTTCTTTGGAGCTTGAAAAGCCAGACTGATATTTGGTGTATATATTATTTTTCTTTTAATTTACCAGAGAGAAACAGAGACATTACTAACACCTGGAAATAAACCAAGGGAATTAACAGTGGAAGGAGGACATAGACAGGAGCATTGCTGACAGCCTGTCCACCAGGCCAGCCATCTAATCCCTGCCCAGTGCTGTGAGCATGCAAAGGAAGCAACTGTAGAATAAGAATGATATGGATCAAAATGGAAAGCTTGTGCATACATATGGGGTACTCTAGAGGATGTTGTCCAGTTAGGATTTATATTTTTTAGGCTGACGACAAAGAAAAAGCCAAACCAGTAGTTCTTAGAGATGAGGGTACCTTGTTCCTTCCAGAAATATGATGTTATGCTACCATTTTCCTGCTGATTTCCACTTTGTTCCTTTCTTTCCTTATTTTTTTTCCCATACAGTAGTTTCAGAGGAAATGTCTCTGAAAATCATGGGCTGACACATACCAGCTTAAGCATGAAAAATCAGTTTATGGAGCTAGGCTCTGCACCTGCAGGCATTTCCCATTGGAGATGGTGCTTCCTGCCCTGACAGCTATTTGCAATGGGGCTGGCAGTACCATGGGCCCCTTCTGCCAGTGTGCTCAGCCCAAAGTCTGCCCAGCACCATGGCCCAAAATGCAGAGTGATGTCTCCCTTTCCATCCGGCTGCCCTGGCAGCATCTCCTTCAGCCCTCTGAAAGGCTCAGTACCATGCAGAAGTAGTCTCAACTTACCTGGATGACCATCTTAAGCCCATGCATTGTATTTAAGTAATGTAGGTGCTGTGCTGCAGTCACCCATATGGGCAGGCACAGGGCATGGGCCAGGCTGCAGAAATACGAGGGTGAGCTGCAGCTCAGCTTGGCTCTTCCACATCCTCAGGGTCACCTTTCTCACTTACAGAAGCACTTAGTGTTTCCATAAAATGGTGCTTTGCATTTTTCTATTTTTAAACTGAACAACCTCTTCGCTCTTCATTTTCTCTAAGCCCACATATACAGCAAGATGTGACATTCTTTGGTTTAAAGTGGCTTTTATTTTATATGGAGAAAAACAGTAGTAAGAAAGTAACAAAATTAATACCTGCCTGAAAGACCACAGGGCAAGTACTATCCTGTAATCCAGAAATTCTCCAAACGAAAAGGTGGAAAAAAATGTAAGACATGTCTATATTGCAAGAGGCTGAGATGTTCAGGGTAGTAAATAGCTATGCTGATTTTAAATAATAATAATAATAATTGAAATAGCCTAGTGCAGAGCAGAGAGCAGCTCCAGTCAGGGTGCACTGAGGCACATGTTTGGGGCAAAGCAGCAGGGACACCTTGCTGGTTTTGTCCAGGTGCAGTGGGAAGAAACGGGTGTGTATGCAGCTGGCATGGGGGCTGTAGCCTTCTCCCGGCACCTAGTGATATGGACAGGTCTTTAGGTATGTAAACATGCCGTCTGTATGGAAAACTGGAAATCCAGTTGAGAGAGGATGCATGCCATTAAAGAAAACACCTTCCATGCAAGCTTTTAGTGAGATGCAGCTCTTTACTTTCTGGAACACGTTCTCCTAAGGTTGGACTAGATTTCCGGGGTGCAAACTTGGCCCAGTTGACCTCAATGGGACAAAGAGCTCATCCTTGATGTTGCAGGCTGCTCCAGACTGGGAACAGGAGGCTATGCCCCACTTTCCTGCATGCCCCTCTACAACCGCCTCACCCCACACTGCCCCAACTTGGCCTCTGCCGTTGGTCCGGACTCTAGGATTCAACTACGATCATACTCAGGTTGTTGCAGAAAATGACCCTCCCGTCCTTCTTGCTGCTGCATTCGGGCTGGCAGAGAGCCTCTTGCAAACGCCTCCGCAGAGCTGGTGGGGCTGTGCCCAGGAAGTTTTTCGTCCCTGTCAGGAAATCCATCATTTGGCCTCCAGCTGGGTCCCCCTCGACAAAGCACTCGGTGATATCCCAGCCCGACGAGAACTCATGGACGTGGTACTGGATGCCGAGCCTCCTCAAAACAGCTGTGATGCCATCAGAGGTGATGTAGTGGCCGCTGTCAGTTGAAGGCAAGCAGTGCCTGTACTTCTTCCACAAGCTGGCCCACCCGCTGCTGTCTGCAGAGCGGGAGGAGAGGTCAGTCCTACAACACCAAGGCAGCCCAACACCAGCCAGTGCAGCGACTGAATGGGTCTAAAATGCTTGCTGCTGGCACAGACTTGCCAGGAGCAGTGGAAGGCCTTTCCCCTCACTTAAGTCCACTCATAAAGATGGGTAAAACCACGACCACCTGCAGCCCTTCTTCCAAAACTCTCCTGTTTCAGTGAAACTCCCAGGTGACCGTTACCAGCATTGGGTTTGTCCGGACCAAAGAGTGCACACAGCTATAGCAGTGCACAGAGCCTGTGCATGCATGTTACTCCTTATGGGTCCCTTTGATAGAATAGTGCAGGCATTTTTATGCACTGAACCTCATTTTTAATATCCAAAAGCATATACCTGAAAAAGTCTGTCCTGGTTAGCAAGAGAAACAGCCCCCCCGGCAGTGCTGGAAGGAGGTTTAATGTTGAACATGGGGAAGTGTGTTTTGTCCACTATGCCATGAGTTGGGAACTCATGAATGGCACACTGTAAAAAACACTTAAAAAAAAAAAAAAAAAGTATGATGAGTTTACAAGTGCCTCTTTTTCAAAGCCCACAGCTCTGGGCAGCTCCCCTTGTCCTGCTGGGTTTTTAGCCATTGCTGTGCAAAGTGCCCCAGAGCTCAGGCTGTCTTTGCATGGTGCTCATTTCACCATGGACAAGGACTGGCTTTCCTTCAGGAGTAGCCACACTTCTCCCTAGCCAGTAATTTCACAGCAGGAGGCCTCTGCGAGGTATGGAGTCATTCATCTACTTTTCATGCAGGGACAGAGCACACACATTACATCTGCAGTCTCCTCAGACATCGGGGTCCAAGAGACTAAGCCCATGTTTGCATGCTCCCTATATAATACAAAGTTTGTTTTGTTTAACTGTGATGGAATTACTGCTACTGAAATCCTGAGGCAATTACTGGTAGCTCTCATACTTCACAGCCCTTCAAAATACCAGCAATGATGCCAAAAATGAGATGCCCCTCTTACCTGACAAAATTATGATCAGGAGTTTACCCTGGTGGTTGAGGCAGCTGTGGAAAAACTTGATGGTATTAGGAATATCTTCCACACGGTACAGCATCTGGAAGGGAGAGTTGCATGCAGCCGTTACTCCTCCTGCGTGGTGCAAGAGCCCTGCAAGGGTTTAGGCCCTCTCTATAGAGCTGGTGCTTTACACGACTTCCCAGTCGCTTCCCGCCCAGCGCCGCCCTTCAGGCCCAGCAGTGTTGTGGCTGCAAGATGTGTGCATCCCTTTAATCAGTTTTTAGGCAAGTTCTTCACTATTTTTGCTGACTTCCCACGGCCGAGGCCCCTGTGTGAGAGTGCAGATACAGATACAGATGTTCACTAATGTTTCCCTTCAATGCCATCCAAATTACTCTGATTAGGTCAAAAAACTCCAGCTTTTTGAAGTGGCAAAGCATAATTGTTGGTCTCTGCGTAATGTTTTATGCATCTGTCCGACAGTCCAGTTTTACTACCCACCATACGTAGTTAAACCAGTGAAAAACAGAGACCAAAACATGGGGGGATCAGGAATGAGGTTTAGTATTTGTACAGCTGCTGCAGAAGCTATTGCTTGCTGGAGAACTGTGTTCATCCCCGGTCCCCCCAGCATCCAGCAGAAAGTAGTGTTGAAATGTAATACTCCTATATTAAAAAAATACTTCCTCACCTGAATCATATGTATGAAGTCAAATTTCTTGTTTATGCATTTCTCTTTCACTTGTTGTTCATACTCAGAAGAAGTGAGCTGGTGCCAAATAAAGGAGACACCCTGCAGATCTGGAGCTTGATTAACTAGCTCTGTTTAAAAAGTAGAAGAAAAAAAAAATCACAGAACAGCAGAACAAATCATCGTACAAATCAACAGTTCTGTCTGTACCCCAGGCAGTGGAGGTGGCCCAAAGAGCCTCACCTTTGTAAGCAGCCACATGCTGGGGGTTGGGCTCTACAATTTCGTTGTTAATAAGGACCCCTGGATGTGCAGCCTGCAGGATCCTGAGCATTTTCAAATCCTGTTCACCTATTCAATAAACACAAAATCATTATTTAAAAAAAACACACGAATGGTGATGAAAGGATGCCAGTGTGCCTGCTGCCCAGAAATCCCCAAAGCAGAAGTGAGGTACTTTCTACCTTGCATGGTGGCATCTCAGACAGGAACAGCCTTATCACGATGTCTAACTGCTCAAGTTAACATATACCCAGAGATAAGACTAAGAACAAAGACGAGATAAGCAACTGAGCAGAAACCTACTGATGGCAATACTCTGGGTCATGGGAGAAACAGGTAGAAATAATCAAAGATCAATGTCTGAAAAAAAACAGGAATCATTAGTTTTCAAGAAAAACACAGTTTTGGGGGGGCAGGGAGGGATTCAGCAGAGCTATGCAGCTTTGCCATTGCCACTGCCCCAGAGAGGTGGTGGCTGCTTTGCCTCAGGTGTGACACTGCTTGGAGAGCTGGGGGCCTGCAAAGGGTCTGTCCTTTCTGGACCAGGCCACATGGTGCCAGCTCTAGGAACCCATTACCCAGTTGTTACCTTGGAGCTGCAAATATTCACTTATCTGCGGCTTGAGCATCATGTAGGTGCCCTGCATTTGGAGCTATTGGTGCCCTCTGTCACAGTCTGAGCTCTGGGGGAGCAAGCCTCAGTCTGTCTTTCTGTCCTAGAAAATAACCAGCCCCTTTTGAGGTGATGCAGGTCACCCTTGTTCTCTATCAGGAAGGCTGTGATGCACCAAGTGTACAAAGTCCACCTGGTTTGTTTGGGACTATGGAAATAAACAACAGAGCCTTGAGTGGGTCACTGCGAGGATCCTGCCTGTAGCTGATGGCGGGGCCTAAAAATAGTCCTGCCCACGAAAATGTCACACACACAGGGCTTGACATGAGATACTGCATCTTCTCTAGCCTTTTAGTGGATGGACATGCTATGAGAAAAGCTGTCGTCTTTGACACGTGTTACATTAAACAGAATTCAAGGAGGGAAATACCAGCCATGCCGGCACTGCACTGACATCCAAGGAAGGACATGTCTTTTGAAATTGGAGAAAGGTACCCAGCACCCCTGAGACACGTGGCAGCAGCAGTGCAGGGCTGGCCAGAGGCACAAGGAAAGAGGCTGAGGCTGCATCCATTGAAGGCAGTTTCGTTGCTGGCACTGGTGTTACAGGAGAGCTGGGGCAGAGGAGTTCCTACTCTGAAACTCTGTATTTCGCTGTGTGTTTTTGCTAATGCACTGGCAAGGGCATTATCACCTGCTAATTCAAAGACTGGATTAGGGAACTTTACAAAGTTAAAAAAACAAAACAAACAAACAAAAAAGAACACATCACTTTTAAAATACCCTTTTGCTGCTGAAATACACTTCTGCCACCATCAGAGGCTCCAGGGCATGGGAAAGCAAGGCTCTGGCACTACCAGCAGGCATTTAGGACTGGAAATTGATTCAACCACTTGCTAAGGATCTTCCTTGAATGAATGGTTACATAAAAATCTTTTTTTTTTTCATTTTCTTTCTTTGCATGGTCACCACCCTCCTACAGGTTGAATGTTTTTGTTGGTAGAGGCAGATAGGAGCTGCTGGCTTGAAGTTGAAGCAAAGATGCTGACACCTTGAAATTCTGTGGGTAAGACAACCATTTCACACACTCTGTGAGGTCAAAAAGGACATTCCCAAGATCTCCCCACAAAAGAAAGGAAAGACGGGGCTCAGAAGGTGCAATAAAATGCAATGTTCCCTGGGGATTCACCATGTGACGCTGCTCAGGTTTCCCCATCCAGGCTCATGTGCCTCCTGCAGAAAACCAGGGAAGCTGAGAGCAACAACCCTTCAGCACGAACCACATCGGGGCCCTGCTGAATTGGGGGCGCAGCCCCACTGCAGCCACAGCCCCCCCCAGTCACTCGCTGGGAGCTGACAGCCGAGTTGCTTGCACCAGCCGTGGGGAACAAGGGCTGAATGAGCAAGTGTGGCCAGGATCAAGCAGCAGCCTTTCAGGATGCAGAGCGGGTCACAATCCCCATTAATAGTTCAGTCGACTAAACTGATTTTGGCCGTGTGAAACCAGAGTCCGAGCCCGAGAAGGTCAGGGATCACACATGACCTTTTGCTTGGTGCCACGCTGGCTCACTCCCGTGCAGCACGCACAAGTTTGGCTCAGGCAGCCTCGGCACGCTGCAGGGTGTGAGCCTGTGCCCCTGCCAGCCTGCCTTAGGGTTTTTCTTTCCCATTGAAACTTCTTCTGAAGAGGAAATAAGGAAGAATGAGGGCAGTGTAAAGGGTTCTCCTTTCCCCTGCGCTTTCTTGGAGTCAAATAGAATTTCGGTTTTATATTACTTAATGAGAACTGAGTGTAATTGAGAACTGAATGATTCCTTCCTCCTCACTCTCTTATATGCTCCAACATATTCCCAGCTGGAGAAAACAATCACTGCTATTTTTCTCTTACTCGGGAAAACAATTGAAAAGAGTGAGGAAAAAATATTTCAATAAAAAGTATTAACACTTATAATTCAGTTGAAAAGACTTTTTAAAGCAAAATCACAGACTGACAAATCAAACTGCTATTTCTTTTCTCTATTTTGTATTTTCTCCCAGTTTCCCTAGGAGCAAAGCTGCATGCTTTTAAAGCAATAATAACAAAGAACACATCTTGAAGAAGCTGGTGAAGCCCTGTGCTAATGGTCGAGTCCAACTTGTGTTCATCTCTGCTGGTTGTGCACCACCTGCAGCCAAACACAGCCTTTGCTCTCCTACCTAACCCCTTTGCTTCTAGACATATATAGTCATGAGAGAGTCATCAAGAGGAAGGTATTTCCATGAGGAATACTGTTATTAATGCTTGAGTAATTCTCCCCACTGCCCAGAACCTGGGTAGAGCTTTCCCTTACCCCCAGGACCCCCGTTCCCCAACACCAGCTGTGCTGTTCAGCTCCTTACCGGTGCCGCTCCCCACGCCCAGAACATTTATCGTCGATTTTCCATTGCCGAGGCTGAAATTACAAGTACACGTTACTCAACCACACTGCGTCACACAACTCTGTGTTTTAATTCTAATATCCTGGATGCCACATCGGCCCAGGAATTTTACTGAGACGTGCCACATGAATTGAGATGAAAATTCAAGCATCCCTGTGGAGCCCAGCTATAACTTATTTTTGGCAGGATCTGGCCCTGTGTAAGCAGGCTCATATTTAAAAGTACAGTAGGCAGCTGGATATAGTGTTTCTCTTCCCTTGCCAGAGTTTTCTTCAAGCTGTGGCTGGCACCATGCAAAATAGCCTCGAGAGAACCTGGGGTGCGGGGTTCTCTTTGCAGGGAGTGAGGATGTGCTTGGCCAGGGCTGCGGGAAAAAGATGAGCCAGGGCAAACGTCTTTGTCCTCAGAAGACAAGTCTGGTTTTCTGACATGGGCTATAAATGCTCAGAAAAAAAATATCAAAAGTTGGGCTATCCAGATGACTGTAAATACTCTCTTTTCAGTATGCACCTTGGCTTGAAATTGGGAGCAAAGGTCAGAATCTTCAATAATTTTTACCTTAGAAAAACTACTTCAGATCCAAAAATAAAAAATCATGAGGTTATTGGAGGTGTGTTTCATAACAGCGTGGCTAAAGGATAAGCTTCCTGGGATCGAGGCTGCTTGCTGCTCTACATGGAAGTACTTTATGGCCCTTTTCTACCCTCAGGCATGGCCTGTGCAGAGGGACAGAGTTTCATGATTCAAAAGAGGGGAGAGAATAGGAAATCCTGCAGGCTGTGAGCAAGTCAGGGAGCCTTGGCCCTAGTGAGGGCTGGAGGTGTATTGTTCCTGGATTAAAGATGTTGCAGATGGAAGATGGAAGCTCAGTCCAACCCCAGATTAGAATGCTACTTAGCTGCAATGTTTTGTATTGGTCCAGCAAACAGAATTGTTTAAAACTGACATAAAGAGATGCTGCATTTCAATTTTCCCCAAACAATTTCTTTCTTTATTATTGCTTCTATTACTTTAGATAGATAGCTAGGCAGACAGACAGATACAGATATAAACATCTGAAGTTACCTGCCTAAGTGTTTTTCTCAAAGGAGAATACACTTTCTACAACATCCAAAAATTATCCAGACTTTAAAGACTTTTCCTGTGGTTTGGATCTAGCGTGTTCTAAAACTATCTGCAGTCACACAGGCTTAATATGTTACATCAGTACTTCACAAAAACTGATTATCATTTGGTACTTAAGCAATGCAAATCGACTTAGGATAGAAATAAGGAGGTCTTAGGGGATTGAGAAAAGCAAGAATTAGTCACTAGAATAGAATTAGAGATGTGTTTCTGTTTGGACTGATGTGTGATGAAGTCCCAAAAGCAGGCATAGAGTACAAGAGGGAGCTTTCTTTTGAATAAAAAAAAAAAAAAGGAGGGGGAGAAAAAAAAATCCAAAAATTGTTAATCCTTTGAAAATCAGCTAATGAAAGCAGATGGACATGAAAATAAGGTCTTGATTCTTTCCCTAACATAAGCTGAGAAGCAACACAATGCAATTAATTGAAATTGCATGTATACTTGAGACATTAAACAGAATATCCTAAAGACCACTATTAAGGGGCTTAAAACTGAAAAGCACTAAAAGTTCATTCACGCCCCAGAAGACCCTTAAACATGCTTGCTGACCCTTATACGTAGGTTGCCCTCCCCGGATAACAGATGGCTTTCACACCTCGGTGGATGCGCTCCTTACCCTGCCATGATGCGAGGCATTTCTTCCTTGTTGAACTCATCCATGCACTGGTGCTCCGTTGAATGATCCAAAAATGACTTAAAAGCCTCTACATACTCCTCAGCTGTGAGACTTCTCATGGAGGGGACCACATATAGCTCTTGAGAAACAAATAGGAATTGTGTGTTAGTGACTTCCAGGCAAATGAAGGATCGAAGCACTTACCTTGTGGAAGAAACCAAACCAAACCCAGCCCAACCCAACAGAAGCCAGAGATTCGGGAAGACAGAGGACACAGAGCCCAGGAGCCATCCATGCAAGCGGGCTCACACGAAAACTTTCTGTGTGTTGACAATAAAGGTGTGAAAAATATTCTTTGAAGCCCTTCGACACCAGTATATTTGTTAAGTCACCATCAGTACTGCAGGTTGCCCTGAGGAAAATGGCCCCATTATTTCCTGAAGATGCATAGCTAGATACTACTTGATTTGCAGACAGGGAAGTGACTGAAGTATTAAAGGTAAGAAGGAGAAGGCAATTGCTCAGCAGGTCCCGACCTGGAAGGGCTGTGGCTCTTGCACATGCTGGACAGCGTAAATGAAACCGCCAGCTGCTGGCACACTTGCTATTGGGGTGATGCAACACAAAAACACACACCTGCAGCTGAAGCAAAAATAGTTAACGCCGTGCGCCTCATTTCCGCCTCTCGTTGGCGTGGGACCGCAGTGCTCTGCTGGGTAAGTGAATTCCCTGCTGGAAGTTTCAGCTCGTGGCCATGAGGGCAGATGGCAGCGTTTCAGCTGAATGGGCTCATGCTCAAGTGCAGGCCACCAAGACTAAGATTTGCAGCTCTGAACAAAGGCAACTCAAGAAGATGGAGGCAATTATTGCAAAAACACACTTCCTTGCTGTCTTGTCCTAACGACGGTGCTCCTGCTAGGGCACAAGCTCTGGCCAGCTGCTTGGGTCTGAGGAGCAATGCTCAGACTAGGACTTAAGGCTCACCAGAATTTGCCATTCAGTTGAGTGCTGTCTCTGGGGGCTGTCTCAGAGAGAAAACTGCAGTAGGGGTGCAGTGGTAGTGCCAGCCTCAACATCTGAGATCGGCGTTGAATAGGTAGTATTCAGAAGAAAACAAACAAACAAACAAACAAACAAAAAACCACTTTTCCTCCTAAACAAAATGAGAATGAAGGACAAGACAGGATTCAGCAGAGCGTCTTTATCCTCATTTTTGCCTTTTGAAGAGTTGCTTATTGAAATTCTGCTTCTAGTTGCTACTGATAAAAAAAAATAATAATTACATGTCATACAGGACTGTGTAATCTTAACTGGACGCCTATGCTCTTTCCCAAACCGCATGTCCTTGACTGCTGTGTTTCTGCAAAGTATGAATGGTGATCCACTGTCTAGCCCTGTCGGAGGAAAAGGTATCAATATCTAGCCTCAGCACTTTGAACTATACCCTAACATATATTGGACATCCCCTGAACCATATTCGGTGTAGCATCCTGGGTATTCTTGTTTGTTTGTTTTTTTAACAACTTCCAACTCTGTTTCCGAAACAATTAAGCTATATTTGTAGTGATAGCAAGTGGAGTGGTATTTTACTTTAATCTCCTTTTTGGTTTTTGTTTTTGTTGTGTTTTTTTTTTTTTTTTTTTCTCCCAAATACCTGAATTATCGTGTGGAGCTGCCAGAATCTCTGCTTCAAAGTTCATGCTGGGGAACCTATTCCTGTAAGGAAAGTATAGCACTTCGGTTATTTGAAGAACCTGTACGCTTTTATGAAGCTGCATTGAAAATGCAGAACAAATGGAAGATACTCCAGGACAAGTTGTTCTTGCTCAATAATCAATAGTGTTTGTGTTCTTTTGCTACAATAAAGTCAGAACTTCTTGGTTAGCTGATCACCCAGAAGTGTCACCGATGGAGTGGCCACCTGCACCACTGCTTGTCTGAGATGTGCCATGGAAGCTTTTTCTCCCTCTGAAGAATCATTAACCAGTCAATACAGTGGAAGGCATTAGATTAACTGATATTACACACTCTGTGAAGCCTTTAATCATGAATGGAGTAGAAGAAATAACAGTGATATTAGGCAAAGGCTATAGTGAGCTTCAGCATCTGAAGTGCATTGATTGGCCCAATGTTTCAGTGTTTGTTTTGCTTTTGTTTTTTAACTTCAGTTTTTCCTGGATGCAAATGTTACTTGGGTGAATATTAGAAGACATAGGATTCAAAGGGCAAAAGGCAAAGAAGTCATTGTAGCATTACTATTTTCATTCAGGTAATGTTTTCATTCTTAATACAGTTTTTTTGGTTTTGTGTGTGTGTATGTAAAGATTTCCAGCAATGAAGTCACATCTTCATTTCCCTATGATAATGTGCCACATCTATGAAATAGGGATGAGACATAATTTCAGGAAGGTGTGAAATGAAATTGAAGACCTCATTTCTAGAAAGAAAGTTCTGGCATGAAGCTACCTATGGAAAGTCATCTTCTACTTAACTCCATTTCAATATGGAGAAGTGCAATGAGATTTAGGAGTGATATTCCTGTGTAACCTCAGTTTAGCCATATTGCTGCTCCCAAAGCTTTGTCATTACAAAATGCTTCATGACAAACAGCCTGCAAAAGCTGTAAGCAGTCCTCAACTACCCTCTGCCAGGGAAAAGCTCTCACATGAATAGGACAAACCATGAGGTGGAAAAGAAAAATTGAAGTCTTGTAGTGGAGGCTTTGAACCACAAATATACAATGACTGTGCTAGCAGGAGCATGGAAGTGGGCGTGTGTGCAAATAATGCACTGCTTTGGTAAATGAAGGAAAGAAGAGACTAAGGTGTCCCAGAACACTTGGTGGGGCAGTGCCAGGGTCCTTCAAGAACAGTCCATTTCATGAGTTCATGGCCAAAATCCTGTAGAAAGAGCTCCCCTGACTCCCATGAGGCAGATCAAGGGTCTCAGTTTTACCATTTTGAACTTAAAACTCCTAGAAAAAGCCCTGCAAAAGTTCAGCAGTAATGAGCCTGAACTCAGCCTCCAACCATGAGCTCCATCTTGGCTGCAGGCCAGTCCCTCAAATTTCCACTCGACCCTCTGACCTCATCCATCTCTGCCTGTCAAAAGAGAGGACTATTTTTCCCTCTCTGCTGGCTGAACCAATCAAGATGGTTTTCAGAATAAATCTCCCACTAAAATGCTGAGAGGTGGCATGGTACCCCCTGCACAGAGATGTTTGGGGGACACGTACTCCATTTCTGACCGGTCAAATGTTTCCAGCCATCCCAGGAGACCTGCCAGGTGGCCTGGACAGACTGTGCAGCACAAGTATTCACCAAGAAGGATGATGCCAAGTTAATTCTCCCACTGAGGTTTTCGGTGTTTTTCCCTGGGCAGGGTTTCTAAAACTGCTTAATTCTTGTTGCTGGGAAGGTGAAACAGGCTTACTTATCACTGGGAACAAATGGACATTCTCTAACATCCAGATTAACAATAGAACTGACCGTAACAATTTGGGCTGGAGCTGCCCATTCTACGGCTAGTCCAGGACTCTGAAACCCACCGGGAGCACTGAGCACGGCAGCCAAAGGCTCCCTCTGGCAGCAGCATCGGCAGAGGCACAAGAAGCCTCCTGCTCCTGCCTCCCTGGAGGCTGACTGAAACCCCGAACCATGAGTCCAGAATCTCTCTAATTCCATCACCCCTAAACACACAGAATCTCTCCACAAAGCCCCCATCCCTCCCAGGACATGGGCACACATGCTTTCATTCCCAAATCACACATGTCCCCATGTTGCACGGGGACGCCCTTCCCAAACCCACATACCTCTTCATCTCGGGGGCCGGCTCCATGGCTGGGGCTGGTGCTGGGGTCTCCCCTCCACCTGGCTGCGTGTGTGTGGTGGCAGCACCGCGTGTGGGTGCCCAGGTGCGGGTGGAGGCCAGCGAGGCTCCTAGGTGAGCATTGCCACCGGTGTCCTGCTCTGCGCCAGCCGCTCGCTCAGCCCGCGGGGACGCTGGCGGTGGCTCCTTGCCGGCACCTGTTGGGACAGACAGCGTCACTTGAGTGAAAATGGGAAACCTGAGCCCCGTGCGAGCGGTGACGTCCCTGGCACCGTCCTCGCTCACAGGGGATGACAGGGGAAACGCTTTGGCAAGGAGCTGTGCTGTTTTTAAGGGGGGGAAGGGGACAGATTGAGGCCTTTACAACTTGAGTGGAAGTGGCTGAGGGACGTCAGCCACCACCAGGCAGACCTGAGGGCTATTTTTTGCACTTTTTAATTTTCTTTGAACTCTGCCTCTCCTTCATGCTGGTTGCCCCTGCCCTGCCATGCCTCCCAATGCCAGCCCCAGAGAGGGGGCACAGGGCAGGAGCGGGGACATGGGGACATGGGGACATGGGGAGGGGATGCTGGGTGGCCGGGGGACTGCAAGCACAGCTTGCTTCTGCCTGGCTTGCTGAACCACAAGACCCTCTCCCTGAGCTAATAGCAGAAGGCATGTAAATCCTGCTCCCTTTCTCAGCATTCACCCCAGAAGCCCTGCCTGCCCCTCCCTGAGGCGCTGCGCTCAGCAGGCCGGGCACCCCACAGCCTTACCTTCCCGAAGCAACAGCGAACTGTGGAGAAACCTCCAGCGTCTGGGAGCTGCAAGGTGCTCGAAAAGCTCCGTGTGGGCTCGCTGGAGGCTAATCCGCCCCCTGCCCGCCCCATCACCCCCCAGCCCGCCGCCGAGCTGCCGGCATTAGTGCACAGCAGCGGCCTTTGTTCCGCGGCACGAGGGACAAGGGCGCCTTGTGCACAGCCCTGCTGCGCCGCCAGCCCTCAGAGGAGACAGCTCTGGGGGCTGGACCCTTGGCACGCTGTGCTTTTGGGTGTTTTGGCAAGCCTCTGACTAAATCCGTGCTGAACTGCGTGTTTCGTGCAAGTAGAAAGGTTGGGGTTTGGACTCTGAGGGTTGCAGGAGGATGGTGACTAAAGCTAAGGCCAGCCTGCTGGCAAAACAAAGCAGCACTGTTTCCCTGCAGGCTGCAGCCAGTGTGGGAGCTGCTGGCCCTGCAGGAACAGGTCAGCCACTGCTCCTTAGGATTTGGTATCACCCACAGTGTGCCATGCCCCTTCAATGTCCCCTTTTCCATCAGCCTGTGGAGACGAGCCCCAGACCCGTGCCTCCAATTATCTGCATCTGGTTACTTGGAAACCCACGACTGGTTTGCCACGACACGTCACCCAGGCTGAGGCTGGGCTCACGGCATGGCTTGTTGAGCCACTGGCCCGAGGCGGGATGCTCCAGGGACTCACCCCACCTCCGAGCTGCAGCTTCAGATTCAACTGGGATGCGATGGGACAGGCGGCTGGGGATGCAGGCAGCACAGTTCGGGCACATGTGCCTCATGTCCCTGCCTCTGGTGCCACTGCAGCTTGTGAATTCAGTTTGGGGCTGACCGCTGTTAGAAAACAGGGCTTAGGTAATGTGTGCTTTGTTCTGCTCCAGGTCAAGCGCATACAGTCTGGATTGCACTGTTCCCTGGAAAAGGTGCTGGGCAACAGCTCTACCCAGAAAAAAAAGACGCATTTTTGAAATCCCAGTTTTCTATGCCCTCTTGCGTCCCAAACATTCCCACCTGGGATTTTTTGGTATTCTGTTGTTGTTATTGTTTAGAACTGTGAAGATTTTAAAAAGATCATAATCTGGCCAATTTCACTTTGGTGAGTACATGGAATTTCAATGAATTTATCTTCTAACATTTGGCAGCAATCAGCTTTTAGGATGATGAATGTCAGGAAGGCTCTCAGCATTTTTACAGAGCTCCTCATGGTATTTTTAGCCTATTTTTAAAAATGTCTTAACTCTGGAACAATTGACTAAGGTCCATGTAAATGCAGCTTTTATTTTATTATGAGAAGAGCTCTTTTCCTCCTTAGCATTTTTTTTTAATGGAAGTGTTTTCATCAGGTAGACATTTTCTGTTTTCTAGACAAAATTTCTAAGGTAAACCCAGCAGTTTTTATATTCTCCTAAGTGAAGGTGCACACGTGTTATTCTACATTAGGCAAGATCTGGTGCAGAGTAAGATAACTAGCAACTCTGTACTTAATGACAAGATTTCTCATTACGGAATAAGTTTTATTTTGCATTAATCCTATTAAATATTTAACAGATTCCAGGTAGAATCAAATCTTGGAGCTTAAAATGCAGTATATGTGTGTGCAGATTTTTTCCTGTAGGGAAAAGAATATGACTTCTGATAAACACTGAAAAAGCAAAAGAAGTACTGGTTGTAAGAGGCAGTTATCATAATCCAGCTGGGCCCTTGGGGCAGTACAGAGCCCTGAGCTTAAGCAAGAACCCATCAGGTTCTGGGTGAGTTAAAACCTACATTTATGGGAGCTACCCAAACTGGATTTAAACCTCGATTAGGACCACAGTTAGATTTCAGTTTCAGTGTTTCCTTTGTTCAAGGAAACATAAACATATCTCAATGCCCCTGTTGGTTGCTCTGGATATTAAACACATGTTCTCAATTTACATTGCTTCTCTCATTTTCATGGAAAAAAGCCTGGATGGGGTAAATCCCCATAATATATTTTAACACACAGCAGCAGCGTGTCCTGGTCCCTGCACTGCAGTGGTGACCACCCATGTGATGCTTACAGAAGAGGCAGGGAGCATTGTACTGGGAGACCAGTAGCATGTGCCCATGCAGGATGGGAAGAGGAGACACCCTTGTGCCTGCCCTGGCTTTTGCAGAAGGAGCCGCAGGGCATTCCTCCCAGTGCCCCTTTTCTGGAGGAAAACAAACCCATCCATTTGCAGGCAGCCGCTGGGGCTTGCTTCGGAGAAGTGCCTGCCCCAGTGGCATTTCATTTCAATCTATCTCCCCCAAAACTGAAGCTTCTAGGTCTGGAGATCAATTTTTTTTCTAACACAGCCCTTCCTGTCTTTTCATTAAAGTCTGGCTTGCTGGTGCAGTTCTTCCAGAGCTTTTAAAAAACCTTTTTTCAGACTATTTGACTAGAGGTCATATCTCATGTAGCTGTAATTATAGAGCTAAGGCAAGGGCAGAGGGGGAGTCTAATGTGACCGCCTCCAAAAAGGATATTTGATTCAAGGTGAAGACCAGCTTTTGCTCTACAGACCATAAAGCATTTAAAAAATATATCTCTGAGAGCAGAGACAGTCATGGTGAAGTGTGCCTTTTACCCTCAGTAGCTCACAGGTCTTCAACGGGGAAAATACGCTCAGAATTTCAATTTCCACAGCTATACTTGTGCTGCTGCCAGCCCAGAGCAGCTGGAGACTGGGGAAGGGGCTGGGACCTGCCCACAGCACTTCATCGGCAGGATTCAACACATCTGACATACAGTACCCCAAAGCAGGCTGTTTTCAAACACTTGTGTACAGAAGTATAAAGGCTTGCCAATGGAAGAGCTCTTGGCCCTGTTTCAAAGTCAGCTGTGCAAAAGGTAAGGCCGTGGAGACCGAGCCTTGAGAACCGCTCCTTGAGCAGGGTTTCTGGTTCAAGAGACCCTGAAAATAAGGTACGTTTATGGGAAGTTGGAGCTTTTATAGCTGTATCACAGAAATACAACGCATCTAGGTGCTTTGTCTCAGCCCAGCATTTCTGATACAGGTATAGCAAAGTGCTTCTCCATCATTTGCCAGGTTGCAAGACATTAACAAGCAGGGGAGAAAGTGTCCCCACAAAATGACCTGTGGGCGCTGGATTTACTTATTTTGCCGAACACAGCGACCTGCAGCCACTAGATGGTGATGCAAGGACACTTTTCTGCTCTTCTTCTTCCCCTCAGCTCTCCGTTGGTAGTGCTTGAGGCGGCCCTTCCCAGTAACGCGGGCTGCTGTGGTCTTTGCTTTTTCTCCTTAGGCACTGACGGGGGTCATTTGGAAACATATCACTTGCTGACTTCCCATCCAGCGTAAAGCAGGCCGCAGGCAACAGTTGCGACGCGATTACTGCTGGCAGAGTATTTTTCTCTGCGTCACGGCTCAGCACCGGGAAGGGCAAAGGACTTGGCTTTCAGTTGGCGGATTAGCCTTCTTTTATAGGCTGTGGAAAGGAAAAGTACTTTATATTGAACACAGTGGGGAAAAAAAAGGGTTGTCAGGAAAGAGGTAATCTCTGAAAATGGTCATAGTTCGGAACATTTACCATGGAAAAAAGGAGATTTTCGTCAGGCTCAGCAGTCAAATCTCCAGGCAATTTTTTCCTCCTCCTGTGAGACTGGCGTTTGCCCTATGAATAAGAGAAACATGGTCAGAAAGACTGGTTTGGCAGTGGCACAGGCAGGGTTAGCCCTTGTCCGTAGGGCACATTTGGGATATGGGGACACACAGTGCACAAGGGCCCGTACATGCACCAGCCCTGGCCTTGGGCTGCTGCACCGAGCACCCAGCACTGGGATGTTGGAGCTCTTGTTAATTCCCAGCTCCCAGAGTCAAAATAATGGGAAAAAGCTCTCCTAGCATGTTTTTAATGGTAAATTTCCAGCCTCTGGGGGATGGTGGGGCACCCTAAAGACACCTCATAAAATCCTGGGACCACAGAAAAGCTCATGTTGGAAGGGACCTCAGGAATCACCCGGCTGCTTTGAAAGAAGTCCAGGCACAGGTTCATTTAAAGGCAATTTCATGAAATCTTTCAGCAGCTGGTGAGTAGGGAAAGGGGAAGGGGAGTCAGAGTGCCTCAGGCTGAAAAATCAGCTCCGACAGGGAGTCTGAGAGAAAAGGCTTTGGTAAGTACCCTAAAAGCAAAATAATCTTGTATCAGAATGATAAATCTAGAAGACCGGGAGAAGCATTCACATATTTAAGTGACGAACTGTCCTTCTTACCCACTATGCCTAAAGCACGCAGATAAAGCCATCAGTTCATGATTTCAGAACTGGGGGGCAGAAGGAGAGGAAACTGCTTAGTGTTTCAAATTGCTTCTCCGTGAGCTGCTAAGAATTGATTGCTAGGTTCCATTAAAGAGAAAGAGAAGTGCTGCTGCTTTTCCGGGGCTCCCCACTGCCCCACACCACCCCCATCCCATCCCATCTCATGGGTGCTGTAGGCGAGTCCTGCCTGGAGCTGCCTGCAGCTCCAGCAGGGACTGCAGCAGCCACACGGTTTTCCTCTGTGTCCCCCCGCCCCCCCCACTGCTTAGCAGTCTCCTCATGGTGACAACAAAATGTCTGTTTTCCAGGAAACCATTTGAGCGTTATGGATTAGCCATGGTAGGCACTCGCAGACCTCCATAAAGCAGGTTGACACGCTCTCCGGTGTATTACTAACTCGGCTGAAAAATTGATCAAAACTGATAGAGTTGCAGGGCCCTGAGTCCCTTTACAATCTGCCGCTGTGCTGCTCGGCTCTGGCAGAAGCAGCACAGCCAAACTGGGTGGAAACTCCTGCCTTTATGCGCCTTAATCCTGCCCTTGGCTCTGCACCACAGCAAGCACTGTGGTCCCAAGCACTGTGGCCATGTGCAGGATGTGCCCCAACAACCGCTGCTCCTCCTGGAGCCAAGCTCCCCATGGCTCCTTAGGAGAGGCTGTGTGAATTTCAGAAATGTCTGAGAAACTTTCAGCTGTGGGAGTAGGCTTCCTGGAGGATATCCCTGCAGCACTGGAGCTGCAAGCCCCCGGCAAAATACTTTTTCTTTTCCTCCCTGCCTCCTGATGGCTCCCCTTTTGCTACCTGGGATTATTGGTTTCTGGGAGCAGAGTCTCTGTTTTGTGGGGTATCTGTGCTTTACTTAATCTCCAGACTTACTGCTCTTTGGGAAGGCAGACAGATACCCATTCCCCAGACACCACCTATGTTCCAGTCCTACCAAAACTCCTCCTGCTCCTATGTGCTACTTACAATTTGATTTTCACTGGAATCCCAAGTAAAGACTGAAAAGACTGGCTTAAAGAGCCTCCAAATGAGGTGGCAAGGATACAGAGGATATTATGGTAACCTACAATGGATCAGAAGTGGAAGAGATAACAGAGTTGAAGAGGCACTCACTGCCAGTCCTAACACTAAGCATGCAACCAGAGCCAAAATGGTCTTCTGTGCTCACTCTCTGGTGCTCTTTGTACTCATGGTACAGCTTAGAGACTTCAGCAATGTTGTTTAAACATATCTTTGAAGCAATGTCAAACTATTAATATTTTATATACTTATTAGAGGCAAAAAATGCCTTTGTGGGCACAGATGCAACAACAAGCCATGATGTCCTGCCCCCCTCTCTATATCCTTGCTCTCCCCCCCAACCGCAAAACCTGATTTCCTTTTCCCCAAGCAGTTTTTGAGCTAATTCCCCCAGCAGAGGCATGAATGCTGAGCCAGTTGGTGGGGTAGAGCCTAGGCAGGTGTGACAGAGCACAGCAGGACCAGCACCAAACGTCTCAGGAAAATCTGCTCAGCTTTGGCACCTGCTCCTCCTTAAATAATACATATGTGGGTGAGCTTTCCTATAGTGAAGATGTTTTTCCATCTCAATTTCTAGTATCAGGTATAATGAGGAAAATTAAAATTCAGGTTTTGTTACCAACACTTTAATTATCCCGTGTTATCAAGTTGTCACCAGGCCTTTAATTATTTTTCAGTTTATACCTATGATTGCTTTAGTGATGTTAAGGTAGATCTGCAACTGTAATAGAAAATGTCTTGAGTTCTTTACAATGCTGAGGATTGGAAATGATGAAGTTAATAAAATTCACTCATCTCCTGTGCCATGAGCTATCATCAATACAGTGTTCATCTGCAGCTGGCATGCTATTTTATTACGCCCTTTTGGTACCAATAAACACTTAATAATATATTCAAAATGAGTAAACAGGATATAATGCTGTCCGTGATTTTGCATCTACTTAGAGACTGGGCACAATACCATAAAGCCTCACTGCCAAACCTTCTCAACAGCGAACTTTGCATTTCGGACACAGGCGTGATGCAGGGAGGTTATTTGTGAGCAGGATGTGTGCGCTCAAAGCACCCGTATCACTCTGGAGTTGCAGCAGAGGTTTCACACCTGATTAACACCATTTCTTCATAGAGTTACCGTTGTTTATAGATGTTGTAATTTCTACCAGGCCAGGCAACTTTGACTCCGCAGAATATGATGCAAAGAATGAAACTTTGATTATAATGATGAAGCTGGTACAGAAACTCTTACAAACCTTGCTAGAACAGCAGAATAAGGAAATAATGTCTTGTTTTACACCATGTTTGAGCACCTTGAAGATAAACCAAATAGCAAAAAGACTTGAGCACCCAGCATCTCTTGCCTGATGACTCCCCATCACCACCCAGCTTACTTGTCCCAGTGTAGGTGGTGACAGTCCCCTCTGCTGCTACTCAAACACGTAATTTGATGGTGCTCTTTCTTACCATACAACACTTCCTGCCCAGAATTAGTGAGCAGCTGTATGAAATAACATTGCTGACCAGCACCTGCATTTCCATCCCACAGTACTTTCTGCAAACAAATTTTACATGTTTGAGATCGAAATTCTTGTCTAATTGCCAGCACCAATCTTCCTGAGACTGTGAAGCAAGGCTTGCTGACACGCTGCCCATGTGCTGGAGACCACTGTATGCTTTACAACTCTCTTCTCTCTGCTAATTGACCTAATACCACACAGAGCGGTGAGTGTATTTGCATCCCCTGAAGGACCACAGCACTGAGCAGTGTGCATTTTTGCATGCCAATGTACGGCTCTTCCTGACAGCTTGGCTCACAACTGGTTCCCCCAAAAAAACAACTGTGCTGCACAGATGTGGATCATTAGTGCCTGAACCAGAACTAACTTCTCAGAAAATTGTACTTATTGCAGGACAAATTGAGTCTGTTATGGTAGAAGCCAGAATAATTGCTCAGGGGACCACGGGGCTTATCCAGCAGTTAATTCATTATTTGTACCTGCTCGGAGCCAGGATAGAAACAGCAGGCAAGGCAGCAGCAAACAAGGTACAAACTCCAGTGTCTCAGGATCAATTTGTTCAGATAAAGGCTTATTGCCATCTCGGCAAGGTTGCAAAACACCTCTACAAGCACTTACCGGTGGGGAAAATAAGAGGCGGGAGCTGTTTCACCACAGTCCTTTAGTTCTGTGACGAGATATGTGAGCTCTCTGTTCCTATAGCCAAGACTTGAACGCAATGAATGCTGTGTTTGGGGTTGTGCTGTGCCTTCGTGGGCACCCCATAGTCAGGGTCTGGAGGAGAAGCACAGCTTTCCTCAATTTGTACCTTTTTAATATTAAAGTACTTTTTAAATACTAAAAATATCCTATTTTGGTGAATAGTCTTACACTCATGTTGTCCTAATACTCATGTTAGTTTATCAAATCTACCATTGCTTAATAATTTTGTAGATCTTCCATACCCAATGCAGGTATGGGAGAGTGATTTCTTTTTTATTTCAGGAGGGAGAATAAGTTAGTTTACATAATCTTGGGTAGATTTATGGTATTTGTTCTGCACCTTTACATAGCCATTTTTACTAAAACAAGTGATAATTAATCTGGTTGTCCCCTGTGTATTTATAGGCATAGTGCAGATGTAGTCGTTTTTCTGTCCTCTGGAAATAAACACCTCCCATGTGGAAAAGCAGTTACCATAAGAGAGAGCGTTTGACTCAATCAGGGCACCCGCACTGCACTCTATTAGCACCGCCGCTTTTCCATCAGCGACCAAACGGAACAGAAACAAATGCAATACGGACTCACGAAGCACGCTGGTCGGAGAAACACCCGCAGCAGGAGAACAACGAGCCCGAACCCCACCATCGCCGCCGCCGCCATTACCGGCTGCGGCCCAGGCAGGCCACCCCCACGCAGCTCCATGGGCGGCCATTTTGTGACTCCTGCCGGTGCTGGGCCTGTGCCCGTGCTCTGCTGGGGACGAAGCTCAGCATGGGGACAGGAGAGCAGCAGTGCCCGTCCCTGCACTGCAGGGAGACCCCGGGGGAATTTAATTTGCCACCTTTTAACCTCGAAGGCAAAACTTTTCTGTTAAAGGTTACAAGTGCCCTGTATTTGGAAGGGAACAAATGTAATCCGCCTATGAGGGCAAGGCTGAGAGAAGGTTTCACCCTCCTGGAATCCTTCCGGAGCACAGTTGGCCAGCGTTAGCTTGCTGTCCCTGTCAGAGCACCGTCACCGCCACGAGATATCCCAGATTTGGGGAGGCCCCAGGCCAGCCCCCTCAGCTGCTGTGAGCCAGCGCCAGCTTCCAGCCGGGAAGCAAAGTGCGCTCCCCACACAGGCGGGATGTGCTCCCCGTGAAGAGATTTCCCATCCAGGGCCGTTTGTGAAATTGGTCGTTTGACAAAGTAATTCAGAGGCCAGGCCCTGCTCCCGTAGCCCAGCAGCACCGACATTTCGGGAAATGGAGCTGCCGGGCCCAAGTGCACCCTGCTGCATCTTCATTCAAGCGCTTATTTAATATGCATCACGTTACGGGGGGGTGTTTTTATGTTGGGAAAAACACAAGTGCTCTCACAAAATGACTCAAGGGCAATAAAGCATAAATTGTCTTTAAACCTGTATAAAGGATGCTGAAGTCACAAACAAGGCATAAAATAATATGGAGTTGGAAAGCACTTTTTCCTTATTAGGTTTATCAAAGAAAAGCTAGCCTGGCAAGCTTGTTCTATCAAGCAAATGGATGTGGTAAAAAAGGAAATGAAAATTCTGATCCATATTCATTGTCTTGGTGTCAGCAAGGGAGAAAAAAGCTCCACTTTACATTTTGCTTCGCTTTCGAAAGCTGATCTGAAGTTTCACAGACAAAGTAATCAAAGCTGATAAAGAAGCAAAAGAAAATCAAAGATAATTAATAGAAACAAAGCAAACAGCAGAAGAGGCCAGACAAAGTGTCTAATATTAACAAAATACAAAACACAAGACATGCTTGACTGCACAGAGCAGCAGCTCTGGGCACTGACAGAATTGTAATGGGCAGATTTCTTTCCCAAAGCCCGCTGCACTGGCTCGCCTGTTGCCGTTAGCACGTCAGCCCCCTGGTCCTCAGCAGCAGTGGGATTTATAGATGATCTTGGAGGTCTCTTCCAACCTAGGTGATTCTGTGATTCTGTGAAACCTGCGATATGTTTTTCTTTTCTGTTTTGGTTAGATTTTAATGCAGTCCTGCCAGCAGGACCAGAAAAGATACACCATAGCCCCATCACTCCCATGAAAGAGAGACGGACAATTTGCCTGGTGAAGGGGAGAGTCAATCTGGCCCAGGGCTGCTCATTCTCCGGCTGTGACACTCCTCACTTCATTTCAAATATCACAGAACTGGGCTTTTTTTTTTTTTTTTTTTTTTTTTTTTTTTTTTTCCCTACCTTCTGCTTCTTGGGTTCACACAATTGCATGAGACAGGCAGCTCTCTGGGTTTTAGAGTTGTATCCTGGCT
Organism: Oxyura jamaicensis; assembly: GCF_011077185.1. Taxonomy (NCBI): domain Eukaryota; kingdom Metazoa; phylum Chordata; class Aves; order Anseriformes; family Anatidae; genus Oxyura; species Oxyura jamaicensis. The sequence continues at coordinate 33,584,213 of NC_048899.1, read as the reverse complement.
GTCATGGTGATGGAAATAAGGTGATGAGCAGTAAAAGCACTAACGTTATATAGAAAATCCTCAAAATGTTCATTATTTGGGATAGTCAGCCCTAATGATTTGTGAGAGGGGTTGCCAATTCAGCAAGTCTTATGATTTCTGTAGAAAGCAAATCACAGCCATGTGAAGTGGGTGCTGTAGAAGAGATCCAGCAGGCTTATTTTAGCAGCCATCCATTTCTAAACAGTGTTCTGCCAGTACATCAAAAATACTGCACAAATTTGCAAAATGGAAGGATTTAGGGCGGGTTTTTCTGGTCACAAGTGACCCACGTTGCATGAACAGGAGTGACAAAGGACTGGGAATTTGATCCCATCATCCTTTCCACAGCCTGCTGAGTGCAATGAACAGATCTGTGCTCCTTTCCCTTACATCTGCCTTCGGTCCCATGGGCTCATCAGCACAGATTTTTGTGGACAAAGCTTGATGAGATTGTGAAATGATGCCAGCACCTATTCCTGCAGAAAACACAGAATTACTGAAGAGCAGTTTATGTAAATATACTCTCTTTCCTCAGAAGAGGACAGCAGTTTTAATGACAAATTGAGTGAAATCTCACTTGGCATGAAGCAAACAAAATAGTAAATATTTCAAGTTAGTGCTCTGTGGTGACAGGGACCGCATTTAAAAATAATTGCTGTGGATCTGCCATATTATACAAAGAAATAGAGTGACAACGCAACCGTGATGTGACACATCTGCATTATAGCTTTTCATCTCAATCCAGATTTTAATAGCCTCCGTCAGCTGATTGCATTAGGTGTATGAGTGTAACATTTTCCACCAGTCACCAATGGAGAAGAACAAGCAACCTTGTGGGGCCTCCGAGCAATGAGAAACATGGCGAAATGTCATTGTTTCTGCCCCATAGAGTGGGAGTTGGTCATGGGGTAGAGCTTACACAGGTACCTGTCTCTGATGCTCCTCTGCTGAGTCCATTGCACTAGAAACCAGAGCTGGAACTGGGGCTGAGATATAAAACCATGTTTTCTCCACTCCCAGACTGCCAGACTCTGCAAGATGAAGTGTTTTGCCCAATTCAGAAGTGGTGGTTAGAGAAAACACCACATAGCTGTACGTTTCTCTGGCCTGACCCGTCTCTGCTGTGACTTTGTCTTGCAGTCCCTCACCGCGTCTGTCACGGGAGAGATGGCTCAGACACACTGCCTGGGTTTCAGCAAATGTGTTTCTTACACCTCTTAAAACAAGCTGTTCAGCTACAGCAGCTGAAACACAAGTAGTCGCTGGTGCTTTGGCTGTGCTGTAACTCCCACAGTCCCACTTAGTGTGCGGTGGAAGAAACAACACTCTCACAGTGAAATCTGTCCTGCAAAGTCCTCCTCCGGCTTGCTTACCTGAGGACAAGATGTCAGCTGCCACTGCGAACCTCTTGCATTGTTGTTTCTCAAAGCATGAAAGATGATAAACTGGATTTATTTCTCTGTTGTGTCTCAGAATTGAAACCATTCTATACTTCTGTCCTCAGGTGGACCCTAACTACTCCAACTAAATAAATTTGGATAGACTTGCTCTACCCAATGTATGTAAGCCAAGAAGCTTAACCCTTCTGCTGCAGGAGAGCAGCTGCAAGCCACATTTCTTGTGGCACACTTGGTGTAAGTAAATCATTTACTTTCCCAAGTGAGGTGTTTTTGCATCGATTAATTCATATTTGCAAAGGACACAAAGGTAGAAAACTAAGGATGCAACAGGTAATAGCTTAAAACTGATGTGATCATCTCCATGTAACATTAACAGGTGTCGTGTATTGACTCTGGATCAGATACATCCTTCCATCCATCTCCAAGTAGTGTTTGGCCTGATGCTACAATAGTGTCAGCGGAGTGACACTACCTGCATGTCACTGCCTGCTCAGTGCGAGTTTCAGAAGGGAGTTCCCAAAGGCTTGTTGTGATGGAAAGGAAATGTTGCATTGTTCCCTGCCCTAATCCTGCTGCTGCGTAGTTGTGTGATTGCAGGGCAGCGGCAGCAGCAGCCTGGAAGCACGAGCTCTGGGCTGCGCCCACACCTGACACTTCTGCAGAAAAGCCACTTGAAGCCTGGTCACACAGGCTGGAAGCCAGATTGCCTCGAAAAATTATAACTGCCATCTTCCTCAGCTGCAAAATTAATGCTGGGTGCTCCACTTCATCCTCGGACTGTTGAAAGATTCTTCACTGTTATTATGTTTGAAGAGTTTTTTTCCAAATGTCATATTGGCATGTAACAACCACAATATTCATAACATGCAGGTGAACTTTCATAAAGCAGAGGAGGAAATTAACATTCTTCCTTATCAGAGGAAATTGAATCTGATTTTTCATTCCATCAAAACATCTCTTCACCGACAGGATAAATCCCATAAATTGCTTTAACCCGTGTATCTGCCTAGAGTCCGTTCTATACGCTGTTGTAACAAACCATGTAATCAAAGCAAATGAACATAATTACCAGCAAGTGCAAATATGGGGTTTCTGGATTCTTTTCTGAGACATTTCATGTGTGACCAATGAAAGTTGTTTACATTTTAAAGTAAGGACAAACTGTTATCAGATTGGAAGATATAAGGGTATGTACTAAAAATCCATGCAGAAAGCATCCTCTACCTACAATTACCATTCTAACTATTCATTCGAGGCTCTTCTTTTCTCCCCAGGTGTAAATGCAACCACATCACCAAACGTAGCCAAATGCTGTGCCATTTCAAGGGATGGTGGAGTTCTGTGCCCTTACACTTCACAGTGAGGAGCTTCTGTCATTTATTTATACCAGGAAGGAACAAGATGTAACTGCACATGACTCCATTTATTTAATAATAGTTCGGGTAAATTCCTTCTCATGTTTACATCATTAAGGCCAACGAGCAGACATCAGAACATCTTGTGCTTGCTTCCCCTCTTTGCACAGAGACGCAGGGCAGCTGCTCGTGTTTGTGGTGACACCAGTGCAGGTGGGTTGCACTCGTGTTTCTAGTCCTAGGTCCCCTGAGGAATAATAAAGGGATAATAAAGAGATAATAAAGCAATAATAAAGGCAGCCTTTAAGGCAGCTCATGGCCGCATGACTTTCTAGGCTGGTGGCAACCCCCAGACATGGCAGGTCCCATCGTTGCAGCTCTGACGATGGCTGGGGAAGCGCCCACCTCCACCCATGGAGCAGATGCAGCAGGACCACGATGACCACCTTCAGCTCTCATGCCTGAGAGAAGCAGGAGGCACAACCCATCGTAATCACAGGCTGTATCACATTGCAACAGCTCAGCGGCGTGACCAGTGGCACAAGTCATGTCAGCAGTTAAATGACAGGAACCAAGTTTCTGCCAGGTCGTGGTGCCAGGAGCCAAATAACGCATGCATACTGATGGCACGTAATGGCACACACACAGATACATCTTCACAAAGATGATATAAATCAAGCTCCTGTCCAGGACAGGGACATGTCACAGCCATAAGGCATGGAAGTCAGTTCATTTACATCACATTTTAAACCAGACACATTCTGAAACTGTCCCGAGGCACATTAATACATCAGGTGTCCTGAGCCATTTTCTGTTACTACTTCCCAATAGAAAATAAGCCCTGAAATTATATTTAAACTACATCTCTTGTTCCATTCATAAGTGCAAATTAGGTTATGTATTTAGAAAAAATAATAATAATAAAAGTCTTTCAAGAAACCAGCTATGCCATGTTAGCAGCAAATGATCTGATCTCTAATGACAACGTCACGCTTATGAGGACTAATCCAAAATGGAAACTCTCAACGGATTTATTTATTTATTTATTTATTCAAAAAAGATGCTCTCTTCATTTCCTTGGGAAACTGGCCATGAATGCAAGTGCATGTAAACAGAGAACACTATGCAATTAGGCTGTTCTTAGAGACATATGAATACAAGCACAAATTAAATTACAAGTCTTTATCTGCAGTGGCTTATAGGAATTTTTATACTACTTTGCTTCCAGAGCAAAGAAAACCACAGTCTTTGCTCTTGACTGTGGCATCTGAAGCTAAAATGCTTGGTGATGCTTCTTGTGTGGCTGCTGGAGGGGAGAGGAGCAGAGCTGGGCTCCAACCCTGCTGACAGGAATTTCAAGCTCCCCAGGCCTTCGGGATATTTCTGCATACAAAAGCCCAGATGTTCAAAGTGTTTAGCTGCAAGGATAACTGTAGATGTGGTACCTGTGCATGCAAATATCCCACCTGTGAGCATCACTGAAATTATGCAGGAATTATTCAGGTGTGCAGCACTTCAGTACTCCTTGGTAATTTGTCTTCTGCAGTCTTACTTTGCTGCTATTTTGTTGTACTTCTGTGTGATACAGAAGTCTCTGAGTGGAGGAGAGACAATCCCATCGAAGACAGATTTCAAAGGCTTTGAAAAAAAATAATGCATGCTTTACAGTGGTAATAAACACCTGGCAGCCTCGAAACAAAACATGATAAAGTGAATACTCCTTCATTATTTGGTCATTATCTTCCAGGACAGATTGCCAGGGCATTTGGCAAACTCCTGACCCTCCACTGCTCTTACTCAGTCACCGAAATGTCTTACTGGGACAACCTAGCTGAGGGCACAGGAGTTACCTCCCCGCACTGGACCAAGATCTCTCTCCTGTCTTTGGCTGTAGTCAGCACCAGCTCCTTTAACCTAAAGTTTAAAACCTCAAATAGGTAAGAACTGGGAGTAATACTTCTTCCACATGACTCATTTTGGATTCTGAAAGGAATTGACTCACCTTGCTTTCACAGACAGCTGGGCATCCCTCTCAGCACCTTTATCCAGGGCTCTTACAAACAGCAGTCATCTTGGTATCTGTCAAAATAACCAGTTCCTTTTTCTGATTTACACTGCATTCTCAGCCTCATTGATCCTGCAGGGCCATGAGTTCCGCAGTTCAATTTCACGGCTTAAATCAATCCCAAATTCTCAAACACATGCAATTACGTTCTGACATTTGCATCACCGTGCTGCCTGAGCTGGACCATGAGCGGACGCGGGGCTCGTGCACACACGGCAGACAGCGCGAGGCCGGCAGCAGCCTTTGCATGGCAGCTGAACAAGCTTTCCCCTCCGCTTTCTCCAGCTACAAAGCCAAACGGGCAGGTTTGTTCCCTGAAGGGCTTTGCTGAACCTCAACAGCTCTGCAGAAGATGTCGCGCCAGCACCCAGCCAGCACCCAGCCATAAAGCATTGCCTCTCAAAGCCCCTGGGGCTCTGCTCAGAAGGTGCTGCAGCACAGACAGCATGAAGGCCACCGAACTGCAGCACAAGCCCAGAGCCATGTACTCGGTGTAAACATGCGCGTGGCAATCCTGCACCTCAGCTCCTCCTCTCTGCCAGGCAGCTTGCTATTCAGCTGACGTCTCCTGCACTGGGCAGGACTGTGGCACAGGAAGTCATTCAGGTGAAATGCTGGGAAGCCAACGTTACGATTTGTCTGTATCTTCTATTCAGAGGGATAACATCTGGGACAATATCACTCCAGTGGATACTGCTCACTCAGGATTAAAAATAGACAGCACGTATAACTGCACACCGGCGGTTCTGCAAGCAAAGCAATGCTTTCAGTTCTTGGGCTTGCCCAGGGAAAGAAGAAAGCATCTTGGTTTGGACTGTAATTTACACTGATATTAAGGGCAATGGCCACAGGTTGCAGCTGCCATGGTTTGTTATTATTACACCAACTTTCCCACTCCAATATACTTCTGAGCAGCTTGCTTAATTGAGTTTACTCCATCACGATTCACAGGATACCATTCTTCTCACATCATAACCCACAGATAAAATATATTATGGTCTGGTGGTATTCTTCCTAATATCATGGGGCTATCATTCCTCTTGTAACTCTTCGCATAGGTAACTCAAAGGTTCAGTACAGGGCACTGTTTAAAAAGATACAGGCCCCCAGTGTTACTGAGAAACATCAGATCCTGCTGTTTATACCATGAACAGTTACATCTCCATGGTAGAAAGCAGGGCCAGCCAAACATCTTCAACAGGAACTGGGTTCTCAGCAACTGAGACAATTTTCCTTCTCGGTTTCAAGATTTTTTCTCTGGGAAGAGGAAAGCATGTTCCTGACCTTGCTTTGCAGACACAGCACCACCGCGGCTTGATGCTGTGCGATAAACGCTGGGCAGGTGACATCCTGCCTGACCTGGGGAGGTAAAGCTATCTCCAACACCATTGTATTTTCAGAGAAACCAGCCTATTAAAATTATGAACTTGAATAGCAACAAAACGCCACAGGCCCTGCTTTCTGCCCTAGTTAAGCTCTTCTCTTGTGATGAACCACTGTGAAGTAACTGCACATTGACAAGGGCCGTGTAGGTGCCAGGCTGGTAATAATTCTTTTTTCTCCTTCTAATTATTCAAATAAGAAGTAGCATTGAGCTAAAAATAAGACCAAGCATTCTCCAGATCTGCAATTACTCTCTCAACTTGTACTTGTCTACAATATTTCTTCAGCTAATCACTACAGCGCAAAACATGCCAGAATTGTTTGAAATCAGAATTCAATCCCAGACACAGTAAAAGACTAATAAAGACTGTTGTTTACACACATTTAATTCAACATACCAGAAGCAATATTCTCACTCCCTTTAGCGTTTTATTTGCTTATAAATACAAGTCAATACCACAAGATGGCACTTTCTTACTTGCAACACGTATTATTATAAACACATACCCTCTCCAAATGTTCCCAGATGTTTACAACATTTAACTTTTCAGTGGTTTTGAAACATTTAAAAAAAGCAAGACCTTCTACAAACTGTATTTGTGTTTGATGCATATTAAATGAGGTCAGGTAATTAAATTCAAAAAAAGAATTTATAAATATTTCAGATAAGAAAATTTAAATACAAAAGCAGAGTTTGTATTAATTAAACTGAATAACAATTTAAACTGGCCATAATGTATCTACATGGTTTTATTTAATTTAAAATACTTTTTAAACAATCAAATCCTCTAGCCATTCATCAAAACACCTATCTACTCAACCTTTTAAAAAATATTTTCAGTTAAGAAACCACCTAGGCTTTTTCTTAGCAATCCTTATTCTGTCCTGTAGGTGGAAATGAAGTGAAATCATATTCCAGACTAGAAAACAGGATAAGAAGGAAGAAACTTTAAAAAACCAGATAACTTCAGACACTCCAACTCATTATTCTTTGTGTTTCTCAAAATACATGATCCAGTTTTAAAGTCTTTGAACGAAATGTAAACACTATAAAACTCATTGTTGAAATATGTGAAGAATAAAGAACCCTGCACTAATATAGTGCATAATGATGCTGTGTCAAACTTGTCATTTACAGTAAATGTCACATTTTCCTCTGGATTGTCATGCCTTTTTGTTGGTGCTTTATTTTTTTTTAATACCAATTCGTTTTGATGTCAGTAGACTTTATTCTTTTTTTTTTTATTCCCATTGCTCAACAGGAAGAGATGCATTTTCCAGTCTCTTCAGAAAAGTTGACCAACATCCAAGACTTTGATTCCACTTTTTTTCTTTTTTTTAAACGAGGTGGCAATATTTCTGCTCTGCCCGGTATATTACACATCAGGAGATTCCTCAAAAAACTGAGAAGTCTGAGAGTTACAAAAAAGAAAGCAGTTAAGGCAGTCAATGTCTACATTTGGATTTCTTTTTTATGTTACATGTCAATGTCTCCGTCATAGGCTAAGGTTAGAGGCTTCTGTTGTGGAGGAGTGCTTTGATGCTGCTTGCTTTTTTTGCTGTAAGAAAAATAAAAATATTTCAGGAGACAAAAAATGCAAATGGTAATAGAGTGTGAAGCTCAAGCACGTCAACAACAACAAAAACAAACTTCAACAAAAAATTATCTTCCCGCACTGGCTATTTTCCTTGGCACCCTATCGAAACAACCCTAATTATTACTGCGAAATACACCTCCTCGCTAGTCTTCTAGTGACGGAGAACTATGAAATGCTATTTTAAAATTCCTCAGTATGCTCTGCTGCTTTATCTCAGAGAAACGGTAGCTATAGAGCTCAAAAAATAGGAAGCTACAACTCCCAGGCATCATCCAAACACTGTTACTTAAGCTTTTAGTTGAAGAGAGAATGAGGGAAAGGATGAGACAGCGGGAGAGAATAAAGTGATTTTGGATGAAATAGGGTGATGTTGCTGTTAGGACATGGTGGGGACGCTCCCTCACAATAAAGCCCTCCATCAGAGACGCCTTGGTGCAGACCAGGGCTTCAGCACACCCAGAACCCTATTTCTAACAGTGACTGGTAACGGCAGCTTTAGACATTTGGCATGTCTCCTCCCGAGGTGTTCAGTGCCAAAAGCTGTTTAGGGATTACCTGATCCGGGGCGTATGTCCAGAAAACCAGAATTAACGCCAAGAGACCCTCCCTTCCATGAACTGTTATGCCCTCGTGTTATTTCAATTCATTTGTCTTTCTGGCACACACAGCCCCTGATAGCAGTAAGCTCACAAGGTAATAATGCACTCTATGAAAAATGAAATCTTTTGTTTATTTTAAGCCGTCACTTCATCAGATGTCTCCTACTTCTTATATTGCAGGATATAAAAATTCCCTAGCCCCCTTTTCTACTCCATTCCTGATTTCATACATGTCTATTGTATTCCCACGTCAAACACCATTTCCAGCTGAATGACCCTGTTCTGTTTGGTGCTTCCTTGAATGGGAGCCGGCTCCTAGATCTAATCAATCTCCTTGCCTTTTTTCAGTTTTATTAAAGAATACAACAAAAAGCCCTTTCCAATCCCAGCAGAAGTCTGAATATATGGGCTTGTTGATAACCAAAGTAACTCTTTCCCTGCTTGGCCACCAAACATCTTCATGGTCAGGTCAGTTGGAATTTGCAATTTGGAGAGCTTTAAATTACTCTGAGGCAGGAGCCACATGAAGGCAGGTCCCTCATCCAACTTCCATTCTTCCTTAACACCTCAAGGATTAAATCTCTGCATTGCTATTTAAATAAAAGAGAACAAGCACAGCACAAAACACATCATACTTACCACATCAGGAAGGATGTAAAAATCAGGAAAGCTATGATGAGGAGCCCGCTGGCTGATACTCCATACACCCACATCTTCAGTTTGCCATCTGTTGGAAGATTGGGAAGAAGGATGGGGGGAAAAAAAGAAAGAATAAAAGTCTTTATTCTAAAATACGCAAATTCTCAAGATGATAAATAAAGAGAAAACACACAAGCAAAATTAATAGCATCACTGATGGGAAACACAGCAAGGATTAACTGGGAATAATCCATTAAAAATAAGTTTTTGATAGAAAAAACATTCTTGTAAAAATCAATCGTTTTAAAGACATAATCTTAACTTTGGTAAGGACTTTAGGTTTTCCTCAATGAATACTGAAGAGGAACTCCTGGTGCCAGTTTTCCAAAGCAGCCTTATTTCACAGCCTGCCCTCTGGCTGAGCTCCTGCAGCCCAGTACAGACAGCCCATGCTCACAGTGCAGCACCGCAGCCACCGCAGGCAGGCTCCTGCCCACGGAGAGCAGGGCTGGGGGGAGATAACTGCGATGTACTCGCTCGTGAGCCTCCGTGGCTGCTCTAGCAAAGAGCAGTTGAGTGTCGAGCTGACCCAGAAATCAACGCAGGCACACCTAGGGGGTTCAGGCTAAAGAAATGACGACTGAGAAGGGATGTGGCTGTTCTCCGTAGGTACTTGGGGGTCAGCTGGGGTAAACATCAGCAAGCCCAAGCTGAAAAGTGCTTGGAAGGCAGGTAGGAATTAACTCAGCTTAGAGTAAGAAGAAGGATATGTTTTGGAATAGTAAAAGGGATGAAGCAGGGCAACAAATTTGGAGTTGGACCACCAGAGCACGAAACACGGTGAGCTTTCAGTAGGTGAGACAGGGCTGTGGATAGGACTGCTTGGTCTGTCCCCATGCACTGCCAGGGGACTCACTCTGCAACCCATGCAAGAACCTCCCCCCACAGACGTTTCAGCTTGTGTGTTGAAATACTTCCTTCTGAAAGGCAGTCTCATAAAATGGTATTTGGGCAGGCCCTGAGTTAAGGCTTTGCATTAATAATACTAATTTTTAAAAGATCGATACTTCTGCTTCTTGCTCAGTGCTGACTGTAAGGAATCCCTTGCGGATGGAAGCTGTGGTATTTTTTCCATGCAGTGATTCATATCAATGGAGTTGTTAATGCACACTGGAGGCAGAAACACGAACCTGCGCCATGCACCCAGACGTGGTCTGACAGAGGACGTTTCAAACTCACTCATGTGAGTGTGGAGTTACTGCACAGGACAATCACCAAACCTCTTTTACATTTTATGCTTGAATTACAAATTTTATTCAAAGGGAAACCTATTTTATCAGCTCCTGTTCCTTCCGGTGCTGGGTTTTTGTTTGTTTGTTTTGTTTTTTCCTAGGCTTTGTGGGAAGGTATCACTCACAGATTTTCTCTTCCCTCAAAACACTTAGAGCCTATCTCCCCTGTGAGAAGAGCCCCGTTCATCATGTCTGGTTGTTTTTTTTCCTGAAGCCTAGGTATGAAATGCGTTGCTGTCTCAACTAGAAATGGCCAAGAAACATTCAGCAGTCCTGCGAAGGGATTGTCACAGCAAGAACAAGGCATCCCACCAGGTCTGCTATGATGGCAGGTATGCTCTCCATCCCCAACATAAAGGCATTGGACCATGTCAGCCGACAATTTAAACAATGCTATTTAAATTGCCTCTCAACTTGAAAAGTTTCTGTTCTGAACTCTGGCCTCCCAGAGTATGGTGAAGAAAGGAAAAACACAGCTTGATTTGAAATCAGTTCTGTGCTCTCCTGCAGAGCATTTAAAAGAACAAAAATATCAGCCTCATTAAATCATTATAAAATTTGCGTTCCGAACTGTAACCAGGAAGGAAAATCACAAATTAACTAGAGAAAGGCACATAAAATTTTACTAACAGATACAAGTCTGGAGACAGACACAGATGCCAAAGACTATGGCACCAAAGGGTGGTAAATGCCATCCACAGAGGGAGCATCCACCACAGACTTGCCATTAGGAGCATAACTGGTAGGTAACAGTGGTCTCCTGGCTCTGCCAGCGCTAATTACTGCAAACCCCAGACCTGTTTTAGGAAAGCAATTACATATTTTGTCAAGAAGCAAGACAAGGGGAAACAACTTGAAGATGCCAGCCTTGAGATGGGGTCTGAAGAGCACACACAGTCTGAAGAGGCACCTACAGGACGCTGTGGGGTTGGTGATATACTTAGCACACATGTAGCATGCTTACTCCTTTGCCATGTGTTGTTTCTGTAACATTTATACCCTAAAATTAAATAACAACATGTTCTGTTGAAGTTCCTTAGCCCCTGTTTGTGTCTTTTAGTCCCTCGGGGGAGAACAGGCTCACAGATGGTGCGCTGAGGTCAAGCCCACCAGAAGCTTTCAGAGCTGCAGCCTTGAATGCTGATTTAAGGAAGGGAGGATGGCAGCATCCACCTACACCCCCCTCCCTTTTCCTAACCCCATAAAGGTAACGGGTGAAGACCTGCTTCCTAAGTAAGACTGCCTACGGAGGGCCATGGATGCTGACAAAATGGCAATTAACCCCAAACCTGTGACTCAAACTGCTGGTGAACTGTACAGGCTTCTGGATGATGAATCTGATCAAAAACCAGCCATATTTAAAGGCTTTGGACCAAGCTCTATTAGCTCTGAGACTGTCAACGCAAAGGTTAACTACTGTATGCAAATCAAATATGTAAATGTAACATTCAAAGTGTGAACACATAAATCAGACAGAATTGTGGCTCCCTGAACCCTGCAACAGAACCTTCCATTACATATTTTCTAAAATCCCGTGTTCGTTACAAACTAATAGGAAACAAATGCAATGTCAGACAGCAGAACACAGGGAAGATGGCACTGACAGTATTTCTGAATAGGTGGACAACTCATGAATTTCAGTAAAACTTGACATGCCTGATACTTTTGTTTCCCATTTTAAAGTTCTGTTTGCTCTTCAGAAAACTATTTTGAATAAATTAATTTTCCAAAATAACAGTCAAAATAGTAATCAGATACTATTGCTAAGGCTCAAGTCCCGTGTACCGGTCAGGTATGGTACATCCAGTTTGCAGTTCCAGCTGGGAAGCACTTTATGCCAACCAAGCCAAAGATCCACTTAGGACTTACTGCTTGGGCACAGCAGCTTGCCTGCTTCTGGCTTATTTTTGATTTCTTAACGTCTTCACTTCAACATTTAAGCCTTCAAACTTTACACTTTCTACCCCGTTTTTTATCATACACTTTTGAAATACAGCAAGAAACAACCAATGTTTTCTCTAATGAAATCTTAAGTACTTTCTGCTCAGAATCTTCTGAAGTGCTACTGATGCCTTCCCTGGTCCAAACACATTACTTACAGAAATATCATCAGATAAGTGTTCTAAGCATCCCCCCAAATCACATGAGTATATACTTTTGCAAAATATTATTGCTTCATTCTCTTTGCTATCTCTCAACATAAGAGATTGTGATTACTCAGTGTAGTCACAAAGGAACAGGAGATGACATGCAAGGTAGAAATTGTGAGGCTGCTCCACCGCTCCCAGACACAATCTCTGATGTTATGATCTACAAAGCTTGTATCTTTCTTCTACAGAAATGTAGTTAAAGAAAATTTATTCCGTTCATATTTAAGTTTTTTCACCTGGATTAAAAGGTTGAATAGACCATCCTTTGAAAATGTCATGCATTTTTGAGTTGACAGGTTTATTTTTTCCAGCAATGGTCTTAACATCAGCTTTCTTATCTTCTAAACCTGGTACCTTCATGCAGTAATCCAGGAAACCATTTGATCTCATTATTTCTGTATATCCTCGCTCACAACCGCAGACTCCTCTCTAGGTGATAAAAGGGAATTCGATATTAAAATGAATGGTAGCCTCCTGAAGAACAGCACAAATTGCAGGTAAACGGTGAAGAAAGCGCAAGGTACATCCTGCACTTGTAATTAGCAAGTTAACTGCCATCAAACCAAACAAGCTAGGAGCTGGTGCTTGCAAACCCATTTCAGCCCAAAAAGCCAAACTACATTGGCAATTGGTTGAAAAGGATTTAATAATTACAGAGAAGCCCAGTAAGGAAACATTTTCATCACAACAAGCTTAATAATAGGGCCAAGCATCTGCTGCCCTGGACCAGTGCAGGCAGTTTCTTCAAGATGTTTCTTTGAATGTGGTGGTTCACTACGCAGATACTCCATTTCCTGGATGTCTGCTTTAATGCAGTTTTATTTATTTACTTATTTACTAGATTTCCTTTCTTTTCTAATTATCTTATTATTACAATGCCTGCCTGAAGGCCCGGCACACTCGGTATTATCCAAGCAGACATGGGATTTACAGTATATCTGTGATAAGAATTTAACACTAGACGTCAGTTATTTTGCCACACCTTCCCCTCTCACTGACAGACACGATCCTGAGCTTTTTTGAGCAAAAGGTGAAGGAACCTTCAAGAATTTAAATAGCTAATAAATGCATGTCTGCCCATCGTTTATATGCCTGTGTAGGCTCTCACAACAACCCTTATAGCTGTATTCAATTGCCCATGAGCTTGTTTCCAATGGTAATTCCTCCCACAAGATACTCAGCTGAAGCTGAGAGCTGCGGCGGCTGTATTTAAAATAGAAACATCTAAACCCCAGCTGCACCTGGATACTTCAAGGGCTTTTGTGGTTTTGTGCTCTGCCACAGTGCTGCCACAGAGAACGAGGAGGAGGCATTTTTGGAAGCTCTCACTGGAGTTCAGTACTACAAGAAGGGACGTTTGTAACCCCTGGGCTCACATCTGCTCAGAGGCAAAGAGGAGATGCTGCCTCAAAGATTCATCAGATGCTGCTGATGCTCAACATTTCAGCAAGTGGGGTCCACTCCAGACTCTGCTTTAACAGTATGGAGGTAGCGGGGTCAGGCCGCGACAGCTTCCTTGCACCCATGGAGGTCTCCTGTGTCCTTGGAGGAGCAGGAGAGCAAATATGCTTTTATCTCCTCTCTTACATAAGTTTTAAACAGCCCGTTTGCTATGTGACAGTAAAATAGCATTCAATAAAAATTAAACCAAGAGGTTCCAAACCTTTCCTGTAAAACAAACCCAAAATTACAACACTAATATACACTATCACTCATCTGTGCAGGTTTATGAAGCTTTTCTCTTCGACTGAAATTCCTTCAACTTCCTCGAGGTGGTACCATGGGCACACTAAACTATTTCCTAGGTCCTAGCACGCGTTTAACATCCAGAAGATAATTGAATAGGCTTTTTGGTGTTAATACCTCAGCCACGTTCAGCAGCAACCACGCACCTGGGTGCAGTAGGAGAAGGGTTTTCTGCACGCTGGGCTGCAGTGACGAACTTCAGCAGGCTTGGTCTGAAGAGCACACCCTCCTGGAAAAGAAGTTACTTTCCAAAAAAAGAGTGCTTTCAAGGGTATGTTATACAATGGCTTTGACTTGGATCACCATAGAGTAAGAAGTGCATGCTTGCTTATTTTATATGGTTAAATAGTAGTCTACTGAGCTCATTAGCATAATATCTGTAGGCATCACATTAATTAATTTGCCTTAACAAGGCAGGGAATTATTATCATACCCATCTTGTTAATGGAGAACAGAGACATTCAGATTTAAGCAATTTGCCCCAGGCCACATAGGAAGTTGGGGACAGAATCAGGAATTAGATGCAGATCTTCTGTGTCCTCATTAACGTCTTATCTACATAAAAAGATATAATACACTTAACGCCTTAGCCCACCCTCACTTGGGGAACTCTGCCTCATAGCAATAAAAATAAAAAAAAGTGTTAATGAGTTCTTAACTACTTGGCAACCTTTGCACATAAAACTTTTGTATATTATCTTAACTAGTCCTTATAAATAGAGCTAGATAAGAACATCTGCATTTTCTTTCCTGCTCTCTCCTCATTCATCCTCTGCATACTGAGATCCTGTGAATGTGCGAGCCCTTTGCCTTTGTCAATCTCTCGTGGAGCTTCAAAGTGCTGACCATGGATTTCACTTTTCATCCTGTGCAGGCAGAATTTGTAGGTCACAGCACCAGCAGGAATCTCACAGTCTGAGTGATCTGAGATTCCTGTCTATTGAATAGAAGGAGAGTTACAGAAGCTGGGCTCTCTACCAGCACGTGATTTTCTCTTCCTCTCCCCTGTTGCTGGGAAGTTGCACTAAGAGCTGTACAAGGCTGCCTAGGCAGACCAGTTACTGTATGTGCATTTGTTTCTTCCTGTGCCCAACGCAACAGTCAGGGTAGCTCATGCAATGACATGCATGATGGTGACCTGACAGCAGGGCTGGTGCGTTCCCACCTGTCTTTCCCACACATAAACCTGAACTGAGATTCTGGAGGAATCAGGAAGGAAGGCTGTCTGAGCAGTGATACAGAAGAACAACTTGCATGAAGACTTTCCATTCGTAATTGTGCATGGCAATTTGGGGCATACCTGTGACATTTATTCCGTCCGAGCGCTGGCACCACACTGTGCGTACGTTGTCTCGCCAAAGGCTGGTTTTCCACAGGTAGTCGTAACACTTCCCTCCTGCAATGTCAATACCAGTTAGTCTTCACGTTGCAACCAAGTCAGAGCAAACTCTTGAATGAGAGAAACTCTGGCAGGGCTACCTGAGCAAGGCCGTGTCTCCATCACTTGTCCGGAGCAGCTCTCGGGGCTCTCAGGGGACTGACCTACAAATGCCCGGGATCGAGCCTGGCGACCCGTTGTCTCGAAGCTCCTGCCCTCGATGCACGTGAGCTCGCAGGAGCTCCACTCCGACCACTCGGTCAGGTGGCAGTCACCTGCACACGGAAAGAATAAATCACAGGTCTCCTGAAGGAACCAGCCTTCAAGGATTAAGGACAAGCTGCGTACAACAGCTTTAACAGTGAAATAACCTCAGTTTATCACCCAATGGTATGCATTATTCAGATTTTCTGCTTCGCAGGGATTCTCATTTTCTCCAAAAAGAAAGTCTTTTTCAGGTGATCTAGAAACAGCAGACTGAGCATTTACGTGATTTGCTGAAGTACGAATTCTGACTGCGGCAGCTGCCAGTACTCAGCTATGCAAGCCTCTCCGTCTCGGAAAGCTATTGCAGACAGCAGCGTCGTGTGACTTTCAAAAGTCTTTACCTGGGCAGGGCACAGAGCACGGTAACTGCAGCACGGTCTCTTTCAAAGGCAGCTCGGCACATAATGCGTTTTCCACTGGTTTGGCTGTAGCAGAAACAGATGCGTCATGCACGACACAGGTGAGGTTGCGCACTTGCAATCCATCTCCGCACTGCCCACCCTAGGAAATGACAGAGGGGAACAGAGACACACATTGCTGGTGTTAGCAGATGGCAGAAGAAATACACTTGATTTCACCTGTAAATAAAGACTTCAGAGATATAAATCCAGTTTTTGGACTGCAATAGTATCCCCAGTTACGGGAAGACAGATGGAGATCTCCTTTGTAAGCAGCCCTACAGAAGCTCAGAGGCAGAGCCACGTGGAAAAATGTGTATAACCAAAGAGGGGAGAGAGAAGAGCACACAAGTCCTTTCCTTTCCATGTCTAGGAGATCCAGGAAGAAAGGAGCCACCAAGGAGATGGGGCAGAGCTCAGGCAGGCCCTTTCCCTGCTGCAACAGTGAAAAATAGCAAATGTGAAGAGCACGGCTTCAGGAGAGCTGGTCCCTTCCCACGTGGCAAAGCCTTGAATTTCCTAGGAGAAGAATTGGGTACCGAAAAAGATCCAGAAGGAGTTCTTTGCTTCTCTAAAGCAGCCAAGTGCAGAGCCTGCCCATAAGCAAGGGACATTTCCCTTCACCTCCTTTGACGACACAGCCCAGTATGAGCAATTAAATGCTTTAAACTCTGCAACAGCACAAATCCTTCAATGTCTTCAGTTAGGCTGCGAGGATTAACGTGCACTAGGTTGTTTGTGTAATTTCTTAATTGTGCAGGGAGTTACTGGTTCTGAGGTGGAGACATCACTAGCCTTTCTGAAATGTCATCTGAAGCCAGCCCCAGCTTGTTGGCATTGAATCCAGTTTGAACAAGCATTAGGTGGCTCCATCCAAGCCACTCCACGCTCTTCAGTCCAGTTCTGAAACACGCAATAATACACCAAACGACTTGCTGAAGACTTCCTTTACCAGAAAATCAATGTTGTTTGGTTAACCCAGTGATCAAGGGCTGAAGATGCTGTGAGAAATGATGCCCCGAGGCTATTTTTAGAGAGTGGAATTGTTTCATTTTCTTCTGAAAAACAGAGCTGCCGTGATGTTCAAGGCACAATCCTTGTGTGATGCTTTATGAACATGCATCTTAAGCCTTATGGAAATAGCACTTTACAAAATTCAGTAAATAAAGCTCAGGAAAAAGGATGAAACATTGCTTTTATACAACCAAGGGAAATGCTACTTTGAATCAGTTGGCAGTAGATTCTTTTAAAGTAATGGACTTCATCTGCAGAACAGAATGGCTCCTACCAAGTACATTTATTCGGCAGTGTGTTTGATAGCAGGAATCTCAAGAATGGCTCTCCTGTAAACATTTGGCACCCTTTTCATTTTCTCCATACCTTTTCTGTTGCTGACGCACAGTGAAGTAGAAATAGAAGCATAACTAGTTGGGTTTAGAGCCACTGCTAATCAAAAGTATCTTAGAGAAATATTAGTGTAGATTTACCATACGCAGCCGGATTTCAAGTTTTTAACACCATGTTTCATTTTAGTCAGTATGCAACTTACTGTTCTAAATTACTGTTTCACCCCTGAAACCTCTATAGTGGCCCGAGATTAATGGTGTGTGAATAACTCATGTGGCTGTCAATTGGGTTAGAGTTCTTAGAAATTGCTGGTGGAAACAGAATACAATGTGGAGAAAATTCCCCGGGGAAATGGGCACTAATCAAACTGCAGTCCATTCGCAGCTCAGCGAAGTGGCTCAAGGAACGGCTGAGGATTATTGGAAAGGACAAAAAAAAAATGTGAAGATACTTGTTCTTTTACAAACAATACATAAATATTTAAGTATTTCCATACATATAAACGTATGAATAGTTATGTAAATACAGACACAAATATAAAGAATAGATAAAAAGAACCCATTTTTGGTAATTTCCATTATAAAAGTCAGCATGCCTCAAAGCAACATTCTTCATCCTTCTATCACGAAATATTGGCAATATATTCATATTTCTAATATTTAGAATAAATAAGTAAATATGAATCATGGACTCTCAAACAAATCCAAAAATAAACGTTAGCTTTTTAACAGTGTTTTCCACTTTCTTGCGTTCATTTAAGACTCGAAATGCATTTTTACAATGAATTGAATGCATCTAAAAGATACAATGTCATCTTGTCATCTACAGAGGAAAATGAAACTGGGCTTTCTTGATATATTTGGCAAGGTCATAAGCAATGCAGGAGCAATGCATTAACTTTCTTATCATCCTAAAAATTATTCATGTCCCCAAAATTATACATTTGAAGACCTAATTAATAGGTGTGGAATCAGTGGAAATTTGCTGCAGTAATGGCACAATGAGGATTTGGTGAGTAGCTGCTAATCAGAGGAGCACTGCCACAGAGATGATCAAATATTCAAAACTCCGGGGATCAAATCTGTATTGTAAGTGCTCTTCCTTGGGAGGTGTGATGATATGAGGTTTGCACAGATTTAGCCTCTGCCTTTCGAGTCATGAGCTCCTTGCAGAAAATATGCAGGGACTTGACTTCCAGAGGGTCCAGGTCCATTTGACTTCCAGAGGTCCAGGGATTTGACTTCCAGAGTTTCATGGTCCGTTTGGCTGCACAAATTTCTACGTTGACCCTTTGGATGATTCAGAAAAGCCCCTGGGTTCCCTAAATACAGCCTGGAGGTAGGGCCCCTCCAGGAGCACCTGCACAGAGCCTCTATGTCTCAGCCCTTCACCCCAGGAAGGGTTCTTCGTCTTCTTATGAATGTTAGGCGGATAGTGCCTGATAATATCTAGCTGCTTGGCTTATATTCTGTTAATGGAAAAATTCTGAACTCTGTCATTCACTGCTAATTTTTATTTCCCTATTTTTTATTTTATTTTTTTTACTAATCAGTGTAAAACACTTCAACTCCAATAAGAAAATGATTAATGTAATCAACCCTTTAAGAATAGGTATATTGACCATTTTCCAGGTTCTGCACCCCTCTGAATGCAGCAGAAATGCCCAGGTCTGCTGGAGGGGTGCCTGTGACATGTGCCTGTGACATGTGCCTGGAGAGCAGTGTGCTGATTTACATACTGTGAAAACCAGCAATACAAAACACTTAGCAGGTTCTACTCCTAAACATGCACACACCTCTAATTATTCACATGAAGTCAATTTAGCATAACACAGTCCTTCTACGATTAAGAAATGCAGACTCAGTTATCTCATAATACAAGGAAGAAATATTTTAGCTCTATAATTAATTGTCCTGTTTATATTACCCTAAGACTTTTTCATGATATGCATTTTGGTCTTACCACATGATGCATTTACCTTCTTTAACAAAGCATCCTTGAAAACTTGACTTCTGAAAGCTTTCTTTAGGAAGTACACTTAAGCTTCTTTTCCAGAAAAGCACAGGAATAAATCACCTTGTATTTATGAACTACATTTACTTCCAAAGAACCTCATTAAAGAGAGCTGAGCATGAAAAAAATGTCTCCTCTCCAAAACAAAGCAAAGGGGTGAGGAACTACAACACAGTAATTTAAGACGAGAAGCAAGCTCTATCTCACTGCAAGCACAGGATGATATCTGGCTTAGAGGAGGCCGTGATTACTTTCTCTGTGCTGAAATTTAGCTGGGTTCTGGATGGTGCACATTTTTAATTTCCATGATGTGTTATTTTTCTGGAATATGCTAGGGCATTAATTCAGCTTCCCTACTAATTCTTTTATCAGCTATGTTAGCTCCTACCCTTGAAAGTCTCGTCCCTAATGTTTAGCAGAATTTGCTTACCTTTGCTGGGCAACATATCAGCTGAGGATGTTATACATAAATAAATACCGCATGCAGCATACACAAAGACCATATTCATATCCTGCCTTAGCTGCGGTGAGTTGTTGTTTAGCACAGGAACCAGGAAGAAAGGTGACCCCAAAATATATTTCCAGTTCTGTGATCTTGGGCTGTCCAAAGGCTGTAACACTTCACATTTCATTTACAAAAAGCTGGGGAAATTCCAGGTATCTATTCTGCTGCCTGCAGAATTTGCTACAGGTCCATCGACTGCACCCAGACATCGAGCAGACATAGAGGGCAGATCAGAAAACACATGGGATGTGGCTTCACTTCCATTACTGCCTTCATTTTCCTATATTTGACAGTCTGGAGAAGCAGCCACAGACCTGTGTAGAGGTCCCGTGCCCTAGGATGAGGCAGGGCAATTCTCCCACCCGCACCTCAGCTAAGATGGCTCTCAGCAGACCAAGTGGGCTCCATTATGTCTGGGAAACTGCAACGTGGAAGATTCACGTCTGCTTAATCTGGGTTACCCATTTAGCTGGTTTAATATAGGAAACATGATCTAACAGCTAAGGAGAAAAGAAAAAGTATAGGGGGAAAACAATCAATTCAAGCCAGATGCGAGTCAATGGCTGGGAGAGAATGACAGCTGCGGTGCGGAGTGTGCGAGGAGCTGAATCCTGCCATTCCCAGGTTGCTACAAAGAAAGTCACACTGCGGGGAAAGTACAAGCCAGCATTTCATACAGCAGCACTAGTGCACTGGAGACCTTGCCGAGAAAGACCTGCAATATGGTACTTAAAAAAAAAAAAAAAAAAAAAAAAGATAAAATAGATGAAGCTCTGGAAACCAGGCATATCTATTTTCTTGTTAGAGTTACTTTATATAATTAAATTATAGGTCACCGTGACTATGCTTGCTGCAGCACATTTACCCCACAAATCTCCTTTAGTACCTCTATAAGCTCACAGTGCTTGAACCCGTACCGCCGTAAATTGCCGCTGACAGCCGGGAGATCGCGCGCACAGGTTTATGTTCCTGAACTTCCAAACCACAACCCCTAATCCTAAATCAATCCCGCCACCCCAGCCCCGTTTCGGCGGCAGCAGGCGTGGACGCGAGCCCTACCTGGAGTCTGCAGGGCGACCAGGGGCCGAGGCGCCAGCCGTAGCAGGGCTTCACCGGGCAGCTTCTGTGCTGGGCGAGCTGTGCCGGGCAGGGCCTGCCCTCACCCGCCGCCTGCAGCAGCACCGCGCGCCCGCGCACCATCTGGCCTGGCGGGGAGAGGAGACACGGCGCGGTGAGAGATGCAGGAAGGAGCGAAGGCAGGTTTGGGGGCGAGGAGCGGGTTATCGTTCTTACGGACTCATTTTCCACCCATAAACAAAAAGCTCTTTTTTTGAAAACAACACCAAGCGATTATTCAGGACGAGTATTTAGATGATACGGATGCAATTGCCAACCCTTCCGCACCGTGATGCAACCACCGATATTTCTGAACACAATTTTGTACGTTTTCCAAAAACATTATTTTTTACGCAACACATTTAAATATTTGACTAAATCCTGATTATTAAATATAGCCAGAAAATAATTCCTACGGAATCCTCATTTCTAACATCGTCCATTCAATATGTTTCCAGAGATTTTTAACAAATGAAATTTCCTTTTTATGACCAATTATGTGCATCTAATTTGAAAACTGCAAACACTCTAATGGCTATTACCATCCATAACCACTTCTGCCATTTCCATTAAAATCCTATTTATTATTGGTGAAAACTTCTTCAGCTACTGAATAGAAAAAGCAATTATGTTACTACTTTTGAAATAATAAAACTGAATACATTCATTAAAGTTACAGCAATTCCATTTCCTTCTCCTTTGCCATCCATTTATGTCCAGGAATGTTTTCACTCAAAATGATTCAATTAGAATCCGGGCTCCAATTAAAAAGAAAAGTGAAAACAGCCCTTATGCAACGCAACGCATGAGATCGCGCTACGGATAAAATTTCTGCCTCGCCTTCCAGTAGACGGGGATTTGAGAGGCAGTTAAAAAAAGGAGAAAGGACTCGGTAATAAGAGCACACACATGCAACGAGACAGATGCAGGCCGTAATTGCTAACTCCCTGAGAAGGAAAGGGGGGAGGTTTTGTGGGGAAGCGCTGTTTGCGTGGCAGTCATTTAGCTGCAATCTGGAGTACAGGTGAGTCCGTGCTGGAGCAAACACCCTGCAATGTGGGGATGCCGTGACAGTCAGCCAGAGCCTGCTCGCAGCGATTTATGGACGCGCTCTTTAATTACCTGTGCTGCAGCTGTGCTTAGGGCACGTTCCTAATAGCAGCCGTCGTGAATGTCTACAGGGCAGGGTTTCCCACAAGATCTTAGGAACTAAAAATTAAAAGCTCACTCACCTGAAAAATCTACTGACATATCTTAGCGAGCTCTCTTACCTTTACAGTGCTCTTCCCCTGTTCTGACCCATCGAATTCCATTTTTAAACCCATTTAAGCCAATTTTGAGACTTTTTCCTTTTCCAGGTCTAATCCTCTGGACCGGGGGAGTTTGTAACAGAAGTGATGATAAAAGCTCTTATCCACATGGCTGTGCATTCAGCCGTCACGGAATCAGATACATTAGGAGGTGGAAAAATCCTACCAGCTGAGAGGAAAGGGAAGGTAAGAACTCCTGCGGTGCACCAGGCGCCAGAGCCGGGAGGAAAGCTCCTGGTCCACTGCTGGAGCTCAGGGTGTATTAATGTGGAGGGGGGCTGCAGCTGCCCCCAGGCCACACAGTGCCAAAACGCATCGTGTCACGGCACCCTGAGGGGGAGCAGGTGGCTTATAACTGGTCTTTGATAAATCTGCACTGGACTGAATTCGTCCGATTTGTCTCGTTTCTTGAAGTGACCCCCGAGAGGTGGGGCAGAACAGCAACGCTCCCCCTGCTTGCACTGAGGTTTGGGCAATGCGCTCCAAAAGGCTAAAGGAGGCAAACTGGGGACAGCCCAGAGAAAGGCAACACACATACCAAGGTATTTGTAAAACAGAAGAATCAGAGAAGACTAAGGGAAGTGATTTTGCTTACCCCAGAATGGGAACCAGCTCCTGGCATGTAAAAAGCTGCTGCAGCCAGCAGCAATTTGCAGTTCATAAAAATTAGGCCGGCTGCTGGGGTATAGCTTTGTGAATTCTGGGGACTGGTTATTGATGGAAAGGGCTCTCTAGGAAAGCATGGGAAACCTGTGGATGCAGGGGTTTGGGGAAACAGGGCAGGGGTGCCCTGGGGCAGCAGCTCAGTGCTGAGCCCTTGCAGGGGGCTGAAATGGCAGCAGCAGAAATGGAGCGCTCTGAGGTTTAAAATATCTGATCTCCTTAGGAGGGGCTGGAAACCCTGAAGTATTCATCAAGCTACTTTAATTCAAGACATAATTTCCTTTTATACTCTCGGCTTAACAACTTTCTAACAAAACGTAAGTGGGAAGATCAATGAACAAAACCCATGATTTTCCTTTTAAGAGGAACTAAAAACCATTCTGTTTTTATTTACATTTTATTTTCCTGCAGTCCGTTACCCAAACCTTTTAAATTCACTCCATTCACAGTGGTCAGCTGGTGTCTGACTTGTTTCTCTCTCCACCACTTTCTTTCTCTACTGTGAATAAATCATTAAAGAAATAAATTTTGTCTAAGAAATTCTGTTGAAATCTCCCTTGGGCACAATCACTGCAGTGAATTTCTTAAAGCTCTATTGCTTTTTTTTCCTCACTCCATAAACATTATCGAGGTGCTCCATTGCCGCTCAAGTAGCAGAAAAACTCCACCTGTCTTTACTTTCTAAATACTTTATTTTTTACTGCCTATGGAGAAAGGAATCTCATTGCATCTGAAATTCATTTCCTTTCAATGCAAACGCTGGAATAGAGAAAGCAATCCTAGTTATTTCCTTTATCTCCCAATTAATTTTACCTTAATTTTCCAATGAATTAGCCGCACATTTGTTTCCTCTGCTCTGCAACATTAAATGGTACGAAAATTAAGACAAAATGTGTTCTGAAAATTGGAAATAACTGGTATTTACTTGGGAGTATTTACACGGCAGTGTGTTCAACCCGGGGTAACTCAGGTGAACCCCAAAATTTATCTGATGAGGTCACTTATATAAGTGACGAGGCACAGGTTTAGCTGTTGTATACTACTTAGCATATCTGTTGGACAACTTGAGAGAAATCATCCAGGACCAGAAAATGTTTACTTAGAAAAATACAACAGCCTTGTGCATTCATTTGCCTCAACGAAGGAAAAAGCAGTGTGCTGGGAGTTACCTTTCTCCAATCTTTATCCATGATCTTTTCCAATAACTTTGCTTCAGGCCTTGGGAACGTCATGCATTAACACAGTACCATACATCTTTTCCTAACTGCACAGCGACTGGTATGAGGAGCCCTGATATATAACACAACACCAGCATAAAGCCCGAGCCAGCACCCAGAGCAGATGCTGCCCAGAACCACAGCTGCAAGAGGCAAATATCTGTTACACATCTCCACAGGCTCAGCGCAGGCAGGCAGGAGGGATCTACTTTACTCATCATCATTTATAAAAATCAATATATTTGCCTTTGGCTGCTGTGTACCAGAACCATACGAGATGTCAGGGCCATGTACACAGCAGCACAGGATCATGTTTAAATGCATTGTTCCGTAAAATAAAACCTGAGCAAGAAAAAGGTACTATCCATTAAAATACATCACGGCAAACCAAGTTACTGGAAGAGACGGACAAAATAAAAATGTTAGCGATGTTGCTTAAGAAACTCATGAAAGCATACATCCAGCGACACTAAATTTTGATCTGAATGATATTTAAATTATGTTTCCCTTTGAAGTCACTTATGGTACTTCAACAGGCCCTTCACATGCTCTCCAAGAAAAGCCAGGAAAGCAGAATATTATTTGGAGTCAACGAGGAAAAGAGTGGAGCTAGTAACAGCACATGCAGGTGATTTGCTGTGAATTATTTCTGAGAAGCGTGCATTTAAGTCGTACATTTTAGCTTTATCTAAAAGCAGGCAATTATTTATTTGGCAAAGGGAAGCAGAATCAGTGTTTATTACAGCCTATTCCCATGGCTCGTTTATTGTCGTGCTTTGGTTTTCTGTGTCTAATTTGAGGTTTAATCCTATTCTCACAAATGCCAATGAGAAACTCATGGTGATTTTGAAGGTATTGCTGTGTGGGAACATTCAGGTGGGAAACTCACACAATATTCATCTGTGAAGTACCACCTGTAGGTGAGCACATAATTAATGTCTTCTCTATTATTACTATCATTAAGTAGTGTCCAATTGGAACATAACGAAGAAACTAACAGGAAAGTGTCTCAGTTTTTACTGTTGGAACCACACAAAGGCCACAGCTGCAGGATTGGTGCTCAGGTGCCTCCATCACGTGTGACTGATATCAGTGTTTAAAGCTGTTTTCACAGATGCTTATCTTCTGTAGGTTCACAGAATAGTTATCTCCAGTGTTTGAATTGTATATCTACAGCCTGATCTGTACTAGCCAGTTGTCTAGCTAGCTATATAGCAGACTTTTGTTCTTTGTGGACCAGAAGTGTTTGCACTTGACCCTGTGGTTTCATTATCTTTCGTGTGGTTTGACACCTACAGCAAGGGCACTCACAGGAAGAGCTGAGGTCCACTTCTGCAGGGCACTGGTATTTTCAGTTGGCTCAGATCTCTGCAGAAGCCCAGCTCTGACTTAGGACATGAAGAAAGTATTTGCTCCTTAAATGCATTAGAAACCATCAGGCCTTTAACCAATCTTCATGATTTGGATAAGTATTTCAGGATCAGCAATATGAGGCATACCTCTACTTGAGTAGTAGCACGTCCCTTGCAGACTACATAATGGGAGTGCTCAGGATAAAAAGACCTTCAGGCATTATATAGGATGAGCTGCTCTGTTAATCGTGCTAAAAACCATAAAGAAGTTCCAACCTGCTTTTGCACATGTAGCTCTGTTTATTTTAGTAAGTGATTGACACTCAAAAAAAAAAATTTAAGCTCATTCAGCAAAATCCATCTAAAATGAATAAAACTTGGAATTAATAGTCTTCCTAGTGTGTTGTCGTTAAAACATTATCTGTGTATTATTCATTTATGTTGAGAGAGTGAGTACTACTTCATGAAAGGGTTAAAAATTCAGCAAAGAAAGAACACCAGTAATCCAAATATTAAGCTTCTCCTGTAACATGCTTTGATCTCTGAAATCCATCTGAAGGGATCACTTCATGGAAGTTAAGAACTTTTGCTTTTTGACCTTAAGTGAACTCGATTCAAATACACATTATGGCTGCTGAATCTCGAAGCCATTACCTGCATGTGCGATGCACATTACAAGCCTGGGAAATAATATCATGAGTCTATTTTGAATATAACCTTCAATGCATTTCCTCATGATAACACTGAAAATTTTATTTAAATCATATAGAAGTAAGAAAGGCCTTAATTCTCTCACTTTGTATATGTAGGTAAGCATTATGAGCTACATAAAACCATGCTAAAGATACTGGAGTAATAAAAATACTGAGGGAGCTGTGGTTACAGGATGGAAGCAGAGGCACATACTAAATCATGAACCATATTCTTCCTGTTTTTTTTTTTTTTTTTTTTTTTTTTTATTCAATCTAATATAGTTATGTTCCTAAAAGTAACTTCATCAAAGGATTTTTATTTACTTACTTAACTATTTATGAAGAATCCTGTAACTCCCTAGCGTTTCTGCTAGCTCTGAGCACTCCCTGTGTCTCAGGGGTTAATGTTTCCTATGACTGAATTCTGAGAGTTTAAATTAATTACTAAAATAATCCTTCAGGCATCTATCTACTTGTTCCCTAAATTGCATTATTCACTTTTGAGTACTGTGAAAAGAGCCTGCTTTGTCTTCAAAACCCTGCACCTCAGGAACTTGAGCACATCCAAGTCTGAAGGGGTTGGTGTGAACTGGAGTGCCTGGTCTCTGGTATAAGCAGGGCTGGGGGTGCCATCCACGCTGAATTTTGTGGTGTGGGTTGAGCGGGGGCAGGAAGGTAGGTGTGGACTCACCGCCAGCACCACACGTTTGGGAGCACTGCGACCAGGCTGACCACGGAGAGAGCCGGCAGTCCACCACGCATCCCACCAGGCACTCGCTGCTCAACTCCGCAGGCTTCTCCAGGCGACGCTGTCGGCGAGCAACAAAACGCACATGTTAAGCCTTAAGGAGCCCCGGGGCAACACTGTGCCGTGTCGGGCATAAAATTAGGAAAATTAAATAAATCTTTGCCCGTTTCCCCGTGGCGCGTGGCCTTGCTCTTCACCTGCTGGCAGTGCCGCACACTGACCGTCCGCCCGTCGCTGCGCACGCAGCTCAGGAGCCGCTTCCTAACTCCTCGCCCGCACGTCGCGTTCTCGCTGAGCTGGCACGTGCTCCAGTCTGTGGGCACAAGACAAAGGACTCAGCATGGCAGGGCACTGCTGCAACTCACTTTCTACCTCTCTGAACTCAGCATGTGAGGCGTCTTCTCCGAGTCCTTGGCTTCTCCATGTTAGCTCGTATCAAACCCAGGAAGAAACCACACAAAAGAAAGTTGCTCTTAAATAAGAGCAGGTCCCCGATGAGAACTTTGTTGCTTCGTGCTCAGATACCCTTCAACAAAACTGCTACATCAGAAGGCACAGAACACTGTTAAATGCTGATAAAGTGTGTCAATGAAACCCATCTGGTGCATTTACAGGGCTGTATTGTCTGAAGCAAAATTTCACTTTGATAGCTGCAGAAGTTTCTGACAAGCAACTATAATTTCACCTATTCCTTGTCTCAAAGCAAAAGCTTTCCATTATTTGAATGAGCTCTAATACTCATGAACTAAAAACAGTATTACTAGTAAAAGAAAATTCTGGCCAGAATACAAGTAAACTAAAAAGAGCCATAAAACACCATTTAAAATAAGCAGAAACCAACACAAACAACTACAATTTCCATACGCCAACAACAAATCGGGAGCATACAAGAGGAAAACCTATTACTTTGTGTCTTCCTCCTTTGATAAACATGAACACACAACTGATCTGCATTTCTGAAATATGATCATAAAAAAAAAAAGGCATCATCATCATGCTGTCTGTGCTTCTAGGGATTTATTTCAAACAGGCTCGGTTTATACTCAGATTGTACATTTTCTCCAGCTCTGTTCTCCCTTCCCACCAGCCCACAAATTCACCTCAGATCTCCTTTTAGGGTTTTTCTCAATTATCTGAGCTAGTCAAAACAGAAGAAATTTTTCTTTCTCTTTGCTAGTTCACGTGAGACAGATTTAACTACTTCCAACTAAGGTCCTAAACAATGTATTTTGCTCTCAGTATCCCGTGCCCACCCATTTTGCCTTTAGATCAGACTGTTTTTGGTATTATTGCCTTCATTGGGATCACAAGGATGTTACATCCTCTTGACCCAGCAAAAAGAAGACATCCCATTTACTTGTTTTCTTTCCAGCATGCCCGCAATGTTAACTCAACTACTAAAATCATGCATTTACCCATTGACCTGTAGATACGTACATATGTAATTAACATTAGTGAAATTCATGATGTTTACAAGTAATTCTTGTAATGTCAAGGCTTTAACCAACACAACACGCAAACATAACTAAAAACACAACTGGAGAAAGTCTTTAAGGGGCTTGGTCTTTTATGCAAAGACACTTAGACAAGCAGAACATCAGCTTAATGTGCCTTGTAATTGGTGTCCCTTCCTGCAGAGAAGAGATTGGAAAATTATACCTACCTGTTAGATTGTATTGATATTGGAAGCAATTTTGGTTAAGAATACATGGCTTCACTTGCGAATCTTCAGGGCAGGGCTTGGTATTGACAGAAGACCTCAGCACTTGTCGAGTCCGGGTTTGCATGACATTTGGATCACACACCTGTAGACAAAAGGGATGGACAGTGCAGGAGACCCTAGTAAATCACACGGACACTGGCTGCTGGTGCTGCCACACGCAATCCCACGGCCACACTGTGTGTGAGATAATCATGCTGACAGCAAGATGGGGTGACTTTTCAAAGCCTCTGATATCATATGCCAACGTCAGTCTGCCTATAACCCAGAATTTGTGTGCTCACATTTTAATGTGATTATGAGCCAATGAAGGCCTGTTTTCAGTTGTTCTGATGCATCACAACCATTGTAAATGTTTGTTTTTACCAGCCCTCCATCCTCATTTTTTTTTTTTGCTTTCTATTTTGGTTGCAGACTTAGCAATAACAAGCAAATGCTTCCAGCCTCACCAGAAACATCCCCTTCATGCTGAGGACAGCACCCGGTCATCCACAAATCCCCTCCTCCAGCCTCCTGCTTGCCCCCCGCACCACGAGAGACCTCTTTGAAGGCACACGGAGGCACCACCCAGCTCTGCCTATGCATCTTTAAAGTTTTTCCCTTGGTTTACTTAATCTGGAGATGCAACATAAGCATTGGCTGGGACACGGGGAGCACCGTGTCCCCAGCCTGGCTGTCACGTCCCCGTTGCAC
Source organism: Oxyura jamaicensis (assembly GCF_011077185.1). Taxonomy (NCBI): domain Eukaryota; kingdom Metazoa; phylum Chordata; class Aves; order Anseriformes; family Anatidae; genus Oxyura; species Oxyura jamaicensis. The sequence continues at coordinate 33,554,546 of NC_048899.1, read as the reverse complement.
GCCGAGGAGAGCAGCCTGCCTCGGGAGGATGGAGTCACAGCGCTGCAGATTAAACGCCTGCGGCACGGAGCAAGGCTAATTGGTGGTGAGGAGCACTACAGACAGCTGTTTTGTCTCATTAAATGAACTCATAAAAAAGTATAAATAGGCTTGCTCTGAAGCCAGGGTGATTATGGGAATATGTAATAGCCATTTGGGCTTGTAAGGCTGGGAGGGAAAACCAGCCCCAAGGATGTGGGCTCTAGCCCACCGAGACTCGGCAGAGCTTTCCTACAGTCCCCCAAAGCGGTCATGGGCAATTGAGAGTGGTCCCAGCGAACCTAATGGCAACGAATCCCTATTAAATAAATCCCTATTATCCAGAGCCATTTACTGAACAAGATGACCTATTTAATTCCTAACAGTCTCTCATTAGGACCAAAGATTGCTCAGGAACAGCAAAGTAAACCAAGAAAACAATGCATGTAGAAATACGTTTTCATAAGTGCTTGGGAATTTTAAACCTGATTTTTCTAGAGAGTATTTTAAATACAAAAAGCAGCTAACAGTTTAAAGCCACAGGCTTATTATTATGCCACTAATTGCTGGCAAACACAGAACCCTGCATGGGTGAAAGTATGGATAATTTTCGTATTGTGAATATTAAAGAGAAATGTCATGGCATTGCAGCATAAATCTAGATCTCAGACTGCTGTAAACTGGATTAGTTGCACAGATGACAGCATAACTAAACAGAATAAATACCAGGATAAATAGGAAAAAGGTCTGGTCCAGTCAGAAAACTGAATTGTCAGGGCCTATTTTCCTTATGTGTTTACCACATGAAAGAACATTTATTATGTCCTCATTGCTGACAAACACCTTGTCAAATCATTTTAAATGGTAATCTTATTTGGATATCCATGCTCATCTAAAATAACTAATTGTTCTCAATTATCCAAAAATTAAACCTGTGCTAAGTGTTTACCAATTGTTTACTGCCTTTTCCACAACTAATCTGATTGCTCACCCCCACAAGGAAGACTAATAACTTAAATGATTTGCCAATGGAAAAAAAAATAAAAATTAAAGAAGGTATCTCAGTAGCTACTCCTAATTAATGTTCTTCTGCAGTATGCTACCAAAGGGGGAAAAAAATCAATGAACATTGTGAAAGAAGTTAAATTTGTGCCAGTTCCAAAATACCTGCCTTTGCTCCCTTTCAAAATAAGAACCTGTAGACAGAAATTATGCATAATTTATAGATAAATAACTGCTTTTAATAAAAAAGTGTTTTCCTCCTGTCTAGCCTGCATCCTGCTCTGCGTGGTTACAGGGCACTGATGCAGCAATGCACGGCGTGGTGCACACAGTCACACAGCCACCGAGATGTACCGGCTAGCCAGACAATTTTCCCTCTCAGATGTCCTTTAACAGCGAAGCAGCCCCGACTCCAACAGGTCGAAGTATATCTTGTGTTTGCCAGGATCCAAACAAACAAGGAGTTTACTGCAGCTCTGAAGCTGGCATTCTCACCGCGCTGATGAGCCACCTTGTTCAGAAGCCAGGGCTGATATGATAAGCTACCCACTTTTACCTGTTTTGAATAATAAAGAATCTCTGCAGGAAAAGTGTTCATTTAATCAAGCTGAGGACATGGGAAACATGCAAAAACTCAAAGTCTGCAAACTGTAACTAATATCCTGTAATATTATTTGTTGAATTTCCCTTTACGTCAATTGAGAAGTCAATTTAGTTTTATAATTGATTTTCTGGCCTTACTCTTTCAAGTTAACTATGTAAAAAAGTGAACCAAATATTTATGGAACTGAATAAGCAGCAGGAGGGAATAGCTTGCAAAGGAAAAGATGAAAGCTGGAAATTTCAAAGGAGCAAGAGGGAGCTGAGTATCCAGCCACCATGGAATCTCAATGGGCTTGGGTGCACAACTCCTGCAGGACCCCACAAAAATCCCAGGCTGGACAAAATAAATATTTACTGCATGGCAAAGAATAAGGAACGGCTTAGGAGATGCGAAGTAGTTAGGTGATGTGAGCAGTGAAAATTAAAGAAGAGGGATTATTTCCAGTGGGGAGATTCTGAGGGTATTAACAAGAAATAAAGAAGAGAAGCGTGTCAGCTGCATAGCAGGAAGAAGATATGTCACCACTGCCATCACTAACAGCAGCATGCATCTAGTCCTGAATTTGGATCCTAAAAAGTAAAAGAAAAAAGAGAAAAAGAGAAAAGAGAAAAAACAATCACCACTCACTGCACATTACATTTTTAGGAGGTAGGACAGGAATGATGTTGCCAGTAATATTTTAGAAAAGGCAGCAAAACAGAGTAAAATGATTTGAGTAATTTAAGTAAGCAATTATCACAGAATTAATTAAGATCTGGGAAAGTCTACAGAAGGGGTTACTAAGTATTCTTACCAATGAAGAAAACGACAGAGAACTTGATTCTTCAAAAATACTCTTCCATATGAAATAGTAGAGGTGCCATTCCAGTGACAAGTGGTGTTCCTCTGGAGTTGTTATTGGGACTGGCTCTGTTTAACACCTTTGTCAGTGACAGGGGCAGTGACATTGAGTGCACTCTCACCAGGTTTGCAATTACCCCTAGCTGTGTGGTGCAGTCATCACTCTGGAGGGAAGGGATGGCATCCAGAGAGACCTGGGCAGGATGAGAGCTGGGCCTGTGTGAGCCTCATGAGGTTCAACAAGGCCAAGTGCAAGGTCCTGCAGCTGGGGCAATCCCAAGCACAAATACAGGCTGGGTGGAGAATGGACTGAGAGCAGCCCTGAGGAGAAGGACCTGCAGGTGGTGGTTGATGAGAAGCTCAACATGAGCAGGAAGCGTTCAAGGCCAGGCTGGATGGGGCTTTGGGCAACCTGGGCTGGTGGGAGGTGTCCCTGCCCATGGCAGGGGGGTGGAACTGGATGGGCTTTGAGGTGTGCTCCAACCCAAACCATTCTGTGATTCAGATATATACTTCAAGACTGGATCTGCTCTACCCCACTAGGAATGAATGCTTCTTATCACAAGCATATATAAATTTACATATATATATATTTTAATAAATAATAAATAAAAAAACTGTGATTCAGCAATCCTTTACTGAGTATCTTCATTTCCAACTCCTCTCTTTCCATTAAGTAAATGTTATACTTTCAGAGACATTATTTTATTTTCTGCTGTTCCACTAGTAAATACTACTTTCACTGATCATAGATTATGCTTTTTATCATTATTTTTACATTAAGTTGGCCATTCCTTCTTGTAAGCAACTAGTTTGTGCTCGGCATCAGCCAGTGCTGCTTCTACAGCAGAAACACAAGGCAAGAGGAAAAGGTGCAGCCAACTCCACTGTTCAGAGACAGGCAAGTACATAAACAGAAGCATACAATAGTGGGAATTTAATTTTGACTTGTATTTCTGAGATGATCTCCTTACAGTCACGCTATTTATTTTTATGCCTGTGGTTATAAATCCTGTAACTAGGTTCCACAGTTGGAGAATTTGGCATGTAACAATGGGCTTAAATTGGGCATCATAGGAAATCTTCTTGCCCAGACACTGAAAGTCAAGGTGGCAGATTTAGATTGAAGTGATTTATTAAGATAGATTTAAACAGTGTCAAAGACAGGAGATAGTTGAACTGAGCTCAGTGCAGAAGCCCAGGCAGCTGCTGAAGCTCTCCGTATCAGTGCAGAGCTCGCTGATTTGTGCTGGGGTTCGGATAGAGCAACTCTTGCACACAGCTCAGGTACAGGAAACGGGAAAAGAATCACAGAATAGTCTAGGTTGGAAGAGACCTCCAGGATGACCGAGTCCAACCTTCTACCTAAGCTAACAAATCTTCCACTAAACCATATCCCTAAGCTCTACATCTAAACGTCTTTTAAAGACCTCCAGGGATGGTGACTCAACCACTTCCCTGGGCAGCCTATTCCAGTGACTAACAACCCGTTCAGTAAAGAAGTTATTCCTAATATCCAACCTAAACCTCCCCTGGCACAACTTTAGCCCATTCCCCCTCGTCCTGTCACCAGGCACATGGGAGAACAGACCAACCGCCACCTCGCTACAGCCTCCCTTCAGGTACCTGTAGAGTGCAATAAGGTCACCCCTGAGCCTCCTCTTCTCCAGGCTAAACAGAAGAAGAAGAAGAAGGTGGGTTCAAATTCCACCTCTAGCTTGCATGTAAAAGGCTAGGTCTTGGCTCTGGAGACACCTCCAGCAAACCACAAGGAGGAGTCTCCAGAGCAAACATATGCCTGATCTTCCCAGGAAACCAACGCTCTGCTCTGCGAGGGGGCTGGTACTACCAGAAAGACAGCTGAGTCTTGCTTCTGCGTGGGGATTAGGAGAGTTTAATATTTGCATGGCAAGCGGAAAACCTTTGTCTAATTTCTGCCTCTGTTCAGCATAACTGAAAACGACTTCCTACACCACCCAGGCTATACATAGATTATAGATTTCTGGATCAAAGAAGGAGGATGAATATGGATGCTAACTGGCCATAAATGTAAGAAAGACAACAAGAAACTGACATAGCTGTGATGCATGGAAGTAGAAGGTCAGAGGCCTGGACAACTTTATGTATTTTCAAGGCCAGGCACCAACCAAATTTGGGACTTGAACTTCACAGACCATGTTGTTTGTTGGATTTAGTCTAGATTTTTCCTTGATCACTGTAAGCAACAGAGTGTGTGATTCAGGACTGTACTTCCTTTGATATCATGGTATGAATGGAATTCATTTCTGGATGGAAGTAATAACAGGCACATAACTCCGGCCACTCGTTAATATCCTACAGCATAAGGACATCATACACAAAGTTTCTTTACATGTATAAAAAGACTGTCCCAGCCATTTTCGGTGTTCTTTTCTATGAAGCATGAAAAAGTTGAGTTAAAGCCAAGGATCTGTAGCCCAGATTATATAAACGACAACAGAAACAAAATATTCTGAGGCAACAGGAGTACACACCACATGACGGGAGGAATGAATTGGCATCTTTGCTAAAGGGTCACTCACTTCAGAAATTATAAAAGCCATCTTCTTCATTCTATGGAGGAACTCTTGGCACTGTAACTACTGCACTTTTAATATTTCTTTTAGCAAGACACATTTTTCTACCTTAACCACTTGCCACTATTCTAAGCTAATATTAAAAGTGAGGGATATAAACACACAAAGAATGTACCCAGACTTTGGTCCAGACAACAATAGAACAGACAAAGCACAGAAAGTTTGTTCTGGAAGAGAAGGACATTAAAAAGAATAAAACTGTAAAGTTATGAATGCTAAGTTCTGAGTAAGGGTTGTTAACATATTACACATCAATATATACTATCAGACCTCCTTTGTGATAGATTTAAAAAGCTGTCCATTGATCCAGGCTTTCACATGCATCATAGTTGTACAGCACAAAGGTTGTAACCCAGTAGAAAGCCCTTTAAGCTGTTTAATTTATCAAATAGCTTGTATAATGCATACTGCACTATAAATAGCTGGCCACATTATATTTAACAGGCTATTCATAATGAAACATGCAACCTCAAACTGAGGTAAATGCGTTGGCAGCAACACAGTTTGACTATTTTTAACATTGCAGTGAACCATTATATTGTTCATGCAGATGTGGATATTTCAGAACAATTTAACAAGCCATTTACAATAACATGAGCAGTCTTATGAAATTAAAATGCATTTGCGTACATTTTCTTTTTGAGATGCATCTAAGTTCCTAAACATCACCTGCATCCATATATAACCATAGTGTTTTTTTTTAAATTATTGTTAAAGATGAATAAAGGTGAATAAAATAAAACAATCTGAAAAAGTAAAAAAAAATAAATAAATCAAGTCACAGCTATGCATAAGGAGCAGCATATGTTCTTCCAGGAAAGCCTTGGACTGGCATAATTCCTATCCTTCACCTGAATTAATTATTCCTTGACCTAGAAATTCAACTCTATGCAAGCTTCATTCTTCAGTCCAACCTGCATGCTACAGGTTCTCTGCTAAATCTACCGCTGATACCTCCTGACTGATACTGTAGACTTCAGTAATGCTTGCAATAAGCCACAAAGTTTACAAATGAGTCGTAAATTTATTTTCCAGTTGTCTCAGAGGGAAAGCATTTCCCAACCGTTATGGCTCAGACTCACACCTAAGACCAAAGTCACTACACCTGTGAGTCAGCTGTATTGCCTGGTGCCACTTCTAGTATGAGCAGTTATCTGAGTACTACACACACACACACACACTACAGATTCAGGAGAATAATAAATCAGTTGCTACAAGTCCTGAGCACTGTACATAGCTATTGATCCATGAGGAAAATGCTCACTGAAATAGAGACAGCTGTTCTCACTTCCTTGACATGTAACCTCCTATAATTAACTAATTTCAGACCTCTTAGAATTAGCTGCTAGAAATGCCAACAGCTGAGGCAAACAAGAAGGCCACTCTGATCTGATAGTGGGGCTGTGACTGCTATCCACACAGCAGCAAACAGCTAACCAAAAAAAAAAAGAGGTAATTATTTCAGGGACTTGTAGCACAACTCGCATATTAACTCATTTTAAGAATGCTTTGATGAATTCAATTGAAGTCAATTAATTACATTTCCAAGTCAGATGAATACAAAGTCGAGACACTGCAGGTAGTGCATGTTATTCGATCGCTGAATATTTAACAGAGATGATAGGATTTCAGTTTCCAGATTGTTTAGCTGGGTCTTTGAGCAATCAAGTGATGATGTCTGGCTGAACACGCTATTGTAGCTGGAACGAATATGAAATCTCTGAAGCAAAATGCAAGTCAATCCAATTTGCTCATGGTTTTTTTTTTTCCTAACTAACTAGCAAGCTTCAAACTGCTATTTTAAATGTCTTTAAAGCTTGGTATTTAAGTTACATGAATGTTACTTAGCGACAAAGAAGAAAACTTTATGAACCAAAAAATAGTCTTCAATCAGAGAGAAAATCATTCTGAATTTAATTCTTACAATAGAGAATACGATAGTAATAGGGAAGCTTTAAATCGGTAATTATGAGTTTCTTCAATCCAGTAAAGAGACAGAACCTCAAATGTAACCTCGAGGTATTACATTTCAGACAGCTGCCTTTCTGGGTCACAGCAAAGTGCCGTTAGAGGAGATACTAAAATTTATCCTTGTGCAGCAGTGTAAAACAGCAGTATAATCAAGTTGCAAAAATTGCAGTTCAATTGGAAAATGCACATAACAGATTTTTGGTAGTATCTTAAAGTACAAAAGAAGGCCCCAGTAACACCAATATTTAAAAGCAAAAAGAGCCAAAAATATAAAAGGAATACAATAGATGTTGCATGGTTTTTGTAGAAAGAAGTATTGAAGCAAATACTACCTATTGACAAAGCAGTCGCCACCTTTATGACTCATTGATTTCAACATGATTCAAGATCATTTACTATCCTAAAAGTGGAAAACCCACATGGGAAGAGTATTGCTGCAAGATAAAACACTAGTAATAAAGTAATACCCTAGAAAGTATCCAGAGTACAACGACATATTGACAAAAAGGGTAAATTGGCTAATCTAAAAGGCCTTTTTATATTCAGCTGATAAGACTTAGTTATTCTGCTATCAGGATGAATTTATTATCAACTCTATAAAATTGGAGCAGAGCACCAAAGTGACTGGAAAAGAATTCTCCCATGGCCAAAATCTTAGGTAAATATCTTGAATCAAAGAGATACTCAGTCAAAGATGATGCTGAAATGGGAGTTGCTCATTTCTTACAAACTAGAATTTGTCAAGTTTCATAAATCCTCTTTATCTCCAGTAAGCCAAACATGGCCAGAGATACAGGAGGATTTCCCAGGATGCTCCTTGGCAGCTGCCTCACAAGAGTGCTACGACTAAAGGAATGCCAACTATTTTGATATGAAATGTAAATGTGCTTGAAAAAGAGCAAAAAGGATGTATGGTTTGTCCTTTTCATTTTGATGTGATGTGATCCTGCAAAAGTTTCAGGTTACTTGGGGAAGAAAAAGGAGACATACTCAGGAAATGTATTTTCAGTGAATACACAAAAAGTGCTTTATACATCCTCTGAAGACAGGCATTTGCTTCCAGCTTGGGATGAATCAGAATCCATGCAGGAGTTTATCAACTACAGGGCATCATTCCCCCCAAAATGAAACAGGCAGCCCTAATGAGCTAGAGGTTCTACGTATGCCAACTTACTGATGTGGTGTTTGGGACTCCATGGGAAAAGACGATGCAGGTTGGAGGCACAACAGGTCTGACCAAAAGACTTAACAAGAGATTCTGCTCCAGATGCAAAAAACTCTTATATTTGTGCATCTATATGTAGGGTCTCCAGGCAAGGCCCAGATGCAAGCTCTTCATTAAAGTCAGCGGAGCTATTCAACTGAGTACAGGTAACTTTTCCCTTAAAGATGAAACCAGAACCTCCATAGGCCCCATTGCTTTTGTAACTCTGCTATTGACTGTGTCCACCTGTTCATGGCCATTCTCAGAGACTTCCTTTCCCTGTTGCTACTCAGGAGGCTGAAGGATGCTTCAGTCATCTTAGTGCTGGCAACGCCTCACTCCTGGACACTGCATTACACTCAGTCTCCACTCCAACACACTGGTACCCATGCACAGAATGAACATGAACCACTGCCGTGGTTTGGTCATTCTGCACATAGAGCAAAACCCTTGCTTGCCTTGGAGTTGTTAAGCATCTGCAGCCTGGGAGGGACTGTGCTGAGTGGTTCTCTCTTAAAACCAAAGGAACACAAATAGCCTGTGTAGCTGTAAAAGTGAGACAGCACTGCTGTAAACTCTTCAAAGGGAGGGTTTTATTTGTCCATAAAACTTCAAGCTGTTTATTGTTTCGTATCTGGACAGCACTATTTAAACACATGCTCCATCCACACACAGTCATCTCAGTTTCACAACAAAGCACTGCAGAACAGCTTGTGAAAGCATATTGTTCAGTTAATTGCATTGGCATGCAGGCCCCCTCACATTTATGAATTAACATCCACCATGGCAAAAGGATGTACAAGGAGACACAGGGACTGTGGCACTTGTCCCTGCAACTGCCAAGAGCTATGCTGCCTGATGGAGCGCAGCCCACAAGCTCTGGTCATCCCTTTTGTGTTTCTGTGGGCTGCAGAGACCTCACCATTGCTGAAAATGAGTCTTTAGACAAAAACTCACCGTGTCTTAAGGATACTGGGACATTTAAAGCAGTCCTTCATGACCAACTGACTGCCAATAAGGCATTTGAAAAATACCCTCTGGTCTTGAGGATCTCTGCATTAGTTTACTGCATACTGAAATGAAGAAAAGCTGTTTCTGGAAACAAGTTAATGACAAAGAAACAGCCCAGCCACAGTGGGACTTTGAAAGGTATCCAAGCATCCGTATTGGTTGCAAGAGCGTTGTACTTCATCAAAGCTATTCTGCTCAGGAGGAGGTAAATACAGGAAATGAAACACAAGATTTTATTTGACATATTCTTACTGCCTATATTGATAGGCTACACAAAATATTATGGAAGGAAATTACCTGTGTCAGCAGTAGTATAAATCCCTGTCCAATAACCACTAAGACTTTTGATAATGGCCCTGTTAACATAGGGGCAATGAATATATGTTTGTCACTTAAATACATCAACCAAGTCTATTACAAAAGCCCTTAGATTAAACCTGGCACCTATTCAACACTGATCAGAGAGAAACAATAGGTTTCCAACTACATGCCTCGAGGCCAGAGTGTTTTCACAAGACAGAATTTGCAGGTTCTTTCCATCTTGCACACTTAGAAAAACTGAGAACATTTGGCAGTTGCTCAAGTCCCTGCATAATTCACAAAGTTTCAAGTATTTGGTGACAGGACAAATTATTCAGGCATCTTGCTGCCATGCCCTTCTGTTGCTGTTGCCTCAAATCTTCCCTCAATGTTTTATTAGGAGGAGGTGCTGGAGAGAAATACTGTCTTTTTGAGAAGAGAAAGCTGTCATTCCTTCCAGCCCAAGACCTGTCCAGAGGAGTGCCACCACCGTAGGAGATATGCATCACCCCGACAGCACTCCCTGAGACTATTTCCTGACACAGACAGCCCTTATGTGCAACTACAGTGCTGATCCCGTCACCTGCTGTACTTGTCTGGGTCCTCTAGACCGAGTTGAAGGATGGGCTGAACTGTCACAGTAACACCCCTGTGTTTTACTAATTTTCTATAGCTCAAGCTCTGTAGAAATACAAAAATCTCCAGATTGGCTGTAGGATCCATTAGGCCTGACTTCCCCTGGAAAATCATTTACGATGTTGTTAGAAAATTTTCTCAGAGAGTGATTGAAGGACAGAAGATACATGAGGAACATTGCCCTTGGAAGCACAGCCAGGCGAGCCTACCTGCGGACACGTGCTCCACTGTCCCCAGTCGGACACTGCACACTCACTGGGGCAGTACAAGCTGCACTTCTGAACTTCATCCGGGATTTCAGCCTGATTACACAGGGCGTTGGGTACTGTCTCCCCTCTGTGGTCCTCAGTAGTACTTACACATCTACACAGAAAACAGAAGGCTTCATGTGAGGATCATCAGCTTATTACAGTGATGGATATCAGAAGGTCAGCATGACTCCAGTAGGGCACTGGAGCTACGTGAAATGTGGCTGGACAAAACATGGCATTAGTGGCATTAACAAAGCAAACCGAAACAGCTTCAGATATGATGGGCTTCTGTTACTGACAGATTTCAATAAATACTTTGAGTAAACATTTCCAGCCTCATACAGGGGCTTTTAACTTTGATTATATGACAGATGAATGAAGAGAAAATGACAATCAGCAAGAACAAACCTGTGTGTTCCCACTAATAACATCCTCATTGCTGCCCCATGCCTAGGGAATGAACACTTCCTGATAATGAACACCACTTCAGTGAATGCAGTGCCATTAGTTGGGGAAAACATTAGCAAAGCAGAATATGGAGGCTGTGCAGCTCAGGGGGCTGTTATATCTCTATGGCACCTAGGTTCAAGAATTCTAATTTAAACATCAGGCTTTCTTCCTGAAAGAAGTCTCAATCACAACACTGGGCTGCATCTTGGAGATGCTCGTCCTGTCAACCATTACACAGAAATACATGTTTCTTTTCTTTTGAAATCCTATGGACTCCACAACATATTCACTTAGCCAGTTATTTCAGCTTTATGCGAGAACATTTGAGCTCTTTTTAATTTACAATCGTGCTTTTGTCTTCACGCACCTGACTTTCCTCGTTTGTATTCCTTCTCCACAGTGGAGGGAATTTTGTTCACTGTTGATTTTGCACGGAGACCACGGTTCGACTACCCAGGAATACTGATTGCACTCAGTGTAGCATGGGACTGCCTCATACACCTGCCAGGAAAAAGAATCAAAACTATTCATTTGAACTATCTGGGTTAGCATCTCTGCAGAAACACGTCAGCCAAAACCACAAAAGAGTACGCTGCAAAACATCCTGGCTTATGCTCCTTATGCCACAAGTGTTGTCATATCTTTAAGTTCGTTTATTCATTATTGACTTGCCAAGGGTTTTCTAAGTACATAATAAACAGTAGTATGCACGCAGCATCTTAGGACACAGGATAAATAACAGTTATTCTCTAAAGCCAGAGCAGGAATTCCATTACAATTTCATTTGCTCAGACTGCTCTTGCTATAATCTATCATGTCATTCACCAGGACCATATGCGCTGCATCTTTTCATGTTTCAGAAGGTACAAGTTTAAAATCAGCACTCATTTACCTCTGCTTCTAGCATATCCTGGGAAGTCATTTACTGTAAAAGTACAAAATTTCATGCCTCCTACAAATCTCATCTTTATACACAAACACCATAAATGCTTTTTTCCCTGCAAGTGACTTATCTCTAACGTATCTCCCAATCAAACATGACTGTGCATTCACCTGAACTATGGTATCTACAGAGAAAGAAAAATACAGCCAAATGCAGAGAAAAAAAAAGCCAAAAGATTGATAAACATTTCTAAAAGATGTCAGACATTCAAACCATTAGAAGCAGCACACTGAGAAATAGCACTTTAGCAGATTTTTAGGTTCAAACAAATGAGCGTGTCAACAGCTCTGTTATGGTAACGAATAAAAGTTATTTATTTTGAATCCAGTTTGTCCACAGAAGCTGATCTGAAGACACAATGTTCTCCCTTGCTTTGTCCAAACGCACTGTGTGCTGCCCTGAAAAAATACAGCACACCTAAGATTTCTTCTTCCACACGCCGAAATTCCCTCGGCTTTGCTGCTGAGAGCAGTTCAGGTCTCACTGTTAAAATAACTGTAGATCAATCCACCCCGCCCCTCAAACAAAGAAATTCAGCCACAGGTGAAATTTATGGCTCCATTTTAAAATAGCAGATTATGACTATTCGTGTTGTGCTCGTAGGAATAACGAAACCTTACCTGCAGTATTTTGCAGGTAAAGGATGAGGAGAGTTAGAAACTAGCTTGAAAGCAGAACCGGTGCCCCAACAGCACATTAATTTCTTATCAAATGAAAAAAAGATACCTTGCTAAAGAGTATCCCTCGGGAATGGAAAACATCAGAGACTAATATGAACTCTGGGTCTGTCTTTGGTGGTCTATAAAGCAAGATAAGCTGAAAAGTGAAAGAAAAAAAAAAAAAACACAAAGGAAAAACTGAAAAGAGAAGGACCTAGCAGTCAGGGCTGGCGGGAGGCAAGAAGAGGTGAGCAAGAGCATCGCGTGCTCTCGGTAGATGGGAGAGGGAGCAGAGCGCAGGGCACCAGGGCAGCGGCGCTGCTCAGCAAGAGGCACAGGCTGCCAGGGTGCAGCCAGCCCAGAGGGCAGTGGGGCAGCCGTGACCAGGGGCTACCAGGCCACGGGGGTTTTTACAAGTCCAGCTTTTGCTAGACCTGCACATAAGGCTGTGAAAGATCACGGTGCACATTGATCAGTCAGGGTTAATGATTTCCTAATGCCAAAGCAATGGTACCTGGCCTCACTATACGATATACAGGTATATATATTCATATATGATATGAAATGTATATTGAAGCTAAGTTTCAAGTGGCATCCCAAGTGCCACCAACTAGCTGTGCAGCCCTGGGACCTGTGCTCCCAGCTGAGCCCACAGGCATGGGGGACACGGCCGTGCACGTTGCAGAGCCAGCACGCTCCCCAGCAACACCCAGCAGCTGGATGTAGAGACTCAGGGTATTTATCAACACACCTGCCCCAAGGGGAGGGGAAACAACCACTCTCTGCCCGCACTGTCTGATAAAACCTACTGCCTTCCACCAACATCAGTGGGAGATGTGCAGGGCGCAGTCAGAGTTTCCCTTGTTGCAAGGGGAGGCAAAGTGCTGGCTGTGGTACCAAGAGCTGGATGCAGGCACAGGGCACCCACAGCCCTGGGGAGAGATGTCTGCTGTGCAATGCCAAGGGAGGTAAAGCCTCAGCTGCTACCAGTGTGCTATCACACAATAATTACCATGAGAGTGAATGATGAGCTCAGGCTGATGGCAGGGTGGGTTGGGGCAGCCCATGTGCCACCCCCACTGCTCATTCGGCATTAAAATCTGTTAAACGTGTGGAGCCCTCCAAAGCCCCATAAACCCATCTGCAGACAGCAGAAGAGCACTGACACCAGGACTTTACCACTACTGCAGCTTGGTGGTCAAAGCCTGCAGTATTTCCCATGTGCGTTACGTTTCTGCATATGAAAACCAGCAGGGTTTGGGCAGGGATGGGATGCCACGCAAGACCCCGTGCACCGTTAGAGAAATTCAACTGATGTGATACCTCTAATGCTCTCTTCTGAAAGCAGGCAGGGTTGTGATAATAAAGCTGTTAATAGAGCATTTGTACTCTGCTGCCAAGGCACGTCAAGCCTGCATGACTGCACGAGAAAGCTCATCATCAGCCTCTGTCCTGTGACACATGTGTTGCCCTGTACGTGAAGAGCAGGGCACAAACACACCACTTTGGTGGTACCCGAACAGCCGACTCCAGCCCTGAAGCTCCTGCTCCATGTGCTCACCCCAGGGAGCTCCACAGCTTGGTAGCCTCTTGCTGCCCCGCTCCTTACGCCCATAAGACCCAAAACACAAGGACAACAACAGTTCCTGGGAAAATAACCCACTTAGGGCACACCCTTGCAAAATGTATGCAAACTTACCGCGACAACGTATTTACAGCGCATTCAGGGCGAGCCATCCAACCAAGGAATGCCCTACCACATTGCATCTCCCGAGGGACAGAAACTAAAAATCAGTCGATGGACGGAGAGAGGGTCCTCTCTTTGGGACCACTCAGGCAGGAGGAAGAACCGGAGGCTGCCGGTGGCTGATATTTAAACAACACATAAAAATGCTAGTCTAGTTATTTTCTTTTTTAAGAGCTAATACTTCCTAATGAAAGGTCCAAAAACAACCAGCAGAAAGTGTTCAGGTGGCTTACAGCATTCTGTAATTTATTAATTTACTTACAGGTCAGGAATAATGCTGACCTTCCAAAGGACATATAGAAGCAAATGCCCAATTGATGTGATTCATTAGAAAAAAATACATAGCTATACTGCAGGTAGCTTTCCTGATGAGCACCTGCAGCTTAAACTAGAACAAGGTTCAACACTTCTGAAAATCACAGCAACTCCATATTTCAGTGAACATCAAGATTTATTGTCCCTCAAGGTAAATATTGACTCTGGTTTTCCCTCAGTCAATATTTTAGCTTTCAAGACAGTAAATCTTGGTGTTCACCTCAACTTAAGTCAATATCTGCTTATTATATTAGAACAACCAAACTGATCACTGTAGCAGTTGCCTGAGACCCCCGAGGACAACCTCTGTGCTATTCATTTCTAATAAAAATGTTCTAAATTCATCGCTAACATAAGTCCATTTCACAGCACTGCCCTTATACCAAGGTTACATTAGACTTAATACACTGAAACAGCCTGAACCAAAGAAATAACAACCTGCTTTTGAGCTATGGAGACCAACGCGAATAACACTAAAGCCGCGTATGTGCTAAAAATTCTCATGTAGAAAGAGAGCTGATTTTCCCTGGTTTGCAATGACACTTCTAGGTTAAAAAAAATCAAGCATAGATATTAAAAACACTCCTAGTGAGACTTGCCAGCAATTTGCCCACTTCTACTACCTTTTGCACACCCACTTGTATATTTCCCACATACCCAGACTTCAAGAGGTGGCAGCAGTGGGATGGCACCGTGCACAAATGGCTCCCTCCTCCACTTACGGCCACGACTTCCCAAAACCTGGACTGCAGCCAGCGCTTCTCCTGCAAGAAGCCTGACACGAATGGACCCGGAGCGCAGTGGGGAATACAGCTGCAGAGATGCCCGTCCACTGCAATTACCTGCACATCTGACTTCTATGTTGCCTCCATCTACTTCATCCAATTCTCTTTTTTTTTTTTTTTTTTTGGTGGAGAGGTGTTATTCTGCCCATACGTTAATTGAATAGTTTTTGTAATGCTGGAGCATAGCCTTCATGTTCCATTTAATCCAAAACAGGTATTTTCTAATAATAAATTAATTTTACTTGATTCTTTAAAACTGAATTCAAAATGGAGTACATACTTTGCTAATTACTTAAGTGCATGTCTGATTTGGCAGGTCTAAGCACTCATTTAAGAGCTTTACTTAATTAACTGTATGTCGGAAGGACGAGTACTTGCACATTAACAAATGCTACATCACAGAAATGACCTCATTAAAATTTCAACATTAAATAGATCTCTTTAAAATAAAATTGATTTTATTTCATGCTGGTTTATATATTGATCACAATCGTTAGAAATATGTTAACTGCTCATCAGTACTACAACTGATTTAATAAGTAGCTTTTAAGCAATTTGGATTTTGCAAAGCAGCTGTTGCAGGGACAAAACTTTTCTTTAGGTGTTTGGACTCTGCAAATAGTTAAAAGGTTTGGTTTGGGAATGACTTACACCAGAAAAGTTTGAACAGATCAGAGAAGACTTCAGAAAGGACTGGCACTCCTGAAGTTTTATGCCTGTAGCAGATTATATAAATGCACAAATAAATGTTTGTGATATAAATTCGGCACTTTCAGTTTTCATTTACACACAAACCAAAGGGGTTATTTTTGACCTCCTTTGTGGTAAGGAAGAAAAGGAAATCAATTAGAACTGCCATAAGGTTGTAAAAAGCCCTCACTGGTGTTGAACCAAGTTTAATGAAAAACTAGAACTGGCGAAAACTTTGTGGCTGACAAAAGGATGGGATCGATTTTATTCTAATGTCTAAGTCCAAAATACGTATTGTGAGTCAGGGCTATAACTCCGCATAGACAGAAAGAAATATCCACTCCCAGGCTCTGCCCTGCAGGCAGTTTGGAAGCCCCTACAGTACGAGACACCTCAACGTTACTCTAAGTGACTGGCCACGGTGACAGCCTTCAGAAACACTGCCAAAAAGTGATAGGTTTTCAGCAAGTAGGAAGGGTAAAATACAAATTATGAATCCTCTGAAGTTTCCCCTGCTTTGATTATCTATTTATAACCCAATCCTCAAAACAGCTCCACTTTAATCCGAATTTACACATGAGAAAGCTGAGGGTGAAGAATTAAGTGATTTATTAGAGGCTGGAGAGGGAGCCCTCAAGGAGCAGGGGACTGTAGCTGGAAATGCCCTATTTCTCGCACTAACTGGATGACATCTCGGCTTAAAATCAGATACTGAACAGTTGAGATAAAGACATTTCAGGATGGAGCCATCAGAAAAAGAAGCAGTGCAAAATTCTGGCTGTGAAATGAGGAAAAAGAAAAGAGGAAAAAATAGGAAAGCAGCAGAACATTTTTGCAGTAAAGACATCTGGATGGTCCACATTCCCTCACCATGGCCTGTAGATGCTTTTAGACATACCTAGACTTTTGTTGGACTTCTTTAGAAATGCTGGTTTCCTAGTAAATCCCTTATTTTTTTCTAATGAATGATTAAATATGCAAAGACAGACATCACTGTATTTCAAATTCCTAAGTGCAATGAATGGAAAATGTCTTGTTTAAAAAGTTAATTGAAGTGAGCTCTGCTGAACCACAGTCATTACAGCTAATACTTATGGAACTAACACGTTGCTCAGCAAGATTTATTAATTCATATTTACTCTTACTAAGTGTTTTTATTTTCTGTAAAATTCATGCAGACTCTGTTGTAATATGGTGAAGCATGAGTGCTCCTTCCTGGAGATTAAAGCAAGAAGTTGGTGTAATTAAAGGTGAGAAAATATGGGAGAAAACACTGTGCAAGTGGCTGTCCATTTCAACAAATCCCAGTCCTCTGAGTGGCAACAGCGGCAGAAATGTGGAGGCTCCCAGGTGCTGCCAGCCCAGTGGGAAGGAGCAGCTCCCAGCCCCAAGCTGCCTCCCAGCCGCCTGAGATGCCAGCTGAGCCCCTCCTCGCCCAGTGCTGGCAGGTCTGAACACACGGCTGTTGGTATTTGCTGGGTGACTCGGTAGGCAGAGAGCGGGAGGATGGACACACAGCACCAAGGCTCCAGGTTTTCCTGTGCCTGCAGTCCTCAGGCTCTGGGGATCAGAGCACAGCACGGAGCGCGACCGTGCAGGTGTCTCGCAGACACGGGACAGCGTACTTCTACCCAAAATACTCAGGCAAGACAATTTAGTCTCGGAATGACACCAAAAAATTGAGATGTTACAGGGCGGGGGGCATGTGCTAATAACATTACAAATGGCCAGTTCCTGTGGCTTTGCTTTTTATTTTAATTATATTGCTCCAATATTGAGAGAATACTGAATCTTGACAAGATATTAACATCAACGTTTTACTACGTTGTCAAACACAGGGGTCTAAACCAAGGCGGAAACTCGTTAGGAAGAGTGGTGCTGCATTTTTTTGCTGATTCCAGAAGCTGTGGGTATTGCAGCTTCTGCTGTCTCCCTGTCACAAAGCAAGGCAAGCATGGCAAATTTAAGTAGGTATAAATAAATCAATGTCCTGTGTTTTTTGAAACAGCACATTCTGCTGAAGCCGAAGGATAGTTTCAGGGGTAACAAACGAATGTGGCACATCTCTGGTTGAATCTGTAATGCAGTAATAATGTTGGATCCAATTTTAAAGAGAGGAAAAGGGAAAAAAGCTGATTGATGCAGAACAACAGCGAAGCCCCTTTTTACTAAATGAGAACAATCAGATAAGATGAAGACAGATTGCAACACCAACCTGAGCCTTTGTAGATGTCCATGTTAGCAGGGCATGACAAGCAGAAAGGAAAGAAAATTATATATTCATTAGTTGAGCTGCTGTATGATAATATTGAGAAGAATAAAAAAAAAAAGGCAGAAAATCTGCTTAAAATAAAATTGCTACAATGTAAGGTTGCATTCAATTCTTTGATTTCCCCATCTTTCAGAAAAAAAAATAATAAATCCCTCAAGTAGAAATCAGGCGTTTATTTGTGAGTGAACGAAAAGCATGACTGTGCTGAAGAATGAAGCAGAGTTCATTCAGCTTCACCCAGCAATCCTCTGGATTTCCTGCGAGTGTCTCAAGATCAAAGCCTTAGGAGGAAAAAAAATAAATCTATGAAGCTTAACTTGAAATCTGGTAAGAAACCCCACAACTACAAACTATCAGTCACAGCAGACATTAAAGGCTTTCAGACAGTTAAATCTTAATTGGGTGGCACTGTCTTTTGTGAAAGCTGTGGATCTGAAGCCCATGCAGAGGAGCCCAGGTGCCTGGAGCGGGTTGGGATTTGGGGAAATGGGAGCGATGCGCCCGTGGTCCTGAGCCACCAGGCAGCACCACACTGTGTCTGCAGTGCCACCGCAAACAGCCCTCCTGCAGGTCAGCCCCTGCCCCCGAGGGGCACGAGCGAGTGATTACCAGATCGAAAAGCCGAGTCATCTGTCACGAGAAATGAAATAAATGCCAGTCCTAAACACAAACAGTCCCAAAGAAGCACTTTCTTCATAGGCATTCGTACAATAGGCAATTTAAAGAAAAGACCATCAGAGCTTACTGCTAAGTTAAAAATGATGCCTCAGGGACAAAGTTTCAGCCGCGGACTTTCTTTTACAAGAGATTTTAAATCATTTCAAGGTCTAAAAACTTCAAATTGGTATTTTACCAGTTTATTTTCATGTCTTAAGCAAGACTGAATTAGCGTTGCAAAGCAGTCACTTGTCCTTACACCGGACTGACACAAGTTTTACCCAGGAGATTTAAAACTGCTTAGCTGAAAAGAACAAAGTGATTGATAGCACTATAGGCAAGAGGCAGAAGAGATGGGGAAGTGTCAGACGGTTGAAAGCTAGTTGTTTTCTGAAACACTTCCATGCGGCCACACCACAGGCACGAAGTGGAGACGACCGGGGCATCCTGCATGGCTTCAGGGTCCTGCCCGAGCTGGAGCAGAAATGCAAAGCAGCTCGTAACCCTACTGCTTCATTAGGATCCGCCTGTCGCTCTCTCCCCAGTCCACTCAGCAGCAGGTCTGATTGCTCCTCATCAGCATCGAGACAGAGACAGAAAGTGATGCTCGGAGGGAGGGCAGGAGGGATGCCGGTCGATGCCTGATGGATCCCAGGGCTTCAGATCGCTCACAGCCTGATTAGTAACGGGGGCTGGAAATTTCCCCTCAGAAGAGCAAGTTACTCCAGGAGCCACAATACGTGACAGCCTGTTGCATAGCATATTTATGGTAGCTGTCTCGCTGCCAAGACAGGCAGATGTTAGTACCGTGTTCAGACGCAGCATTAACTCGAGCAATTTGCTGTGTGTAATTACAGGTGGTACAGCCCTCCTGGCACTGCTGCTGAGAGGCCACCCCCGTGACAAGCTCCTGAACTCAGGGCTCTGCAGAGATTTGAAGGCAGCTACAGTCACAACACCGCAGACTTAGAAATCCTGAAATTGTTATGATCTGACAGGGTTTGAGGGTTTTGTTGTGTGTTTTTTTTTTGGTTTGGAGGATTTCTTATTTTTTATTTTTTTTGATGTTTCTTATAGGCAGACTCAGACGGAGAAGACTTAGGCACAGAAGAGCCCGGTTTTATTTACAAAATGCATGCATGCTAGAATAGCAAAGTGCTGCAGAGTGGAAACCATGCATCCACCTGAGCCTGCTCCCCGGTGAGCACATTCATAATTAATAAACTAAAGGTTCCCTTGAGCCAAAAGCTAAATTCTACCCAACCTTCTTCAGACACCAGAGTGCATGCGTCCTGTCCCCAGAGCCAAAAGACAGCAGTGAAGTGCTTGCTAGCCACTGCCTTGCAGGGTAATGAGTGTCCCTCTAGTTCTTGGTAACTTTCTGCAGGATTTCCATCCCTTTCTTTCAGATCAGGGAATCTATACATTTTCAGATGCTGACATTTCTATCGTTGGCCTTTATTTTGAGGTTAAGTGCTTTACAAGGACCTATACAAATCCAGATGAATCAATGGAAAGTCTTCTGCTGAATTCCACTGCTCCACAGGTCATGCTGTGGCATGCAAGGAACATCTGGACATTTATAGGTACCCCAGTACCACATTTAGAAAGAATATATATATATATCAATCATTTTATATATATTGATAGATATATATATCAATTTTTGATAGAGTACCTACTTAGCATGTACATCGGTGACGCCTATCTATAGTGCTGGATAACGAGAAGCTATATTAAGGCAAACAATCAAACAAAAACCAAGCAGACATTTTTGGAATAAATCTGACCGGGAACAACAGCAGAACTCCAAATCCATATACACCCATGCTGCACAGACATTAGCATCTAGCACATATTTCTTTCCTTTAGCCTTGTTTTTAAGGACCTTAGTAGTCCAGAAAAGACGACTCCCATTTTGTTCACGTACTGGGGGTAATGTACCCAGTAAGAATTGCCACCAGTGCCCCCTGCTCTGCAGCACCGTGGCGTGTCAGGGCACGAGCGATGCTGCAGCTCCCCCACCTCTGCTATTCCCCACGGCACAACCTTCATGCATTCATGAGTCTGGAAATAACGGAGTGAAAAAGGCTGTTCCCCAAAACAGCAAGTAAAAGGAGAAAGTTGAAGTTGCATAGTCAAGACTACGCAACATGGCTGTGCTTCGCGGTGTCTCGTACATACAAACCACTCTACCTACAACCATTTAGAGAATTAAATAATGCATCAGAATTAATAGTATGTGGTATAAGTTAGAGGAAACAGTAGTTTTGAGACCATGCAAAGGGTCTAAAGGAAAATATTTGCTCAGCCCTTAGCAGAGGGTGAGAGAAACTGAAGTTGAATGGTAGATCTGAAAGGATCTGAAGGGTCAAAAAAGAGGAAACACTATTAACTGTGGCAGGAACTACACAGAAAAAGTCCAGCCCTAAAAACGGTCAATTTACAACAGAGGAAATGGTAGGAAATGAAGGATCACCCAGCAGGTGAAGGGTAGGAAAGGTGAGACACTTTTTATGATGGGCACTGGCTCGGAAAGTTTGGCCAACAAGGAGAGCAAGAGAGTCCTGAAGCAGTTTCTGGATCACTGGGGTTATTTAGGAATGATGGGGAGATGATTGCACAGGATTCTTCAGAAGATGCAATGAGAGAAAGCTGGAGGAGGAAAGGGGGGAAATCAGTGAATTGCATAGCAGCCAGCCAAACTTTTACTCTTGGAAACATATTTTCATACAGACATTATATATAAGCAGCAGAAAATAACAAGGAGACGAGCAGCAGGCAGCATGGGTTTGTGAAGAAGAAACTGTGTGAAATCATTCTGATGTTCTTCTGCAGCAGGGTAACAGATGCTGGGGATAGGGATGAAATGGCAGAAATTAAGGTGACTTCAGTGAATCTTTTGACACTATCTCCTAGGCTAAGGAAATATGGTCTGGATGAATCTAGTACTTGCTAAGTGCAAAATATGTTGGAAAATCATGTTCAGAATAGTTAGTAGTGAAAAACAGGCAGGAAATCTCATGCATGGCTCCGCAGAGCTTTATGTTCTCTATCCAATCGTACTTGGTGTTTTCATTAATTTGGGGCTGATGGACTGAAAATGATTCCTACTTATTCTGCAGGTGCTGCTGAGGTGAGAGGAACAGCAAGGCAATGCAGAGAGGAAGAGAATTCAAAATGGGCTTTGTGAATTGGAGAAATGTACTGAAAGATCAGGCTGATGGAGAGCTACAGAACTAAGCTTATGCTGGACGGAGTACTCAACAGCACAAACACGGGATGGGAGAAAAACAGCCTCTGCAAGGGATCCATAACTTGTAAAGACCCATAAAGAGAATGTAGTTCACTAACACTGCAAAAATAAATAAATAAATAAATAAATAAAATGAAAAGTAGTTTGTAAAACCCTGAAGTTCCACTTCAGCTACTGCATGGATTCAGCTCATGAACCATGTCCAGATGTGTACACCCAACTTTAATAAAAATGTGAAGGATTTGAAACAACTGATAGCCAGCAGATGACACTGAGACTAATAATACCAGAATCATATTGTCGCCACGAGCTGTGGAATTCCTGCTGTTGCTTATAGGTAAGTAGTTAAAGCAGCAGTGTAATTTGGGACCATCTATTGTCTAGTGCCAGGAAAGCATGGTATCAGTGTCAGATAAAACAGCGATGCTGTGTCACACAAAGAAATGACTCTTCTGTATCACACCAGATGCAGAGCAGCAGAATGACACCTGAGATAGCTTTAAAGAGATCCAGCAGCTTAAAACCGCCTATCGATGGATTCTCTGCTGGATAATTCACTGTTGCCTTGAATAAATCACAGATGGCCAGACTGCATTTTGGAAACCAGGGACTCTTATACCTCATGTAAAAATAGAGCAATGGAATTACCATTATATTAAATATTTAACAGCACTGTTATAACACTGGCTACAGTTCTAGATCCTTGTAAAAGCAACAATGATAACGACAGAGTGGTTAAAGAAAACCCAGAAAAATAATTCAAAGTCTGAAAAACTCACCTTGCAGTAACAAACTAAAGAAACCCACCTGTTTGTTTCAGGTGAGAGGTAGTGAAAAGGAGCCTTGGTCACTTTGGGGAATATACAGAGAGGATTTCTCTTAGAAGAGGATTTTTAAAGCTAGTAGATAAATGTCCCAAAGGCTGAGCGCCGCACTTAGACAAATCCATTTTCAAGTTATGAAAAAGAGGACCTTTTTAAGTATGAAGGAAATTAATTACTGGATCAGCTTATCCAAGGAAAACTCTCCTTGAACTGAAGTGTGAGCCAAGGTTGGGGTGCATTTCTACAAACCTGCTCCAACTCAACAGGTAAGCAAGGATCTGCCTACAAAGTCAGTAGCTTGTGCTATAAAAGAGGTCTGAACAGCCCATCATCATCATGGGCTACTTCTAGCCTTAGTATCTCTGAATGAAGAACTCCATAGAAAACTTCTAAATCATGTATTAATCGTTGAGTGCCATGTTTATTAACCCATACTACATACTTACAATATAAACCGAACATTGAAGTTGAAGGGAGGATTGATGCCTGTGTGAATTTTACATGCCTTTTGAGAGGCTGTCAAAAAAAATGTTCTACATTACAGATCAGAAGCTCACTGGAGTTCAGAGAGTCCACGTATCATCCCGTAAGCACTGATCCCACAAAGACAACAATATTTTCTTTCCTGCGTTAGCTCCAGCTACTAAATTGTAACCAAGACAGGAGCTGGAATTGAACAAAGGGAATAAACTTTTTAACTAGGTCATGACGGTGCCAGCAGCAGGCAGGATGGAGAAGGAAAACAGGAAAGCAATTATTAAAGCAAACACTCCCTTGGCTGTGCATGTTCATGAATGAGTTCTGCCATTTCTGACCTGTAACTCTGGAGGGGATAAAGTGGATGGCATCCTTGGACATGCAAGTGGGGCTTCTGGCCCATGGTAGGGGCTTCTAAGTCCTGGCTTTGCCTCAGGCTGAGCCAACTGCTCCTGCTGGCTTTTATCATCACCCCCACCACCCTCCTTTCACAAGGCATCCCTGCCCCTCCTGCACTGGCACATGTGTGGGTACCCGTCTGTACGTGTGGAAGTCACTGAGGATAAGCATGAGTTAATTGATAGGAAAATAAAGGGAGAGGAAAACAAAGAACAACTGTAACTGCATGTGGGAAAAGAAGGGCGAGCAATCACTGTACAGAAACGCAAGTCAAAGAAATCCAGGAAAAAAAGGAGAAATGCGGTAACGAGGAACCATGGCAGTGACACGGAAAGGGGTGAAGGCAACTCAAAGACTGACAAAGAGAAATGCTTGTGGAAAAGGCTCGCTGTGTTTCACAAACACTTGACAAAGCACAACACAAAGCAAATATGGATGAGGCAGGACAGAGGCACGCCATGAGGCAACGCCGGGGTTACTTCGCCATAGAAAACCGACGGAGCCCCACTGGGCTCCACACTTCAGCTGCTTCTTTGTGCTTCGGTAAGTCCTGTAACAGCTTCTGGTTGCATCAGACACATGAAACACATCAGAACCATAAAATAAGCAATATTAAAAAGGCTAACGTTTTTACCCCTACCAACTGCTAGTCTAATATTGACATTAGCATCATCTTTTGCTCTGTGAACAACGGGCAACTCTCCCACGGTTATATTAAGCTTATTTTGCAAAGTCATTTTTGGGAATCCTGCCGCGCAGGCGTTGAGGCCAGGCTCCCTCAGATTTATCTGCCAGCCTCTCCTGCAGCTCAGCATCACACCGACGAAGGGCCGGGCACAAACGTTTCTGTGGCTGCTCTTGGCCTGCCCGAGCCGCCAGACTGCCTGCACACAAACCTCCCCTCCCAGCGCATCCCGAGTCGGGAAACAATCCACATCTCATTGCGCCTTTTCATTTAGGCTGACAAATAACATAGGGATGAACACTAGACAGCAAGGGAAGTAACTGCTCACTCAAAGTTGCATTTAAAAATACTTACGCGTGGCATTAAATTCCTCTCGGTGTTTATCATACAGACACCAGACAGTTTGCAAATGACATTTTTAATGGCCACACGTTGACAGGGCTAGGCTGAGAAGGACAGACACACACCACATTGTTTCAGATGGGTACAGAAAAATACACCCTGGGTATAGATCACTGAAAAAGCCACCGCATTTGGCATAAAAAACATTTTTTTTGTTGTTGTTTTTGTTTTTTTTTAAATATTTCAAATGGCGTAACAAAATAATCAAGCTACCTTCTGTTACTTTCTATTCTATCAACAAAAATTATCAGAGAGGAAAAGTGCCAAACAAATTCCCTCCTGAGCACCACGGAGATGAAGAAAACCAATCAACTGAGTAACTGATATTTGTGCTTGTGTGTATCTAGACATGGAAACATTTTTCTTAATAAAACCAAAGGACATTACAATTTGAAGGCAAATACAAGCCCGAGGTGATGTGTTTTCCCTGTTAAGTACTGTGAATAATGCTGCTCAAGGACAGCAGCTGACTTTCTAGCTCAGGCAAACACCGAGCACTGGTGAAGCCGAACCAACCCAGAGGCACTGCAGCGAAGGCAGGGGCCGAGCCAGACCTCTGCTGACCGCTCCTACGGGAGCCTGAGCACAGCAGCCAGGCAAGCACGGGACCGCAACACCGTGTTTAGGCAAGGGCACCTCCTTTCATCTGGAAGAGATGCTTTCACGCTTGCAAAAAATTACAGTTTTAGGTTTTTTGCACTCCCAACAGCAGCAAGACAGGTCACTGGTGGGAGGACTGGGGCAGAGAAAATTTCAATACCGATTATTTTAACGGCTGTGCTTTTAAGACCCCCTGACGATGAGGGCAGATGTCACGGTGGGTAAAATAACCTTCTCCTTGGGGAAGAATTAAGGGAGGCTTAAAGAAAATGAGGTTAGGTACTGCGGGAAGACCCCAGTGGTCTCCAGCAAAGGTGTGCGCACTAGGAGCTCTAAAATAGGGAAAACAAACCAGGATACAATAAGATAAGCTTATCTTTGCTGTGTGCCATAATACTAGCAGCCAGACTTCCTTATAGCACATCTACTT
The DNA here is from genome assembly GCF_011077185.1 of Oxyura jamaicensis. Taxonomy (NCBI): domain Eukaryota; kingdom Metazoa; phylum Chordata; class Aves; order Anseriformes; family Anatidae; genus Oxyura; species Oxyura jamaicensis. Next base: position 33,528,503 of record NC_048899.1, on the reverse strand, counting down.
ATAACTGACATTTTTAACAATTCTAATGATAAGAATGCATGGTTTTGCTGGGAACTAGCCTCCTCAGGCTGAATGCTGAGTTTATCTTTCTTATTTTTCCCAAAGCAATTTGATACTAAGCTTTCAGACTTCACTCTGCAGCGTTGTCTCTTTTGGATTGCTTCCTTTCCAAAGCCCTGTTTACATCTGCTCTGGGTGCAGCCGTCTCCGCAGCGAGCACTCGGGGCCAGCAAAGGCAGCCAGGGGAAGCGCTGGACAGGTGGGGTGGGCTCTGTGGGCTCAGCCGGAGAAGGCAGCACAGCTGCTCGTTCACACCTCACACCACCAGGAGGGCTTCTCCAGTACCACCTCATTTCATCTCCACAGATGACATGGCACTACACCACCACCAGATCAGCTTGTCCAGCGCTAGCTGGGGCCTCCCTGCAGGATGCTGCACCGCAGCGCACCGAGGCAGCAGCAGCAGGTAGGAGCAGACATCTTCAGGCAGACCACGTTCTCCATCAGGCTGGGATGGCAGCAAAGACACGAGCGCTCATCTGACACGGCAGGAATAATGGGGCCATTCCCACAAGCGCTTTGTACCACGCACGCAGCCATTCCTCTTCTCCATAGCCTCGCTCCATCAGCAGAATTACACGCAGAAGTGATCCACGCCCGGCCTCGGAGAGGACCTAACGAACGCGAGACACTCCTAAAGGAAGAATTAGTTTACACCCATTCCAATCACTCTTTCAGTCTGAAAAGGGCATTGTTGTACAGGTTGATTAGCTACGGAGATTTTTCCTTACAGTCAGCCTGCATCTCCACTCCGTTAATTCCACCCCATTACCCCTAGCTGCACCCCTGGGCCCCATGCTGCATAACCGCTGTCCTTCTTTGATATTTACTCCCTCTCTGTGTTCGTGAACTGTTATGAACCTGCAGACACCACTTAGCCACAGCAGCCTTTCCACGCCAGTACTTACCTCCTTCCTCTCCCCATCAGGGGGCCCAGAGCAGCTGGATGAGGTGGTTGGCATTAAATACAGCACTAATTCACATCAAAAGCAGCCTGGGTAGCACAGATAGGCTGTATAACCTCACTGCACTCGAGCCCTCGGAGTCTCTAACATAAGGACACACAAGTTTATCCAGACTTTGATGGAAAATGGGTGCCTATCATTCAAAACATCACATTGCTTGCTCTCCCCTGGCTTCTTGGCCCTTTTACCATACTCCTCCCATGCATTAAAGGGAAGGCAAGCTCTCTGTGTTTATTGCACAATTCAGTTTTATATCAGAATATTTAATTGGCTTATGCTTAACTCTGCTGCCTTAGCAAAGAGCCATTGAACCGAGTCTTTTGGGATTCAGTTCAGTACTTTCCCTTAGCCAGGATACACTGGCTCCTAGGACATTCCCCACTGCTTTCATCTCGCTACAGCTCCTCAGAGCTGAGACAACAGCGACAAAGCTGGCAATATGAAATCTCTACATTTTCCCAACAAATGGGAACCGTGTATCTCAATGTTGTATAACTGTTTTTTATTCTTCTCTGAGATAAATATAAGAAGATTAGACTGGGCAGCTTCTCTCAGGTTCCTGCAGATTACCACCTGCAACATAACTGCCACCTTGTACATGTCCCTTATCTCCCTCCAACACTTCCCGTCTTTGAATGTTTCTGATTGTATGATACAGCCTGAAAAATAGCCCAGGTCACCCTATTTATTTTGCTCTTTCTCAAAATTGCACTCATTCTTTTAATTCACCCATTCCTTCTTCAATACACCGTTTGGCACAATCACATGAAAGTATGTTTTGCTGTTGGTGTTGATGTTTATGGGCTGCTTTTCCTGAACCACTTGGTGCATCAGCTGGATCCTCTGCCACAGGGATTCACAGTGGGGATTTCAGAAACCTGGAGGCAGGAAAACTGCCAAAGTTCCCTGGAAGTCAGAAGAAACACAGGGACAAACCTCTATTGCCTGAACGAGCTCTCCTTTTGGCTGCAGTACAGTTCAAGGTAGAGACATAATTATTTAACGTGTACATTAAGAACAACGGGAGGCTAAAATGCAACCCAGAAACTTTTATCATACTTTCAGATGGGACTAAGCAGTGGGTACCTAAGTGCAACAGGACTGCATCTTACAGGCATGTTTATGCTCACAACTCCTTCAACCTTTCCAGGCCCCCGTATTCTTGTCTGCATCAGGAAGTTGAGTTCTTTGCTTGGTATCTTATTCATGTTAAACCTTTATTCAAAGCCTTGGAGGTGTAGGGCATGGAAGTTCCTGCAGAAGCAGAGATGGCCAGTTCAGCAGGAGGTAATTTCTGAGAGCACATCCAGTAAAGTGGGGCAGGGAAATTATGGCTGTCTCACGACAATGAAAGCCAATGCTGCAGCCTGTTGAGATGCAAGTTACTGGCATGGGGGAGCGTAGCGGTCCGGCATCGATTCACATCCACAGGAAAGGACTGGGAGAGCTCAGTCGCCGATTCAGCCCAGGATCTCTGGGGATCAAGGGTCTTCCTGAATTATTTACTTGGTTTGACAGGTGATCTTTGGTCTTTAGATTATCTGATTCTACTCAGCAACCTCCCATGATATATATATTTTTTTCTTTTTCATCTTTTACCCCACTTTCTCATTGAAACTTAATTTTCTCTCTTCTATCTGTTTTGTTCCAACAGCCATGTACTGAATCTCAGATGGCTGTCCTTTCCTAGAGGAATATATAGCTGTCCATTTTCCCAATAGCAGTATCTAATAAATGCACAGCTTAGAATCACAAACAGTAGAGATAAAGCATTCTTGAACAATGTCGATATAACTTTCCAACTAGTTCAATACGGTATTAGTTTCAGTATAATGAAGTCTTATTTTCAAACAGTTATTTATAGGGTTTTCATCAGGTTACCTGGGATATTATTTCATTGTGCATAGCTCTTTTCTCCTTAATATTCAGCCTAAAACAACACCGATATCAGAGCTAAAAAATGATGGTTAATCTGATGTTTTAAGTGTCAGTACCATTTCCAGAAAGTACACGAGTTAGAGAGGATGAAGCAATCCTTCCAACTTACACCTCAGTATTCGTTCATACAGAGTTTGAAGAGATTCTTGAGGATGACAATTTGTAGCCCTAAGTTCTGATAAATGCAGTTTTGCATCTGGGCAGCCACTCATGACTATTTGGACTCCTTTTTGAATAACTTCAGAAATGACCATGCCCAAGCTAACAGACACCACGCTCTTAGTCACAATAGCTTGCTCCTTGTCATTATTCTGCAGGTGGTTTACAAAAACCCTTTCTTTTCTGAGCTGCAAACAGTGATGCATACAGGTGCACCTACTGCATCCCTCAGGAGAGCAGAGATAAGAGCTGAAGGATGGGGGTCTGTAAACCTCCCATGACTTGGGAGAACCACCCAAGCACATACATAGACGAATGTGGCAAATGTATCCAAAGAGCTATTACTGATTGTAAGCACCCGTCTCCTCATGGAGGTAACATTACATACAGCAAAGACATTGCCTATGTCTGAGTGACTCGGGTTCAAAATGCAAGCCTCACAAAAGACTGAAAGCAACCTAAATAGTGACATGTCATTATGCTCCAAGCGCTGTAACTTCAGAGGCAGAAGAAAAGACAGAGATTCCAAAACCAGCTTGGGGAATAAAATCCACTTTTATCTCAATTTTCTCTGTGGGTTCACAGAGTTATGGAGGAGCTAGTAATTACCAACTCCTACATCATTTGTTTGCAGCTGCTAGCTAACCATCTTGAGAGGACTTCTGCCTGTGCAGCCAAGAGACACCTACCGTAAGTTCCGCTAATTGGTCAGACACAAGAACTGCTGTCAAAAATGTGCTCAGTAGGCATTTTCTTAGAAAATCTATCAGAATGTCAGCCAGAAGTTTAGCCCTCAGAGATTAAAAATAAATAAATAAATAAATAAATAAAACGGGGAAGGCATTTATGACTTTGACAGCACATTACTGGAAAAGTTAAGGAAAGTGATGATGGTATGGGAGAGAGACACAGGAGAACCGATGATTGCTGCAGATCCAGTACAATTATATTGGGGTCAGCCACCAGCGAGCCACCTGTCTGAGACTTAGCATTGCACTAATGGAAGACACTGAATTCCTCTGAATCACTCTGACATATTTTAAGACAGAAGAAAACGGTCAGACTATATTTGGATGCCTCTAGGAGGATTCTTCCCAGAATCCAGTTTATTTCCTCCAGATCTCCTATGAAGAAAGAATTCAGACATGTTCAAACACTTACTACATTTGCAAAGTTTTGTATGTTGCCAATAACCGAGAGCTGCATTTGGGTGTGCAAATTTTTCTGTCACGTGTATGTCCCTGCCAAAAACACTAGAAGCCTCACAGTACAAAAAAATAAAATAAAATGCAGTTATTGTATGTGAAACATTTGGTGAGTAAAGACAGCATTGTACTTGTTCAAAAAAAATCATTTAAATAGCTCAGAAAAAAATGTTTTTGGCCACAGACATGGTCAAACCCTTTAATCTAGTGATCCACACTAGAGGACACATCTTTATGGAACAGATTACTGCATCGCAAATGAGTAATGAACATAAATAAAACAGGTTCATACATTAATGCAAAAATATGGCATTACAGAGATCGATTCACCTCTGCAAAAGAAGGAGCATTCAGTTCTTTCCAAATTCAGTTTAATGCTAAACTGTAATTTAATTTTCCTAAAAATAATGAAGCAAGGAGGAAAAAAAGAAAAAAAGAACAACCTTTACCATATGTTCAGACTCTCCACCTACCTTTTATGTTTCTTCAAGTTTGACACTTTCTTTCACTCTAAAAATGCGTTAATAAGGTCATGGATCACAACAATAAAACAGGTGGTATTGAAACCCTCTAATTTAGACTTCTAGTTACGGCTTGCTGTAGGCATAGGCATCCCACCTCCTTCCATTGGCTATGCCAGGTTGCCAGCCTCCCAGATCTGAAGATTGATGGGAATATCTCCACAGGGTCTGTTTTTCCCCCTCAATTTTCCCCCTCAATTTTCCTGTAGCCTCCAACCTCCCCTAGAGGCTAAGCCATTCTCCCCTTGGCCATGCCTGGCTTTGTAAATGGCACCAAGCAGCAGAACAGTTTTTCTGCACAGAAATTCCCTTCCTTTCCAGGTGGTGCAGTGTTACTAGTCATGCTCAGCACTTTAGCTTCATACATTACGTAGTCCTTTACATTATTGCTGTCAACAATTAGTTCAATGAGGTTGCTTCTGTCAAGACTGGAAAATGCATGCGGAAAGTCACATGGGGAGCAAAATACTCATTTGTTTCCCTTTTTTCCACCTCAGGCTTACCTCAGCAACATACCAGGGAAAGTCAGGAGTTGCTAAACAGCCCCGGTACAGTTAATTACCCGTGGGTACAAACAATATTGCTGCCTGCCCTTTCTATCCTCTCCTTGGTGTTTTCCTACAGGAATAGCCATAGGAGTACCTGCCTATGGTCAATTAGGTGCTTAGTTTTTGTTTAATTCTTGTTTAATTAGTGGCAGCCCTGGGTTCATTCTGAAGGAGTGGGAATCACGCCAGGAAGATAATGAGGTTCATCAATCATCCATATTTAGCTTTATTTATAGTAATATGGTGAAGGAAGCAGAGCAGAAAGAGGGACTGATAGGGGAATGGCCCAGAGAGGGAAAGGACTCTTAGTTCTTGTGGTACATCAATACATGGACAAGATCTGCTAAACCATCAGAAAAAAAATGACACCAAAAGAAAGGACAATAATTATCAATGAACACTTCTACAGATACAGGTGAACAGCAAGATTACAATAGCCTTGGTCAAGCAAGATGCAGGAGGGAATACAAGGAAGAAAATAGAAAGGAAAGATCTTACCAAAAATTGAGTCTCCTGAATTGTTAGACTAACATCAGCTGGCAGCAGTCCCCACAAAGGGGCATCATCTTAAGATGGCGTTTGAGAGGAGGCAAGGTAATGCCTTAAGGAAGCTGGGCGGGACGTTGCACCCACGCATGGAGGCAGCGCGGGACAAGGCACGGTGCAAAGGGAAGTGAGCAGGTGGCTGGGGCTGAGATGAGAGGCAGCACAAGCAGATCCTAGCACAACAGCGGGGGTTTCCACTGGAAGGAGGCAGAGGCGAGGATGAGTTCAATGCGCTGCTGTAGCCAAGCAGAGGCAGAGCTCGTGGGGCTGAGTGGGAGAGCTGTGATTCTTCAGCAAGGCAGTTGTACATGAAAAATTCTCTCAGACAAATTGCCAAACCCCTTGCAGGGAGTTCACAACTCGAAATGCAGAGATGCTTCTCTGTGCCTTACAGCGGTCCTGCAGAGGAGCTGGGGGATTCTCCTTTTCAAGGAAAGGTTTTGAGTTCAAGCTCGTTTGACTCTTACACAGTTTACAAAATCACAATGGAATATTTTTTCCCTGATATGAAGAACATAAAGCAATAGAATTACAAGCTGGGTGAGATGAAAACTAACAACTGCATAGAAATACCAGTTCCTAGGCAGAAGGAGGGAAAAATACACAAACATTGCTTGCTTCTGCCAAGTACCAGCCAAATTTGCAGAGCTGGAGACTGCTCTTTTTATTATTTTATTGTAACTCTATTAGAAAATCATTCCTGACTCCCACAAGTGTGAGATATTGCAGAACTGGATCTAGAATATTTTACTTTTGTGAGAATAACAATTACAAATCTTTGAGGTACTTTGTATGCTGCACAGGTATATTTTGGGTTACAGACTTCTGAATCAGAATTTGTCTTCTGATTTTGATGCTCTAACTCCTGTTTTCTGGTACAAATCCTACTGTACCTTCTACTGCTCTTCCTACTGCAGTTATTGAACTTCTCCTTTAACAATCTCTAGTCTTTCAGCTTTAATTTATTTATGGAAGACTTCTTTTTTAATTAAAGTTCCTAAAACTTGCTGCCAAGGACTTTGAAATTTAAGGATTTGATTTAAGCTACCAGAAAGGCATTGAAGATCATGTCTGGATCCCAGTTTCTTCCTTTCAACACCAAAGGACAATTATATCTCTGTAATAGTTTTGCTGAATATTAAAGGCAGCAATTATTATGGGGCATTTTAACTATCTGAACATTAAAAACTTAAATGCACTAATCATAATTCCTTTGCCATATTAAAACATCACATGAGTGGAACAGGAGCGGCATTAAAGCTAAAGCAATAGTCATTAATCAGCATTTAAAATAAGACTGTTGCCAAATTATCTCCTAGGCTTAATTTTCTTGAGCAGTATCGTCCCACAGAGAGAAGTCTGGAGTGTAACCTGACATATTACTGTTCTGCAAGAGATTATTCCTCCATTGGCAATTGCTCACCTGCATCAGCTGGCCCCCGCAACAGTTCTAGACCTGCTCCTCCAGCTTACAGAGGAGATTTGCAGAGGCACAAATGTCAAATTAAATACCCACCTGCCCTCGGAGCCAGCCCGAGGCTGCTCAGTAACATAGGTAAAACTGAATGAGTTATTTTGTTCTAACTCTACAGGCTGCAAAATTGAATTTGGTGGCAGCAGCAGAGAGACCCAAGAAAGGGCACAGAGGACCAACAGCAGCCAGCAAGAGTTCCAGGAGGTGGGCATGAAAAGAAGGGGAAGATGGGACAGTTGAATTTTAGAGGCCACTGATTTGAGGCAGCTGGAGGAAGGGTGTGTCTATTCTTCCAGGGAATGCCAGTTCTGGCTCCTCACTGAGTCCATCCCGACCTTCATGCAACACCACCTTGGCCCACCATGCTTGAGAGGCTGCTCCCCACCACCTCGGACAGGGAATCCCCAGTGAGTAACCCGGCAAGAAGACACTTAAGTAAAAATTAACAATCTACCCTTCCTAGTAAGAAAAGCTTCATGGAGATTTAGAGGACACATTGACAGGCCTGCAACAGGTTGGGCTTTATTTCAGAATTAATGAGCTAAGTGCCGGTACCACAATTTCCCACCTGCTGGTGATGATGGACTTCTTCCCTCCTGCCTCCTTGCAAACAATTCCATGCAAAGGGATTTCCATCTGCAAAGGCAGAAGGTGTGCATCCCTGCCTGCCAGAGCACACTCCAGCATGGGAACTTAATCATCAGCCACAAGCTGCCTTCCAAAAATTGCAGTCCTAGGCTGGACAGGCAAGAGTATGTGTACAACCTTCTTCTGGAGGTAGTGCTCCTGCCAGAGCATGTTACTGGTGATTTCTGTTTGTGTGGTATCAAAAGCTTGATGCTCAAACAAGGAACCAAAGAGCTGGTCTCTAATCCAAAGACGTCACATGCTATTTTATATGTATTGCACCAAAGAACGACTATATAGAGAAGAGGAGTTAGCTGTCTCTTTGCTATGCCTTTCATAAGTTTGCTCCCTCCACTTATCCTCCTTTTTATGGGGCACCAGAGAGCTATCTCTCAGCTCTCCTGCTTTTCTTTCTTCCTATCGTGTCTGTGGCTAATTTTATCTCCCCCATGGCTTCAACTTCCATTTTAAACTAGCACTTATACTGTCATATCTGAAGTGTTGCTCTCCAGCCAACACATTTTAGCCCCTCTCTCTCTCACTTCAGTTGTCCCTACTTTGCTCTGTCAATGACACCAGCACGGAGCACTCATGTCTGAACTTCTCTTATACTTCCCTTTGTGCTGCCCTCCCGAGAATACTCAGCTGGAATTAATACGAAATATCATCCCACCTCCCAGCTTTTAGTAGTTTCTCAAGATCCACTTTTGCCATAAGCCTCACCTCTCCTTCTAAAACCAGCCAGACATGGCATCTAGGTTGTATCACTCTCAGTAATACCGGCTGCTATTTTTTATGCTTGCTCTATCAAAAAATAACATTGCTAAAATACTATCACATATGCCTACACATCACGTTTATCACATATACCTACATATCACGTTATGCCTACTGTTAACCTGTATGACCAACGAATGTCAGTACTTCTACCTTTTTCGTTATTCTTAGACCTTTCCCTATTGTGTTTTGTTTTTTTTCTTTCTTTTTTTTTTGTTTTGTTTGTGGGGTTGGTTGGTTTTTTGTTTTACATTTTTTTTCTACAATTTTTACAATACTGAGAGGCAACCACTTTTCGGAAGGAAATCTGTTTTATGTGTATATACAACAACTACCTCATAGAAGGCATTACCATAAAACTGATAAGAAATAGTGCTACAAGCTAGTTCCCTTCTTTAATCCATTTATCCTACTGTGCCTTCCAGTAGTCAAAATGAAGATATGTCTGTGGGATCCAGCAAAGAATCAAATTTACATACCACGATAAGACATGAAACAGTTACAACCACAATTGCTTAAGGATAATTTAGCCTATTATCCCCTTCTGTGTTATGTTGATGTGTCTGGTCTATTCGTAGTAGCTGATGCAAAGAAAAAACAACAAAAAAAAAAGCATTTTATGTGACAAACAGAAGAATGCTAGGCTAATTTGGAAGAGTCATGAAGAATAAAAAGAATTGCAAATTAAAGAGGAAAAGAGAAGGCTGTTGTTCAGGGGCTTTGGATACTTGTGATATTTGTACTGGGACCAAAACAATGTTTCTTCTAATAAAGCTGTCATCATCACATATCATATAAACTGCTACTTTTCAGCCCAAAGCACCATACAATGAACCCAATCTGGCAGTCTTTACTTAGTCTTCATGCTCATTAGTTTTTTATCTAAAGCAATCTGATCTGATCAGATTTTCTCATCTGTTGCATACGTAGGGATCAGAAAGCATTCTTATCAAGGTCTGAATATATCTGTTAGCTTTGCACAATAATTAAATGCCTCTGTAATGCTCAGTATAAACAGTATTACAAAACATAGGTTTTCTCTTGTAAATTATAAATATATTCCTCTAAACGTGGCTTTTACCTGCTTAGTGCCTCTTAAATAAGAAATAAGACCTATGAATAACCTTTAAGGTTAGGAATAAAAGAAGAGTAACTCTTAAGTAGCACCTCTAGAGCTTAGAAAGCATCTTCATGATCATGGTCTCTCCTATTTCAAACCTGTTACCCAGTCTGGAGCATGAACTTCATGAGCGTCTCTGCTATTTAGCAACATACCCTGCCTGGGTATAGCTAATGTTTAGTGTTTGAGCATCCTATTGAATCAACATACTAAGTGACTAGGCTGTCTAATGAGACTCTTCGGTAGAAGACTAGGGATGAAATCAATACGCAGACAGGACTACCATTTACGATGCAGATAAATTGTCATTTAAGTATAGTTGAAAAACACAGAGAGCATGACGAAGCAGAGACTCTTCCACTGATGTTGTCCATTTCACACTATTCAGTGGGCACATACTCCCAAATAAGCCTGTCAAGCATGACCTTTCAATGTTCAGCAGCTTGGGGGCTAAATGGGAAAAAATGACCATGGTATTTTACAACATTTTTTTTTTCCTTTGGTTTGCACTATTTATAAATGAAGACCTTTTTGCAAACTCCTTTGTATGGGTCTTTATCTTAATTATCTTTGAACTCAGCACGCCCAAAGGTGAACATTTTCAGAAAACAAACAGGATAATCCAATGGCTGAAAGTTCTTCTCAATCTTTTCTATGCTGTTGTGCATTCTTATGTAGTTATTCTTTAGTTATTCTTGCTTGCTATAAACTGTATTCAGTAATAGCATCCAGATCACTAACTTGTAAAGTTCATTTTTCCATAGTACTTATAAGAAAAAAAAAAACTTTTTCATTTCATCTATGACCTCCTGGCCAGCATCGTGCATTCTCATTTATCTTTCACATGAACTAACATTCATGGACCTTATTTAATTGCAAGGTGAAAAACCTCAGTCATCAAACACCAGTTGCTAGCATTTCTGCATTTCCACATGATGATACTTGCGGCTGAATTCTACACTTATGTTTCATTTAAGGGTAAAGAATGGAAAGACTGAATACTGAGTACAAGCAAATTCATGAGGTGGAATACATGATGATACAGAGAGGTGTTAACTGGTGGAAACTTTGGATGATGCCAAGAATTCTGCAGGTCATCCCAGTGAACATCATCAAATGACATTAAGCCTAAAACTTCTCACTCAATCTCTTCCCAAAAAGAGGGGATGAAGGGGAAGGCAGTATTTTAGAAGCCCTGTTGGGATTTGTTTTATTCCCCAAGGAGAACTGCTGCATATCTTACTCAAGTCCCTCTCAACCATCCTCAGAGGAAACAACAGGTTTTTCCAAAATGCCAAAAGGTACATGAATTTAAAAGTTTACCTCTTGGTTGCTGTAGGGGCTTAACACATCACTGACTACAGTTGTTCTCTCAAGGGTCACCACCCGCACCATCAAAGGAAACTTGTGCCAGCACCTGAATTTGCCCAGCTCACGGAGTAATGTATCCAGCCTTGGGGATAGACGGGGAATGGAGATGGCTGAGGCCAAGATGCTGAAGAGGTGGTAACCCTTGGCCAAAGGGCAATCAATACCAAGCAGCCAGAGGAGGAAGACATCTTCAGCTTCTACAAAGCTGCCCATTCAAGTGAGCCCAAATCCAAGTGCTCTGTTGGTTTCTGCACATCTTAACAGTATTTGTCATCTCAGTATCTTACATGTGTGTTTTCTCCAAATGACTACACGAACTTCGTTCTGAATTTATGATATTTTTAAATGGCAATATTTAGAACAATCAAAATAAGTAGACAATGTATTTTCAACCTACCCCATCTTTTCATCTTTTTTCCTCTGAAAATTCTCCATGTGTATCTACATACATCCTAATACACACAACATATCCCAATTTACAATTTATAATAAAATACTGCTTTAGCTGCTCTGCTGCAAAGTCTAAATTCCCCAGCAAATTACAATTTATGTATCAGAAAACAAATACAAACATTTGCACTACCTACCGAAGAGAAGCACAACAGAGCTCTGTAAGGCTTTAAATAAAGATGACACTTTGCTGGCTTGAATTTCCTCTTACAGAGATACAAATCAGAAGGGACTTACATGAAGTCATGGAGGTTCACCAAGGAGAAAGCTAAGTGAGACTGGGTGAATTAAATTATTGATGAAGTTTATCAAAACCAGACTGAAAGTACCTGGGGACCAGCCAATGACAATGACTCCATTGTGATGATGCCGGTGGGCAACATGCCACAGACCTCCAGAGCTGGATCTTAATATAAATGATGTGTAATAAGAGTGATATGTATTAAGAAGATTTCTGATTTACTGGAGAACAAAAGCTGCTAATAATAATATTAGACCCAAATATTTCTTAAGCAGTTACTGATAGGTTAATTCAGCATTAATTGAAACTGGAAGGTGATGATATTCCAGGCTTCTTTTTGATAAATGAGAAGAATAAAATTACTGGTTTTAAAAATAAATTTGGAGTACGTGCTCATATGCTGATTTGATATTAAAGTAGTCACAGAATTCCACAGACCCCTTAGAAAAGGCTTTTTCCATCAGAGCTTTTGGCTTTGAAAGGGCAACTTCTACACAGCGAGGGAACCAGCCAGGGGAGTCAGCTAATAAAGAGGTTGAAAGATCTGCCTGGGGAGGATGACGGGAATTTTTCAAGTCAAAGATGCCAATACTTACAGGGACCTATATCTCAAGTAAGAAAAAAAATGGAAGCCAGCATGTCAGGCCTCACTAGTCAGCCAGACAAATGGACAGAACAAGTCCAGCGGGGCTAAAGGCATTCATCTGGAGTTGAAGAAAGCACCAGAGCTCAGGAACGGCTTGTGAGGACAGCGAAGAAAGGAGCAAGTGGCAGCCACCAAAACCCAGCCCAGGGAGCTGCTTGAGGAGATATTGAAACAAGCAACATAAGCTTTGTTGGCTACATGAAGAGATAATCTGCAAGGAAGTGGAGCTACTACACAGTGAGGCTAGAGTACAGATTAAAGATAGTACGTAACTCCAAATTGCACAAAGACACGCCTCGATTTTCATTTCAAGGCCAATGAAGATAACCACATAGAAACCATCACAGTCAGGATGAAGACAAAACTCAAGAAACCAAATGTGTAAAAGTGAGGAACGAAGTAATTTCCATCCAGATTTGTGAAAGAACTGGCATATGAGAATTCATGTGGGGTAGCAAGCTTAAATAAATCAAGCAAGACAGGAACAGTGTCACGCGTTCAGAAATAATAAATGTCCTACCAACACTGAAAGAGAAAAAAAATTATCAGAGCAACTAAAAGCCCTTTATTCTACCTTTAACAGCAGCAAAGCTTTAGAACAATTTTTAAGGAAAGTATAATCAAAGCCAGTGAAGCTAAAAGAACATAGGGAAAAATACCACCTGGGTTTAATGCAGGTAAGGAATAGAAGACTAATCTGACATCTTTCTTAGAGAAGAAAACTCTCTTTCTGGACAAAGGAAATTAAATAGATCTCTCAGCTGCCTGATTTTAGTAAAGCTTTACTACACTGTCACCTGGGAAGTTATTAGCTGAATTGAAGAAGATGGGGATTAGTATAAAAAAATGTAGCTTGGCTAGAGGTAGGAGAGTAACAGTGATGTTAAATGGAGAAGCCTCAGGCTGGAGGAAAGTTATTAGCGTCACTGCTGAAGGACTGGTCATAGAGCCAGTCTCGTTTAATATTTCACCAATTATACTGGCACACAAGTGGCTATGGTCCTGCTAAAAGTTTACTGAAGGCAAGAAGCTAAGTGACATCTTTGTACAGGCAGAACTGGGACAGTGCAAAGGAACAACTGAGTGACACATGGACTGGATAACAGAGAGAGGTTGTGATTCACTGGTACTGAGCAAAGATCACGTGTTTGGGGACTAATAACAACAACAATAACAAAAAATCTGCTACAGCTTGGGAGGTCAGCCTTGAGAAAATACAGGGAGGCATATCACCAGATGAAACAGTTTTTGATGTGGTCATGAAATAAAAAAGAAGAAAATGCAGTGCAGGAAGGCATTATGTTGGAATTTCCCTGGAAGCAATTACCGGTGTTTCACAACCCCTCTCTAGTGTACTTAATTAATCTGGGCACTTAATTTCTCATATGCAAGCAGAAACAAATGGAAAAGAGAAGTATCAGGTTGCTTGTGAGAATGAAGCTCCTGTCTTGCAAGGAGAGGCTGGGAGGGTTTGGTATGTCTGGAGACTGCTCGCTGCGAGGGATGGCTCTCTGATGATTAGAGAATAGAGCTGTTTTCTCCCTGTAACATCTGCAGGGCAGCGAAATACCAGAGAGCAGAGCTTTTAGTACTAATGGAAACTTCAGCAAAGACAAGACAGAAAAAATACCCATCCATTCAGCCTGGGAATGACAAGGTTTTTAAATAAGAGAAGATGGATCAGACTTTTCACTGGAGTAATGCAGACAATCTGCCTAATGCCAAGACAGACCTCAATAATGTTTTCAGCTGGCCAATACAGTTGCCTGCAGCTTCTGTGACTACGCCAGAGAAATGAGCTCCATGTCCCAGGAAAACACGACAAGCATTTTACCGGTGACCCTGGAACACTGCAGTGCAATACCTGCTGCACCTCCTCTCTCCCACGGGTGAGCATACACCAATTTTCTTGCAAACGTTCAATTAGAGGAGTGAACCAAACAGACAATTATCTTGGTGAAACCTTGAATTAAATGCAAATTAAATTCTAGACCACTGAAAATCTGTTCTTTGACTAGAAGGAGGTAATGAATTGGTTTTTGTCCTTAGTATTTAACAACTGGGTTTAGGCAGTTCTGTGCTATCAAAGAAAAGGTAAAGTGACTTAAGCAATGGCTGATGTAAAATGAGTAAAATAATCTCTCTAGGTTTTTACAGCTTGTTGTAAGATGTAATTCTAAAAAGGATAATTGTTCTTGGTAACCAAAAATGTTCCTTCCTTCCCTGCTGGTGCTGTTTGCAGCACTGAGTGCCATGAGCCAGTACAGCTGCAGTTCAGAGATCCACCAAGACTGGTGGAAGCCAGGTGGAAGCATCATAGACATGATCTGTTCTGCTTTCCACACAAGTTTTTAGAGGCAAAACAAACTACAGGGAAAGTATTTTCCACTCAACTTAATGAAGAGGCTGCACTGTACCTAAGCTATAATTTAAACAAACTGATGAAATGTAAAGCATGGACCTTTGACAATGCTTGTCCTTTACTTTTAATAGAATCACGTTGTCCCAGGTTAGTCTGGGCTCACTTGGTTCTGGGGTGACTGTCCCAGGAAGCACAATTCTTTCCCTTTCCTTAGATGCAGCATTTTGCATGTGCCTGATTTTGACTCAAGCTCCAAACTTTCATATTTTCCCCCACAACAGACACAACCTTTTTTAAGTAACAAATGTTCCCCATTTCACCATTTCAAATATGCCGCAATAGCGCTGCAAATGTTGTTGGACACATTTCAGAGAAGCATGTGGAGACTGATTGTTCCTTGCATTAACGGTATTGATAAACATCCAATTTGAGCCAAAAAATATCTGTTTTTAGAGTCAGACTTCATCTGTTATGTATTCCGCAAATTAGACCACAACCCAGCAAAATCGTGCAAACTTCCAGTACACAAAACAAATGTCGGTTCTGTAGGGAGGCTGCTGAGAGGGCTTCATGTGTGACTTGGATCAAAGGTCCCACCTTCACCAAATAGGCAGACAAAAGGGAAATACTGTGTAAATTAACACCGCTTTCTAAAAAAACAGAGCCAGTTCCACGTCTCTTCAAAGTTAATTGGAATTTGCCTTTATTTAATTAAACGATGAGAGTTCGGCCAAAGACCATAGGGATAACATTTGGTCGGAGTAACGCAGCCGTTGGAAAAGCACTAGCTGGAAGACACGGCATAAAGCCGGCGTTTGCATCTGCTGCCATGGGATATGCAAAGGCTTTATTGGCGTGCTCCAGAAGGGAGGAGCAGCCGTAAAACTGACCCAGCACCGCCAAGCAACCGGAACCATCCTGCCGTATCACGCGGTGGTGTCTGCACATGGTGCTGAGCGGGGTTTCAGCACAGACTGACTGTGAATTACGTAGGTCTTTCTGCACTGCCGGACATATAAACCTCAGCACTGCCCGTAACATCATCAGGAAGGCACCGCTGCAAGAGAAGAGTCGCATCCTCCCAGTTTTAAACATAGCTAAAACCTCTCAGTTGAAAACATTTTTCATCATTGCAAAAATCAAGGCCTGTCAGGCACTGATTATTTTTGCTTTCTTTTGATTAAGGATTTTTTTTTTTTTTTTTTTTTAAATCCAGGTAAATAGAAAACAGGTGAGGAACGGGAATTAACAGCAGACCCAATGGCAGCAGGAGGAGAACACACTCCCTTCTATGACCCGAGCTGCACAAGTTGCAAACAGGAATGCTGATTTGTGCTGCTTTACTGGGATCTACACAACAGGAAAATAAAAATATTTCTGAGGACTCTGCGTAGTCTAGAAGACTGTGACCTGCTAGAATTATTATTTGTTTTTGATAAAGCTATAGCATACGGAGTAAAAGAAATCTGTATAAAACCAACATTTTATCTCACAGAATTAAACACTCCACTTCTTCGTATCAGGTAATAAGTACCTGAAGGACTTCCAAAATTGTCAGTCTTCCCTTGATAAACTCTCCAACACCATGATATGCTACGTTATTACAACAGGATGAGAAAGAAAAGGAAATGAAGCTTAAAATAATTTAGTCTTCCTCTAGCTGGGATTAATTTCTGTGGTTAGCATGCAAATATGACCTAAATCCAACTTGTACTTAGAACTTCCTGTGTGATATGTGACGACGCAGAAAATGCTGCTGTTTGCACTCTACTCCAGGGAGGATATTTATTGTGCAAGAATGAAGACATGAGAATGCTGATGAAAATTTGCGATTCATTTATTAAATACTGACCTGAAATGAATATTAAGAAAAACCTCTTTTATATGCAAATGTTTAATCTGATCAAGGTTAATCATCACTGTTCTTCCTGAGGACTGATGAGCTGTGTATGTACTATGCGCTATAAGATACAATCTTCCATCTCCCACTCTCAAAAAATGCTTGTTTTGTCAATGGTTGCTCTGGGAACACGAGGAATGGAAAATTAGTCTTTTCTTATTATTTTACTCACCTGTGAGACTATCCATAAAGCCTATTTTGTCTGCCCACCTGCTGATCACTCAAGTAATATCTGCCTTACACGGACCAAGTACTTTGTCTCAACAAGACAAACTCAGTATAATTGATTTCTCCAATGGATTTTTTAATGAATATCTATTGCAACTATAGTTGCTGAAGTACTCACTGATGTTTGTGTTCCAACAAATATAAATCTGCTCATTTACTATCCAACTTTACAACCAGCTATTAGCTGGGGGAAAGCCACATGAAAGAAAAACATCAACATCCGTGCATTTAGAGATGTTAGACTCCACACTTGCAGCCTGATCTGAGCATCCCCTTTTGCAACTCACAGAAGCGAAACCTCCGTCCTGCAGCAAGCATGCACAGGATCTGAGCCTTCTTAAAAAGCAGTGTGATTACCTCCTGTACATCAAACTCCAACTAAACTATATGCTGAACCAAAAAATATATTTAAAGTGCTGTTTTGCTGTGACTGTAGCATAATCAAAAATATGCATTATGTTAACAAGAATTAATATCCCCCAGCCTGGCATATGGACACAGATTTACATTAAAACTTACATCTAAAATTTAGATTTAAAGCTAGGATTTAACTTCTCACAGAGACGAGCATATATGAGATGGATAAAAAATTGACTTGTATGTTTTGATCCAGGTCCAGGTCCATGGTTACAAAGGAGCAATTTCTTAATAATTGGATTAATAGCAGCAAAGATACTAATACATAGCGGTCAAAAGAATGATTTACATATACATATAAATATTCCAGATGGCCACTTGGGAGTAGACTGAATTTAAATTAAAGGAACAAATTGGATTTCTTTCAAGAAAAATTGAAAATGTGTACACCCATAGACATCACATTTTCAGACTTAGTGACCACTAAGCATTCCCACAAAAAGCAAAACGAACTTTCTGAGGTGCTATAGGAAATTCCATCCACTTCACACTATGTTGAGACATGGACCAAGGAGCCCAGGGCTTCATACACTGAGGACTTGGCTTAAATCACAAGGCAGGCAGAATTCCCACTGGAAGCCAGGAAAAGTAAAGTTGTTTTACACTTGGCAGGCTTGAGCCTCAATTCATCACTGCACTTGGATAAAAAAACCTAAATCCCATGTATTAAATAGAACACTACCTAAGAGCATTAATGAATATGTATCAAGTAAAACAGAGTTTCGGGATTTTTTTAATGATTCTAAATATAATCATAAAAGTAAGTTTTTAAAAAATCCGGGAACAAATTTTTGTTTCAGAAACAATTAAGACTGCTCAGTGACAACACTGTAATTATGTATGAAGCTTTTTAGAAAATCCCAAACTGAAAGTAAGGTTAAGAGAAACTGAGCACTTCATTAAGGCTACGCCACACACTCAGTGGAGGGGCATTACTGGAAGGACTCCCGTGAAGTTAAACGCACGACCGGCAGCTGGAACCAGGGGAAGGCTTTTCCCATCCATCCCACCAGAAGTCACAAGAAACACAAATCAAATCACTGCAAAGCTGAACCAACCAACAGAGGGCAGCTGACTCCCACCTATAGGAAATTCTTATTTCTGAAAAAAACAAAAAAAAAACAAAAAAAAAAACACAACAACAACAACAAAAAACCTTGCCATCAATTAAAGCCAAATTGACATTAAATCTGATGCAAATTGATTGACATGGAATCTGTAATGCTGGGACTAGATACCGATATCCCCCTGAAATCTCTAAGTTTTTCTGGTGAAGCTGGCACATAAACTTTCAATTTATAAAGATAACATTTGAGAAAAAGGGAGATAAACACAGAAATATTCAAGTCAGATGACTCCTCTGAAACATACAACCCAAAATCATTCAATTTTTTTAAAATTTTGTAGAACTTCTCTCACCTCTGCATTTCTGCTCTCCAAAAACAAAAAAAAAAATGAAGAAATGAAGTTTTCATACTTTAATATTAACTCGTATGGAAAAAAATCTGTTTTTTAAAAGGCATACCAGTTACAACCTTAATTAAGGGAAAAAGTGGTACAATAACCTACCAGTAGATAAACTAAAATAAAATAAAAATCACCCAATGGCCACACTAATACAAAACAATAAAACGGGTTGTTCTGTTATTCTGACAACATGTGGGTCGATACTTAAACCAAATTAATTCTGTGTAAGAACATAAATAACCATTTTAAGCAAGTATACTTTTTAAATTATTAAAGTGCAACTAATATCTGTTTACTGTGAAACCACAAATCAGTCTCATCCCTTTTAAAACTAATCCGTAACTCTAACAAACACACAGACCATATTTGCCATCAAACTCTAATCAATGCTAGGTAAACTTTATTAGGTGCACTAACATTTAATTATCTTTGGTTGTGAGCTTGAATTCCAAAGCTAATCTGGAAGATCTGAGACACTCGTGTGTGCCACATCTGTTAGCAAGCACTAGGATTCACAAAATGTTCCCTTCGTAAAATAATGCATGTTTCCTGGTTGAGTTACAATACGGGAAACAGCTGACTCAAAAATAATATAAATTATATAAAGGATTAAAAGCCCTCATAACTTTTAATTAAGCAATATATCACAACAGACTACAGAGGACTGCTGATTTATGCACTCCTCAAGTAGGAAGCAGTAAATAAATTAGACAGGACAGAATATACGTCTTACTGGAGCAGAAGAATCTATCCATTCACAGTTCATTAATACATAAAAATCCACTTGTCCTCAGTTTTTCTGTGGGTGGTTATAGCCCTCAACATACTTATTTGTAACAGTAAGACATGTCAAGATCTATAAGAAATGAGGAAGGATTAGCTGAATCTATTCGTGGTCTGTACGTAAACCACAGAGCCCTAACAGCCAGGTTCTCCCCTTAGGACCTGGGGTGCTGCTGGGGGCTGAGGACGCACCTGCAGACTTTGTTTTCATTTAGTTGTGCTTTACCATGGAAGAATAGGAAGCGGAAAGAACATCAGGAAAAACTAAAATCCTTCACTGGGACTGGAGGTGTATACACTCCCTAGCTTACACGGGCTCCATCCATATCGCACTCTCCCAGAGAGCCGTATTTGCAGCTGCTTTCTTAGCGTGCCTGTTGCAACAGGCACCTCAGGAGGCAGGGACAGCCCTACACAGCTCTACAGTTAACACAATTTCTCCTTTCTTTCCCCCAGACCTACCAGTATGTGACCAGAATGAATTTCAATTCTTGGGAAACATCCCTTGAAAACACCAGACCTCCCTGACGTGGGGGTTGTATCTGCAATCACTCAGAAAGCTGTAATTGGGCTCGAAATCTAAAATCACAAAGTGGCTCACATTCCAGCTATCAGCCTGGTAATGCTGATGATCCTGATGCTGTCACCTAAAAAAGATGCAAGATTCATGTATTCAGCTTGCAGCTCAAATGCACACGTCTAGCTGGTGGGAAGCCAAGCACAATCCTCGCAGTCATGTGAGGAGACATCAAGAGGCATACAGAAGGTCGTCCTCACTTTTATTCTGTTGTCTTAGAGGAGGAAACCAATTAAGCAACATAAAAAGAAAATAAAATCCATTCCTGAATCTATCAGTCAGCCACACTACATAAAACAAAGCAAACTGAGCAAATGATATGGGTATAATTTCTGGGAAATGGCCACAAGAAATGTCTGCACCAGAAAAATTATTAACACTTGTTAAGTATTAATCAATGATAGCCGCTGTACACGGAACAACACAGATATATTCAACACTTAAAAAGGCAAAATCAGGGTTATTTTAAGGATCGTAATGCAAGAAGTGTCTCAGCATCGCCAGGCTTCCTAGTAGCTCTGACAGATGATAGCATAACATAGATCTTCTTGTCCATTCTCCCTGTTTAAACAGTAACTTCATTTCAAATCATTGCCTCTTACTCATAAAAGTCAGATAATGCAAAAATCATAGACTTAGTGAAGATGCAGGAATTTTTTGCTCTGAAACTTAGAATATATTCACAGCATGCAGGAGTGCCAGGCCATCTTTAAGAAGCCCCATTCCTCTAAGAAGAAAATCAAGCAACTGAATTTAGTAGACTTCAAACCAGGGCCACACAGAATTTGCTACACGTTTAGAAGAAAATTCAGTCCTTCCAAGAGACGGTGCTGCCCACTTGAAAACTGAAAAAGTGACTAAAATCTTAATCAATAACCAAGCTGGAGATGCTCCCACAGCAGAGTTGAGCACAGAAGACCTCAGTGTAGAGGTCCGTATGATACCCATTCAGACTTGGATTTGGCTGACCAAAGGATATGTGACACACTCTGCCCTGCAGAGAGGAAACCCATTTCTTCACCCCAATTTTCCCAGCATCAGAGCTGGGGCAGACAGCTGTGACGTCCTTTCTTACAGCTTTATTACCTAGAGTAGCCTTGCACTGGCTTCTGACGGTGGTGGATGCTAAATCAAGCCAAAACCATCACCAACTCAACCCAATTGTCCTACACAACCCAAGCCCCATTTCGTTCCATCTGGGTGCTCGGCACTGTGGTTCAGATGGCACACACACCTCCCAAGACCTGACACAGAGCTGGGCTGCCTCCTGCTTCATCTACTCCTGTCTAATGCCAAGATCTTGTTGAGCTCATACTTCAAAAAGTTTTGAAAAGTTTTGCCAAGTCCTATAGAACTATAAATTATTGCAATTAATTTCGTTACTTGACTTGGAATCTATTTCAAAAGAAATTTCCATATTCATGTCTTCTGTTATAGAAAACATTGTTTCTCAATCAGCAAAATAGTATTTTAGAAACCAATTTTGTACACACCAAAATTATAAGAGTGCAGAGTGAAAGAAAACATGTTAACTTCTTCATTTAACTTGCCAAAAGGAAGAGAAGTGATACCTCTCTCTGTAATTTACTGTTTCTGAAGACTAAGTAACGTGATAAAACACATGATGCCAAATAGCTGTGTTTTTCACCTCTTCTACCATAGGAAATGGTGAAGATGGACCAACATGTTTTATTCTGAATATTCTTGTGTTTGTTCAAATCAGAGCAAAACCTACCTACTTATTTTAACTGTTATGCAGTATTTCCCTTCCAGAATGATCGTGAACCTACAGCTGAGGACAAATTCTACCACAAAACTTTCTGGAAAAGAAATAGAAAACACTCTAAAAGGAGGAAGAGGTGGTGGTGGGGGGTGGAATGAGATTAAATCTGCTGCCAAGGAACAACCGAGGCATCAGTCCTCTGTGTTCTTCTGCTCCTAAGACAAAGACAAGCAAGAGTAAGTTCAGTCTCAGTGTTAGACGCTGTCACGCTGATTTATGACATACAGCACACGCTGGTCCTCCAACATGACATATTGTCCACAAGAGATTCAGTACAAACCAAACTTCTTTCCTTAAAAAATATTGCCTAAACCAATTTAATTTCAGTTCCTTAGGTGAAACACTAATACTTTGCCCACTGGGCAACCCAACCTCCTATGGCTGATTTCCCACTTAATTCTATCTCCTCTGTACAAAAAGCAAATAGGACAAAGCCCTTTTAGTGTAACTCCCATCTTTCACAACATTTGCAGTATGTTATCACATTAAACAATTACTATTTTCTTCAACAACAAAAGTAGGAACTCTGCACTTCAATCAGAAATAATTATGGGTCAATTTTCAGTTCAAGAGGTGCAAATGTATCATTTTCTTTTACAGCAAAACGTCCTGCTTTGATCCACATTTCATGAAGAAGTTGGTAGGGTCTGTAGCAGACAGAAAAATGCAGTTTAGTCAGTTAGCACAAGGGTGTTAATTTTTGTGGATTCAGAGCAATTCTGAGAATTAGACTGACATAGCGTGATATTTAATTTAGAAAGTGCACATATTCTCATAATTACAGAAAATAGCATTACAGCATCTATTAATATGGATTATCGTTACAGAGGAGTGTGAAAGAGCTATCAGAATAATTGGTAAAGTGAAAAGTACTTCCCAGGAAGTTGTCAGATGGCTCCATTTTACAAGGATGAAGCTTTTTGTGAATGGCAATTGGGAAAATACGCTTACGTTACTTTTTCTTTACCAGAAAACTTGCAGGAGAAATTAAAATCAAATGTGGATAGCTATTGAAACTGGATGCAAAACTAATACATGCTGGGAATTAGAGTACATGCTAGAGGTTATTATCCTGAAGGACAACATGGGAAATGGCTCTATTTCCTTTAGCAAAGGAAGCAGTACCGCTTCACTTGGTAGGCTTCTCAGACACTTTTTTCAGGAAGGGGACATAGCACTCAGGCTGTACAGAATTGGCTTGCTACTTTTGGCCCATTTAATGAACTGAATTACAGTTAAGTATTGAAACTTCCAGTCACAGAAAGAAATGTGTAAGGAAACCATGAAGTTTTCACTGTTTTTTGAGACTGAAAATTCTCCCACATGATTGCACCAGGCAAAAAAATATATAATTCTTATGATACTATAAGAATGTCCTTGAATCAGAGGACAAACGTTTTCTATAGTGTAATTCCTTCCTTTAACTCTGAGTGGGAGGAAATCTGATCTTCTGAAGGTAAAACTGAGAGTAAGGACAGAACTTTCTTTCCAGCAGTTAAGTTGCACACAAAGCAAATGAGCATTGATAGAGCTAGAGGAAAATATAGGTCAGCCATGTCCTTGTGTGCCACAGAAAGGGATCTCCCCCAGTTGGTGGTACAGCAGCCTGTGACAGGGCTCAGGAATAAACTACTGGCATCCATTTATGAGCGCCTTCCAAAAAGTGTGGTGACTTTCTGACAATCAGCAATCTGTATTGTAAAAGAAGTAATTTATGCAGGAGCTATTTATAGATAATATATTATCGATTATACTCTTGAAGACAGATTTCTGACACTAAAATGTAAGGGATATCCACCCAGGAACTGGATGTGAGCTAATTCTTTGGCAGCAATGAAAGAACACTGGGTTCAAACTTAACTTGTAGCACAGGAACCTGACATTTTTGAAAATGCTTCATGCACACACACACATAGATAAATACATGCTTGTATATGCATAAAAGATAGATTTATGCAAGAGAAGAGTGCAACTATTATAACAAAATAAAACACAAAACCAAAACCTTTTATAGACAGACATTCAAAATTAAGAGAAAAAATACTACTGTAATATTTCACAGTCAGATAGGAGGCATAAAGATAAAGGTTTTGCACAGAGGTTGCAAATATTTTCTGTCAGCAGGTAAGTACTGGAATATAACGTGAAGGAAGACAAACAGGAGAAATACAGTAGTGCTATATGTTGCTTCTTCAGAAACTTTATTGTATGCAAAATTATTGCTTTTTCTGAGAGCAGTTACCTACCTAACTGAAAATGGACCTTGTTTCATTACAGTGTCTTGTGATAAGACATGCTACATTGCTCTTCCTTAGGCAGAGTTCTTCTGACAGTCTAAAGCTTGCAAGCTACGAGTCGGGGCATTTTTGGATCATGGAAACTTAGCTTGCAAAACGCGAGCCAAAAATTGCCTTGAGAAACCACTATGAATGTAAATCAAACCGTAGTCTGCATGCTGCTGTGTTGCTTATTTATAATATTTTTTGAGGAAGTGTAAGAAGCCCTAGAAACATCTTAACAAAAGGTCTTTCTTGAACAAACCTTTACTAACACTGCAGATTAGAAAATAGGAAAGATCACATACGTGACCCCCTCCCCACCACCCAAGCCCAGGTTTGGTTCCAAAAGATAGTGACTTCTACAGTTAGCATCAGGGTTCAAACCTATCCAGTCTTGCACGTTCCAGTGGTGAGTTTTCAAAGCTTATAATTTTGTAATATTTTTTACTTTTGAAATTTAACACATTTTTGCTAATCAAAAACAAACAAACAAACCTTTCCCTTGGAAGCGTGAGTTGAACTAAACCAGTCGTTTTCTATGAAAAGTTTACCAGAAAATCATACATCTTCACACCTGTTTTTGAGAGGTCTGAACTATAAAGGTACCACTGTCCTCCTTTTCCTGATTATTAAACTTGTGCATTCAATTTCAGGAAAAATACTTTCATTTGTAATGTGCGGGTGTTTGTATTTCTCATAATCCAGAGTGAAAACTGGAAAATGTCAATAAGAACAAAAAAATCTTCATTTTAAATAAAGCAGTAAGCTTAAATTTCAAATACATCTTCCCTGCTATGCCTGCCTTTACAAAGGCTCTTAATCCTTTAAAAATGTTTGCTTAAATATATACTATATATACAAAGGCAATAAACCATTTGCTATGATATTTGTCCTTTAGCAGGAGCAGGTAAGAGCAAGAGGGGGAGGAAGGAAAAGGAGGGAAAATCTTGACAAGAATATATATTAGAACAATCAATAGAAAGATAATCCTTGGAATTCGTGAGTCTTTAAAAGAAAATGCATTTTCTTGTAGTAATCCTGAAAACCTATAAAAGAATATTCAAGCAATAAACTCCCCATAACTCATATTTAACCTTTAGTCATGTAGAACTACATATTAAATAGCTTAGCAACTGCATGCTGTGTAAGTGCATTCAAATAACAGCAGAAATAGAGAAATGTAAATGCTACAACTCTTTTAACATGCAATGCACAGCCAAGAACATCTGCCAGCTGACCCTATAATCCAATCGGCTGTTCAGAAGCAATCATAGCCTTAGATAAGAGCTCAACAACTTCTACATGCAATGCCCATTTTCTTTAAAAGATTTAGCAAAAAATAGTTAACTAACTCTTAAACAATTTTCAAACACTTAGAGGTACAAGACAAAAGTAATTCAACATATCACATGGATTTGCATTAGAATACTGTCATCTCTTCCCCCCAAATATTGTAATTGGCTATCTAATTTCATGGGGCAGTAATACAGAGCAAGCTGAAAGTTAAAGTGACCGTATCAAATCGAGTGATAACTCAGAGTTTACTTCTCACATCTACTGCACCAGAGAAGCTCTATTGAATGAAAAGATTGAATGAGAAGCTCTGTAGGCAGAATGGGCTTAAGACATCTGAAAGAGTGGTTTCAAGATCCTCTTGTTATCAGGGAGAGGCACCTCCAGACAGGGGCGCAGCCCTCAGGTCCCCCACCCCATTTTGCACAGGAGCAGCCCCGGTGTCTGGCTCCAAGCAAGCAGCCAGGGCTCCAATGGCATGCTGTTAGCACCAGCTGAATTTACTGCCAGAAGAGCCAAAAAACTCCATGGAATTAGGAGCGTAAACCCCATGGAATATAAGGCAGGAACAGGATGTCTCATTATCTCAGTATAAAATTAAATTTATGCAAAAAAGTTCTGTTCTAAATACACAAGCGAACTGCACTACCATGACTGAACTGCTTCTAGGAGGACAGTGTGCTGTAAAAAGGTTTCTATGAATCAATAATTTTTATATCAATCAATAAATTGTTTTGATCATACAAATTGCCCTTCTCTCTAAAGCTGTAGCCTTGCTGAAGTATCTGTATTGGCAGGGATCTGGAAACAATGGGAAATTGTAAGAGAGAACTGCTGGAATAGTGCTTCAGGTTACGCTCTCTGTACTTAAATTCATGTCAAATATCTGAAAGGCATTGGGGAAAAAAATAAAAAAAAATAATAATAATAATAAAAAGGACTTAAAGGGGTCTGACAACAAGCCTAGAAAACACCTTTCAAAAGAAGAGAGTTAAAAAATTATTAGGCTTAATGAGGAAAAGACACAAACTGACCAAGGGTTTTAATTGTAAGATACTGGAAAATGGAGGGTTCTCCAAAGTAAGTGGATTAAGCAATAACAAGACTCAAGCTCAGAAACAGTAATTTTAAAAAGATAACTAAAATACTGGAGGAAATAATAAAAGAAATCTACTGGCACCTAGAGGAGGTTTATTCTTGATTTTACATTGTCTAAAGTATTTATCAGAGCATAAAACACAATATAGCATTGTCACCAGCAAAAGATAAAGAAAATCATGCACCAAGGTGACTTAGCTTTCTCATGCCTGACACCACAGAAAAGCAAGTATTGTATTTCAGGTATTTAACCCAGATTATGGGATTATGTAAAAATAATTAGGAAGTCACAATATATACAGAATTCTGGAGAGTTTTGCTCTAGGATTTAAACACTGCCCACCTCGGAGAAAAAGAAGACAATCTGCCTTGCCCTGGATTAAAGATATGTGTCCAGCTTCGTTAAACATCAGTACAATCAGCTAACCCAGTTTGCCATCTCAGCAGACAACTTTTGCATGCTGCAATGTGCCAAAGGACTTCAGCATTTCTAAGTCAGTGCTGGAAGTCAAAGTCCAGTGGGTGCAGAGCGAGACTCCTTCCTAACTGCACAAAGGATTAAGAAGCATCTGGGGAGCCAACAAATACAAACACACACACATGTGTATGTAAATATATACACATACATATAGATCAAGCCTTGTGTTCCTGGTAAAGAGGCAAAAAGCACCAGCCCCATTTACATTAATACCAGCCATAACGCCGATAAACCTTACAGAGACATAATTTCCAAGTTTAAACCACTTCTTTCCTCCAGTATCTTCCAAAAGGGTTTTGAAATTAGCAAAGCTAATGTGTGTGGGAATAGGCAACACTTTACAGCAATGTTTCCTTTTAATAGAAGTAGTCTGCTGTGTCTATGGGTAACAATCCCCGTATCTTCTCATTACAAAGGAGCTTATTGTTACCTAACAACTTACTGTGGGATTTCATTCTGCTTCTCTGGCGATCTCTCTGATCTATTAAGGAAAGCACTGAGGTATGGACAACATACACTTTATTGCAGTTTTATATTTCTTAGTTCTTGCTTCTTCTGTTAGTCTACTGCCCATGAATTTCAAACAGTAATAAGCAAAAAAAAAAAAAAAAAAAAAAAAATATTTAAATAGCTTCTCACAGGGAAAAAAAAAAAAAAAAAACTGTGAGGAAAATTAAGCAAGTTGAGAATCAGGTGGGAGAAGTGGTGCTGCCTCCCGGGACACGACTGCTGCTGCAGCGATTGCACAGTAAACAGGATCCAGCAGCTCTAGCACCTGCAAGCCACTATCCAAATACATCTTCGTAGGAAGACTGTTAAAAGCCTTCTACACATACTGTACAACATATGGTATAGATATATACACACTCACATATTCATAATATACATCAAGTCCCTTTGGCATGACAGTTTCTGTCCTATTAATTAATTTTCATAGTTGAATTTGAAAGAGCGGGCCAAATTAATAGTACTTCATCAGTGTTAATTAGCATTAAGAATTAATCAGTATGTGTAGGAAATCTCTCTTAGTTTTGTAGAAGTGCATACAGAATTAAATGTCATTTAAATACATGTTGTTGTTGTTTTTTGCTCTTAAAGCAGCAGTTTAGAGATTATTTTCCTCTGATGGGACACTTCCAATATTGAATATACAGAGACTAATGTTGAAGGAAACTTGTGCTGTGTCTAAGGGAAATGTTGCCAAAAATAGTAATATATACTTAACAAATGTTTCTGCTGCTCCCATAGTCTCAGAAAGAATTAAAGATTTTTAAAATGTCCGTGACATCTCAGTTCTCTGATGTTTATACGCTACCCAGGTGGGATTATTTGTCCAGGGCTTCCTGTGCTATGGTAGATAAAAAACTGTCTTTATATAAGAAATGAGGTGTTTCATGTTAAATTCTGCTGTAACATAAGTATCTTCCCCTCAATCCTCAAGAAGTTCTAGGAGTGCCTACAAAACCCAAAACTCCTTTCCCTGAGATAGCTCCTGTTTGTAATTTCTTCACCAGCTCAGTCCTTTAAGATCCTAGTTAAAACTACAGTAAGCACCTTGAGATTTCTGTTGGCTATTTAACACCACTCACCTGATTCTTGAGATCCAGTTTGGGGCAGGGGCGACCTCCATTGTAGGGCTTCTCCTTAAGCCATTTGGATCGGACTTTCACCCCTGTTCCACAGGAAGAGCTGCAAGGGGTCCAGGTGGACCAATCGCTTAATTTGCAATCAAATGGGCAAGGAACCGTGCAAGATTCTTCAATGTAACCTAAACCAAAAAATTAAGAGAGATTTTAATCACCACAGCTCGTGAACTCTGATGATATAATGTCTCTGAAGTCTGTGTAATCAACCCAAAATGAGAACTTCTTAAAGAGAAGAAATTTGGCAGACTGTCAACGCTTTCCCAATGCAAGATAATGATTTTATTTGTAACGAACAGCAGTGACTAAAACTAATTTATTGGTTTAGTCCAATTATTATTAATTAGGATGACCACGATAAAACTAATTGATATGAAGGACGCACGTTGGCAAAAATTGTCTGTTGTGAAGTGGGCAGTGGACAGCAGGTGGTAATTATCCTTCCTATGAGAATCTGGCCATAATATATTCTGGAGAACTAAGTGTACTGCCTAATTCTGTGATCCTACAGTGTTATTCGGTCTCTATGGCCACCCTGGGCAGGGAATTGGAGGCTCTCTTCCCAGCAGACATCCCACGGCCAGTGGACTCACCAGGGCTGTGCTCCTGGCAGCTACACCAAGATGCACAAGGTACGTGTCTGTAGCCAGCCAGCTGCATCCAGGTGGGATTTGTTCTTGGGAGAAGAGAGGAAACACGACTCCCTCTTTTTCCTGGTAGTTCTCTTTATACATCTTTGCAACCATTTTGACTATTCTGCATTTCATAAATGGCATTCACCTTCACCTGACTTGACATAAAAGTGCTCCCAGGATCACCTGAAGTCAGAATAGCAGACACCTTACTGCACTAAAACCCAGTAAGGGTTTCTTAGGACAAAACCAGGTTTCCTCTACACAGACACAGCCCCACAGCTTGTTTAGGAGCTCCTGAGCATCCCTGCTCACCACGCTGCATTCATTCTCCTCCAGTTTCTATTATCTGGTTGTCATGTCTCTACATACTATTCTGATTTAAACAAAAAAGAGATTTCATGTTCAACCATGAAAGTCAGTGGCTGCTAAGATCAGCCCTTATTACAGAAGGCTTAGTCCTTCTGACAGCTCCAGTAATTACGGACATGGAAATAACAGAATTTCATCCATACTGTATTTCTGACATTTCTCATTTTTATGTCCTTTATTTTGTTTGGTTTTCAGCCCACTAACGCTCCCTATGTATTCCTTACCTGCAGAATACCAAATTAACTGATTTAACTACGCTTTTAAGAAGGATTTCTCCCCTCTCTATCAAGATGACAGACACAACAGCAGGGGGAAACAGAAATATGCACAAGAAATAATAATATATTAAAAAAAGTAGAAACAGCTTCCCTCCACAACGTCTGGACAAGAGCCCTGAACACCCAGGAAACGCTGAAGCCAAGACAGGGAGATTAGTCTTGCCTGGCAGCTGGATTTACCGGCTCTGCCGTGTCCAAACCTGCTGCTGACTTTAAACCAGGACCGTGTTACATCCAGAGCATCAATCCACAGCAGCAGCATGCTGCCTCCCTCCTGGTCTTCATTATCAAGAAAGCTTTCAGACTTATTTAGACATCTCCCACCCAGAAAACATCCCCCTCCTAGGAGTACAAGAAATACTGACATTGGTTTTGCAAACACAGCCTTAAAAAAAATAAAATAGAAACAACAATAGTTCCCTCCTTCAGTTCAATGACGCTCTACTTCTTCTTTCTTTTGCTTCATGCTGGTACTCTGTTCCCTCTTCCTTTGCCCAGCCACCCCGTTAGTCTGACAGCTGCGATCGTTTCTGCACAGCAGTTCCTGCTGGAACTCTTTCCTAAAGCTGCACAGCTGTCCCCGTACAGCGTGCGCTGCTTCACTTTGCTACCTCTTATCTCTGTGAGTTGCGTTGCCTTTTCACTTGTGGCTTCAAAGCCACTGGCGTTAGGCATCTTAATTATTTCCTACCAAACCCATTACAGTGGTGATCATGTATCTGAGATCATTCAACTTTGCATGTTTTGTATTCTCATCTAGCTGACATTATACCCACGCACGCACATAGACAAATATTTCCAAAATAGACTCACTTTTGTCCCAAAATGAAGCTCCCCAATTTCCCACTAACATTCCATTCCACCCGCTTAGGTTGCCACTCAGAGCAGTTCATAAGACGTTACGATAAGTAAAAGAAATTTTCTCATGATAGATTTATGAGAAGCATTTCTTAGGCAGTTCTCCAAAGAGTTCTCTTCCACCACCGTATGAAATATCATTTTTCCTTGGGCTGTGTGACAGCCTAGGTAATTAACTCTCAACAGAAACAAAGAAAGTGCCTTGTTTTAAAGGAGGATTAGACAGAGGGGTTATCAACTTATCAGTGAAGGCAAAATGGGCTAAGCCTTTTGGCAGTTCAAGATCTACCTCTGTAATAAAAGGAAATATAATAAAAAATAGAAAAGTAAGAAAGATAAAGGAAAAGTATAATAAACAAAACTAAAGAAATCTTTTCTACTTCATTGCAGCAAAGTGCTGTGGGGATCCCTCAGACCACAGGATTTCTAAAGACTTCCTGGTGCTGAAGCCAGCTTATTCTTTTTTGAGTTTCCTCACCCATATTTATAAATTAAGTATTAATAAATAATATCCAGCTAATAGAGCATTAAATTACCTTACTGCCCAAAAGAAACCAAATTTCCATATTCGACAGTGCTAAAGAATCAAAATGGGAATATAACCTTCTTCTAAGCTCTTCTCACAAGCCATCATTATATCTTCTGTCAACCACTTGAGGTCAATCCGCTGCTGAGATTCCCATGATCAAAGATTTCATTCAATAAGATAAATTCCTGCAAAAATCTTTCTGTGATGAATCTTCTCTGCTCAGACATGCAATGTCTTTATGGATATCTTTTTACAAGAAACTAGTAAATAATGTTGTACTCAGCTCATCTCCAACCCTTCCATTACTTATTAGAATGGGATATTTGGTTTTCTCTGTAGGAGCCAAGCAATGGCTTGCCAGTGTCAAGGGGCTGAAGAGAGTTGAGTTTGGATACACACAACAAACCTCGATTTGGCATTTCTCGCAAACTTTTAGCACTGGGAGGGTGCATAACACAAGAGAGGAAAAAAAAATAAAACAAGATGTATTATTAAAACCAGCTATTAATAACAAATTCTACATTCAGGCTATTAACGGTAGAAGTGACAATAAAACACAGACACAGACCAAAACCAGAGAAATATTTTGACTGTAACAGAACATGAATAAAGGAAAGAGCGTGCACATATCTCTGAGTCACTGTCACTCAGCCTGGGGAGATTAACTCATGGGTGAGCTTACTCATATGGTTTTGTCAACATCATCCTTAAGCACCTCACTCATCCATGGCGTTCCCCATTTTCCTCCCATCTGTAGAACCCGGTATGAAAGATTTCTTGAGTTTCCAAGACCTTCTATGGAAAAAGACATCGGCTCTACCCAGGCTGTTTTCCACATGTCTGCTCTTCTTTTGAAGCTTCCTTCCTCTTTAGTTATTCCTCAAAAGCTCAAATACCATTACACTAAAGCTCACTTAATTTAGAGACTACAGATGAGAACCTCTGCACTGTCTGAATCACGCACCTGCATGTGACTGAGCTGGAGCACAGGTGTCACAGGAGGTAGCGACAGAAACTCCAATGCATGGGAAACTTAAGTAAGCACTTTGAAACCCCCTTACTGGGAATAGTCCTGAATTGACAGGAAAAACATGAACTGGTTGATCAAATAAGTTTTTTGTTTTTTGTTTTTTTTAAAATGTTTAAGTGCTATTGTTTTAGTACTGAGACATTGCCAAGATAATAGGATGACCCAATGCATTTAGCTAGGCTGCCAAGCTCATTTTATTATTATTTATTCATTAAGAACAATGTGCTTGTTGCTCTACAAGCCACAAATGGAGTCTCTTCCCCAGGTGTCCATAATAAACAAAGTACCCGCAGAATACACAGGATGCACTGGGGAGGCACAAGATGTAACAACTATTATTCTTGTCTCATTTTTTTCTGTGCAACCCAAAAAGGTGAAGCAGGAGAAGGAAGATAAATAAAGCAAGGATGAGAGTTTGGTGGATGTTGGAGGAGCAGGCTCAAACGCATGGTTTAGAAGCTGTTCTCGTCTCATTTTTGCTGTGCAACCCAAAAGAGCCGAGGAGGTGACTGAATGATGGTCTGTGGGATGTCAGAGCACAGGGGGATGGATTTGTTCAGTAGCACAATGTCCTTCCCATCTACCCAAACCTACCCAAACAACACACGGCACAGCCAGCGAGGGTCTGCAGCATCCGTCTGTGTCCCCCTCCGCAGTCGCAACTGGCTCACGGTGGGAGAAGCAGGCAATTAGTAGGTTTATAGGCTAATGTGAGATGCTGACATCCACTTGACTGTTGCACTTCCAAATGATAAATTTTCCGAGGGTGTAAGGTCTGTGTGCAGCGTTAAACAAAAGTGCCAAAAGGATTCCAAGAGGCAGACTTAAAAGTGATGGGAAAATAAACAACATTCCTCCGGCAGCTTTGGAAACAGATGCACTTCTAATTGAATTGGCTTTAAACTCATCTGTATCCTCTCTAGCATATTTCATCATTTCAATTAACAAACTTCTAGCAGTTCTACCCTTGTTAGTAAACCTTGAGGTGCTTCATAAAATTCAAGGTCATTACTAAGAGAGGGACAATCCTGCATCACCGCTACTGCCGCTAGTAATAACACAAGTAATTTCCCTTGGAGCCTCTCGGATAAAAGAGATCACCCTTTACAAACACAGGAGAAGCAAAGTGGACAGTGACACAGGAGAAATGTTTCTAATTACACAGACCAAAGGTAGAGGGAAAAAAAAAAAAAAATGAATAATTTTGCTATTTGGTAACCGGCTGTGAAATATGTAGAATAAGACCAGTAAATCCACGCGGAGCTGGAAGTCTAATAGCTAGGGACTTCATTAGCGAGACCTGGTGGACC
Organism: Oxyura jamaicensis; assembly: GCF_011077185.1. Lineage (NCBI taxonomy): Eukaryota > Metazoa > Chordata > Aves > Anseriformes > Anatidae > Oxyura > Oxyura jamaicensis. The sequence goes on along the minus strand of NC_048899.1, from coordinate 33,494,538 downwards.
ATGGCACTCAGTGGGCCAGATTCTGCTCTGCTGAAGCTTTGGGATCAAACGCAAAGCAAGCTGGTGTTTTAATTCGGGCTAAAACTCTGCATTGAGCAGCTGTGATGGGATCTGCCAGCTGACCATGGCACCCTGACCATGCCCCAGCCAGGGCAGCCCGCGGTTCATGAGCCACAAGAGGAGCACCTCGTCCTCAGCAGTCCTGGTCCAAACATTTAAACCTTGCTCCAAGGGCAAACATTATTAACTGAAGGAAACTAAGCAGAATAAATCTGGGATTCTTAAAGTTTCTAACAACTTTAGTTGCATCTGAAAAAGATGTAATATTGCCAGAATAAATGTTTAATCTTTTTTTTTTTTCTTTTTCTAATATGCAAGGACTTGGGAGATTTTATGCATTATTAGTTTGCTAGCTGGGAAATTTAAGAGATAATCTAATGAATTCATTCATTAAACACACAACGAAAAAACAGCAGAAATAACTTCTGCATCAAATATTTTACAAAGCTTGAATAATGGACCACCTTAGCTTGTTTATTCCCGCTGGCTCTTCCCAACAAAGAGGCACATGCTCTCGTTATCTCGTAGCAGACTGATTATAGATTCTAAATAGACCAGAGAGGACACGTAAAGCATGCTGGTAAGTTTAATTCATCGTTATTGTTATTGAAATTCATCCAAAGGTTGGTTTTATTGTTCAATTTCACAACCTCTATAAATCCTGACAAGGCAGTCGGGTTGGTGCTGACTTTGCATTATGATTTCTAATTTACTTTGATTTTGCATTTTCTTAAAAAAAAATTGCAAGCCTACACCTTGTCCTAACTTAAATACAAGCTGTATTAGTTGCTATATTTGATCTGTTAACTAAATAAGGAAATTTCCATTAATTAGCACATTCCTCACAGCAGACTGCAAACCAAACCGAGAACTCTTCCGGAGAAGAGAGACCCGTCTGCTGCCTTCTGAGTGCGAATCAACAGGACCTCACAGCGTACATTCATCTCGCGGGGAACTTCCGACACAGACGGGCAGAAATTCACTGCACAAATCTGTCTGGGCTCCAGATCGCAAAACGAGTCCTGGAAATGATCCCTGCTCCTCCTGCAGCAGCTCCCCTGCGGTGAAGGGGTGGGCCGGCTGCTTGGGAGCCCCGACGTCTTACGGAAGTCTTTGCTCAAATAAAGACTCATGCACCAGGATCAATGGCGCTTAGGCTGGGAGCTCAGCTGTGTTTTCCTATATGCTTTGATCATCGCTCTGCAACTGGGAAAATCATCTGCTTTCTCCAAACAAAACAGCATACCTTTTTTTTTTTTTTTTTTTCCCTTTGTCAGTGTATTTATCCTCTGTATATAAGGAAAGAAATTCACCCCACTGTACTTCATTAAGAATTGTTTAGCGTACATCTTCTTACAGGTGACTCAATTCATAATAAAAGCAGATATGGTAAAACAAACCCGAGATAACGTTTGCTTTTTATTATTGTTATTATTATGAGATGTAGATAATGAAACAAGGCTGTTTGTGAAGGCTGTACGCACATCTGCAATACATCATGAAGACAAAATTAAATTGTCCACAGAACGTCAAATTCCCCTCTTTCTCGTACATCTGACTTCTCTCAAAGGCCCAATTCCAAAGGAGCTGCAAAAATAGATGTGCTTTGCTGAGTGCCCTGAAGATCAATAGAGACTTGGGCTATTTGGACCGGGTGGGAAACGTCTTCAAGAGACAAGGGTCCAGCTCTGGGAGAAAGCTGTCACCAAATGGCACCAAAAATATCTGCCCCCTTCAGTAAATCGCACACGGCCGGAAGGTCAGTGCCTTCAGGCTCTGCTGGAGCACACCAAGATACTCAGTTTTGGAGTTCGGGGCCCTCCACGGAGAGCATCTTTCTGCCAGTTCCTAAACATACAACGTCAAGCATTGTCAACACAATATGCCACCGAATTTCGGCTGCCAAATTATGACCCCAAGACACAGGCGAGCCTCATTTAGACAACTTAGCTTGCAAAACAACCCTACGGTTTCCATTTTACAGACTAGGAAATGCTGATGCATTTCTTTGTACCCTGATAATTAGCAAGCATTGTGCACTGTAACACTGCGATTATTTCAGACAGCATAAACAACCAGATGACTCTGCAGAAGGGAGCACAAAGCAATTAGATAAATTTGCAATAAATATTATCAAGGAAGTTCACGGCAAAATGAGCAAAAGATGACTATTTTTCTTTTCCTTTTTCTTTTTTTTTTTCTTTAAACGTACGTTACTTGTACTTTAATTTACAAACTTGGGAAGAATTAACAAGTGTAAGGGCTTCTGCTCAAGAACAGGTCACCCAACCCCTGGGAAGACAGTGAGAGGTTTCTGAGCCCCTGCTGACCTCTGCAGCCTCCCTCCCTGCCGTCGCAGGAGGCGAGTGACACAGTGACCTCGCAAATCAATACATCTAAATCAATACACTGCCTCGATTCCTTCTTGTCTCGTTGATGCTAAATGAGAAACCTAACGACATGCTTTAATTATGCTCGCGCTGTTCTGAGGATGCCACTAACCATTATGCACACCAGGAAAACCTGCGAGCACTGCCCTGAATGGCAGAGAGCTGCTGCAAGGTCCAGCCCTGGGCTCTCCTGACCAAGGGTATTCTGTTGTGATGTCCTGCCTGCTCCAGTAAGGAGTTTCGTTCTACCTCCATACCGATACAGGGACACAAAGACATCCGACCTTAAATAAAGATGTACTAAAAAATATGTATCTGATAGAAATAGGGTGTTAAGAACAGGACCAGTCCTCCTGGCTTTTCACAGCTTCAGCACGAGCATGGGGAGAGCAGCACAACTCATTCAGATGACGGAAGACCTTGAGATGGAAATAGGACATTTTCGTGATGTAAGCAGGCCCCCGCACGGAGTATTGATGTGCTGAATTCCTTATAGATTTTTGTTTCAATTTTGCAGCGTGACTTGGAGCACTCCAGTTGTGCACTTCAATCTCCCCTGCTGGAGCATTTCCTGGCCAATACATCCAGACAGAAGCTGAGAGCAATGCAATCTTGTTAAATACTACAGTTTTTAATGGTCACTCCCCTGGTTTACTTAAATACAAATGAGATCCAAGATTTCCCAGAGGGAATCTGTCTGTAGTGAACGATACGAGAAGCTTTGTAAACCAAGCTCATAGTTATTTATACCATCCGCGCTTACAAACGTTGGAGAACAGAGATTTCAAAGTGTAACTCACACCCAGACATAAGCTAAGGAAAGATACTCATCAATATCATTACAATAATCCTTAGAGCAGATTGGGCTTAAGTTTAATTTTATCTATATTTCCTTAATTAAGGCTCACTTCAAAGCTTCTAAACTCAGCCATTGTTATGTTTCTATCTGTCTCCCAACCTCTGATTAAGCAGACTACATCAGGCACCTTTAAAGATACCCACTCCTCGCCCATCTCCCCCTTCCATGCTAACCTTATTGTGGTATGCTGTGCCCCAGCAAACTCACTGCTGCCCTGGCAATCAGCTCATCTTATTTAGACACTTGCCTATATGCAATAAGTGGAGTTCTTATTTCTGGAGGATTCTTGCTCCATGCTAGCAGAAATTCATGAATTTGTCTCTGAAAATCCTCAGAATATGTCAAACATGAATCCTGTTAACACTCCCTGTAAACAACTACGCTGCCTACTACATGCAGGTTGCACATGGCTCCCTACCAGCGGTAAAGATACAACAGAGTGAATTCCCATTTACAAATGACTTGTCATCCATTTATTTGCCTTACAGACCTACTCATTGGAGCTAAATAAAAAGTAACCAGCTTAAAAACCATTGAAAAATAAAAAGCCTTGTAAGACACGAGAGGAATCCTGTGAACTACATGAATATATGTCACTTCCCAGTTCAGTTACACATCTCTCAAAGGGATCATGAAGCTCTCCATGAGCAGGAAAAGTAGCGGTTTTAACATTAGAGTACTCCATTCATGAAATGATTTCAGTGAAAACAGGATTTCTTCATACTTCCAGAATAACCTACTAAATGGAACGATACATAGGGAGAGAAAAATGGTAATTCTGAGTCCATCTTTGCATGATAACATTTTATTAGAGTCTTGCTTCGTACCAGGCCATATTTGTGATAAATGCATTATTAAGGACGAAGAGACTGGCCACATTTCAAAAAGATACCTTTACTGTACCTACTGCAGAAGTCAGCAGTAGACTGCCCAGTGCATTACCTTGCTATCCAAACTGTCCTGAGCCTCTGATAGACTTCTTCCACACTGAGTTACTATTTCAACACCAAAAACGTTCTCAACTCCCATGGAAAAGTTTTAATCAACCTGTCAACAACAGAGAAACTGACTGAACCTAATAATAGAAACAAAAGGCACGGCCATGAGCAAGGGTGGGCAAAGGTGGTTCAGCAAGCAAAGGCTCGCGGCGCATCAGCTGCTCTGCAGTACGTGCTCGTGTGCATGCCTGTACTCCCGGGGGGTTCGCATCTGAACCTATCAGGTAGAAAGCCCCAGCACATGGGCAGCTCATCCCCTGAAAGCCTGCAGCCTGATTCACCTTAGAGGGAACGCTACTATCCCAGACAGCAGCTATTGGAATGGCTTCTGAAAAAAAAAAAAAAAAAAAACACGTAATATTCCAAGGCAGAAAGCCAGTCCTGTAAAAAAATCATTTCTTCTCATGGGCTGGTAGTGCCACCTCTTCAAAAGGGTCACTTTATGGAATGCAGCAAAAAGCATAAAGGAAAGATGGGGAAAAAAGAATAGCACATCACTATGACTAAACGCAGCACCTACAGAGGATGGTGCTCAAATACCTAATCCTCTAAATATTTTCTCATAAGATACATGCTCGCTTTCTGTAAGAAGATACAGATCTGGAATAATGTGCATTGCTATGTATTAGTGCCTCAGGGGAAGTCTTACTTTAAATAAACTTCTTTGATAGACAGCTTGCCCCATTCAGAAATAATGTTTCTTGCATGGCTTTTTGACTTTGATTCTGTTGCCAAAAACAAAAACCATAAAGAACATCAATGTCTAACCAGTTGTTTTCTGATCCAATTTCATTTGATAGTTCTTTAACATCCAGCAAGTAAGAGCTGTGGCCAAGTTTTCTTGTGAGTAGATATGGGTAAAAAAGGAAAGGAAGAGATAGGGAAAAGGCACTGTTCTGTGAGCACTGCTATAAGAGCAATAAGTAAAAGTCTTGTATACAGACAAGAAATAGAGGGCAGGTCCTTTACAGCTCAGCTTTACGCCTACAGCTCCATCGGCAGCCACAGCTGTAATTAAGATTGTCACTTCGCACCCACGGAAACGTGTAGAACTGTCGGAGAAAGGTCCAGAGGAGAACCCAGATGGGATTTCAGGGCTAAATTTAGAAGCTATTTAGCTCTGAGATAGAAAAAAAAAAAAAAAAAAAAAAAAAAAACTCAAAGGTGACAGCAGCTTTAAGGAGTCCTGAAGTGGGGACTGAAGGCAGGGTAGGACAGCCCTGTCTGCAGCTGGCAATGCCATTCAGACACACGTGATCCAAAGCCAGCCTTAATTCCCATGCCAGGGGATGAGATGGGCAGAAAACAAGGTGAATTTTTAGCTGAAACTTCTCCCTCCAGCTGTCTTTGAAAGGCTTTGTCCTGGTAAGTAATAGTCATTTATTTATAATCAAAAGGCCACAGGGAGGCACAGGAGAAACAACTGACAGAAAGAAGAGCAGGATAGCATTTCATTTGGACCAAAAGCCAAACAGAGGTGGTGCAGCATAGTCTGAACACTGAGCCTACATCTTACCATCAGCTAATGGTGCCATACTTTTAAGAGGAGAAGGTATCCCGAGGCTGTCAAGTTTAAGGTACAGAGCTAGAAGAGGACAGCCTAGGCAGAATTGCCAATTTTCTTTGTAAAAGAAGTGAGACAGTCAAGACTGAGGCTGCCAGGAAAGAGGCAAAATTTGTGGATGTTTGTTAGATGCTGTCTGTGGCAGCAAAAATATCACTTAAAACTAAATCAGTTTCAAATCTGCAATTAATGGTTTGTGGTTAAAAAAAATGAAATTTCAATATACAATTTTGTTTAGGCTAAAACCAAAATTAAATGCTTATTTTCAAAAACAGGTGAAACATCTGTCCAGAAAAGTTTCTATTACTGAAGAACTTCAAAACAAAATTGGGGACTTCTGCAACATTTTCATTCTTCAAAATAAAACTGACCACACAGGAATAAATTTATACTACAGCAAATGTCAAAACAGATACACTTGCAAAAATAAATAGGCATTTATCTACATAGCTTTTCCAACTTGATTTTCCCATAATTGTTACCTTGTAGAAAAGATAAGTGTTCTATCAGCCCAGGATAGACTCAGGTCCCATTTCTTTGATCTATTAAGCTCTGCTTATAGGTTTTTTTTGAGATACACAAATATCGTTTTGCAGAAAGATTATTGAAGACCGGCAATTAAAAGCTACCTGAAACTGTCTTATTTTCTCCTAAAATAACTCATCCTCTTTTAACTTACATGCTTTCAGCATCCTGTGTCTTTCAGCTGGAAACAAAGCAATTTTGCTAAATGTGGAATTACTGCTTTAGAATTGAAGGTAAGGTTGTTTTCAGGTAAGCAAAAAGATAAAAGCCTGAGGGTCAGGCAGTGGGTCCTTGTGCTCGCTCACTGGTAGGTCACGCCATGTCCATCAAGCTGGTGGCCAGGATTTCCAAGTGAGGGAGTGCAAGCCCCAGAGGAACGCCATGAGCAGAAATACAGCATTGCTGTGGGCTGATCTTCCAGAAAACCAGACTTCACGAGTGTTGATACTACCTGGTTTTCAGCAGCAGGAGTTGAAATGCCTGCTCTGTGACCTTTGCATACCCTCAGCATTAGGGACACAGTTCTGCCGGATATAGGCAGCGCCGTCACTGCTGGCGAATGCTGCCCTGCTGTGCCTTGGAGCAGGGAATGTTCCTCCAGCAGCAGCAGCTCTGAGCTTTCACATCGTCAAAGCTTTTAACTCCTCCCAGTGCAAATGTTTGCTACTCCCACCCACTCCAGGTCCTCACGGGAGTAGAAGTGACATTCTCAAAGGCTGACCTTGACAGCAGCTTTCCTGGTAGCAGCAGGAATGGACCTGTTGGGAAGGCTCTGAGTGACACCTCTGCATCAGCAGAAATGCCCAGGAACCCTCTCAGCAGCCACAACCCCCTTTGATTTGTCTAGATGCAACTAAACCAGGGAAGAAAACATCCTACTACTGAGAATAACGCGGTATATTAGCATCCCTGCCATGCCCTTCAAACACTTAGAGATAATTAAGGCTTTTTAAGGTGACTGTAGGTTGAAGCCAACTGCTCCGTGATTTAAAGCCAGGATCTATTTGTCTGTTGTGTCTTTCTTCCAGGCTCCTGTTGTTGTGGGCAAAGCAGAATTTGAATAGTATAAGCACACTTCATAAATTCCAGCTTTCCATAAATTCCCCATCAGATCAAACGCTAAACCTCTGTGCAACAGCACAGAGATCCCCAGCCTTTGATTTGGAACAGATGAGACACCCTATGTTCCTCTAAGATTTAAAATAAAAAAATAAAAATTGGCACAGTACAAAAAAAAAAAAAAAAAAAAAAAAAAAGGAGAAGCAAAGGAGCCACATGAAATAATCCAAAACAAAGGAGGTGGAAATGCAAAAATAGTATGAGGAATTCAGCTGACAGATTGAAAGAAGCAGATGAGCTGCAATTAGCAGGACAATTTAACGTCCAAAGAGGATGCTCCAAATGCCAACCAGCAAACAGAGACCCTCTGGAGCAGCAGTAAGCTGAAAGCAAGATAATCCAGTCTTCTGATGGGAAGACTAATTGAGGGAAATTATCAATTATATTTTTGTAATATAGTTGGAGATAGTTACCTCTACCCGTAATTTCCTAATTGCATTTCCAGATTAAAAGAAGGAAAAGGAAAATGAACCAACTCCAGGAGAAATGAATTAGCCCAGTTTAGAAACTGCAGGTTATTCCTTGAGCTTACTGAGTGGGCCATCAAGGAAAACAATGACACCGCTCAAATAAAGTGGTACACCATCAAAAAAGCCAGACACATGAAATAAATGTAAAAAGCTATGGCGTGTTTTTTTCTGGACATCCAACTAACGGTTTGGTGCAGAAGGGGGTAAGTTTCAGAAAAGTCTGGGGTTTATATTTCTTAATTTGGTTGTACCCAATGATCAAGAGCTAACCCAATATTGAATTGCAGTGATTGCTGTTGGGGGGGGGGTATGTTTGTTTTTTTTTCCCCCCAAGTTGCAAATGCAGTATTTCCCCCAAAACTCACCGCAAGTTCAGGGCCTCAGACTGTGAACCTCTCTGAGCAGTGATCAGTCTCTGCATTAGGCTCAAACTCATTGTATGTCCACATGGTAACTGATACATTCACTTTGATGCAGGTGAATTAAATCCTACTGAAGTGGCAAGTTTAACAGCCAGGTTTCCATCAGGGAAAGTGAGAATCATTGCCGCAAAAGGACAAAAGCCCAAAGTTTGCTCTCTAGAAAAGCTACAGACTGACCATTTTTATTGTCCTATACTTTGTCCTCATCGTATTATCAAGTCTGGGACAAACTTAAATCTGCTTCCAAGGCAAAGTTTGTAACCCTACATGTGTCTTTCTACATTTCATAAAAAAATTCTTCAAAAGCATCCAGCAAAGAACGAAGTCTTACAAATTCTCACTTTTGTTCAAAGGAGAGAAAGGAGGAGCATTGTCCTGGCAAAAGGACAAGAGAAGGAAACAGAAATCATTAGACCTGAGAGAAAGAGAAGAGGAACATGCTCACCCCCAAAACTCATAAAGGAAGAACAACGACTGGATATCACAGCACTCAGAAAATAAGGCCATGACTTAATTAGATATAAATGTAGTCACCTAGAAAATGTCAGAAGGTCAGCTGATACTAATTGTGAACAAGACAAACTAGGCTACTCAGAAAAACCTGTCATGAATAATTTCTCAGGGCTTAGCAATTCTGCATGCTTCTGTAATTTGCTTTTCTCTATTATGGTTGAATAACATTCTGCTAATTATTAATTGGATAATGATTTGTTGCTATCACTAATTCAATAATGTGTTCAGAAGTGCATTTTGAAAGTTCCCAGCTCTCGAGACTGTAAATATTGGCCTTATCTTCACTTAACGGCTCTGGTTGGAAGGCAGGTCCCAAGTGATGGAAACGGAGCCGAGGGAGCTTTCTGCCCGCTTTGGAGCACTCTGTGCCCAGTCACAGAAATACCCATGTGCTCCGGAGAGGGATGCAAAGCTTCCCATGTCCAACACTGGGTAACGATGAGGAGGTATGACAGCCTCAGCCACCTGCACAGGTACAGGATTCAACTCATGAAGGGTTTCGATGCACCACTGCTTTGGTCTGACCAGGAGTTCCAAGGGCTTTGCAAGGCTCAGTGTCTTACTGGACTTCTTCCCAGACCATGGTGACATTGGTCTGCTTTCTTAGTATGGAGAGACCATCCTGACTGCCTCCACTAAATGAGATCCTCCGGTTTGGGAGAGCAGCTAATACATCCTGAACATTACACAGGGGTCTGGCTGAGGGTAAATAATTCACCCTTAAGGGAACTCCTATGGGGTATCCAGAAGGTGGAAACATCTCACCCCTCATTTACTTCCCAGTTCCAAACCTATGAGTCTTAAGAGCACTCTGTGAGCAGACGTTAAGGGCACATGTGAGGATTCTGCTGTACAGTACTGACCACACTCTGACATGGATCCTGTGCTGGGGCTGTGTTGCAATCATTTCTGCTCTGATACAAAGCTGAAGACAAGAAAGCCAATCCTCTCGAGCTACCACTCTCTATTACCTCCCTAAGAGAAGCCTGACCATTAAGAACACCATATAAATATCACTGACAGGAAGCAGGCTTCAGGGTTATTCAGAGAAGCCCCACGCATAGACGAGCTCCTCTTTTTTAGTAGTGATAAAAGCCTCGAGCTTTGCAAACGAGCAAGGCACTGCACAGGCAAACCCACCTTTCAAAACTCAACAGCTCCCTTTTTGCAGAAGAAAAGGTAACGTTGTGGGGTAAGGTATAGCATTCCTCCTTCATGGGCCACAGAGGCATAATCAATTGGTACAACAGCACATTGTTGAAACACAAACCACAGAAAGCTGCTTTATGAATCCGCGCAGCCAGCTGGAACAGCTATAAACAGCTGCGAGAGGAATTCACTCCAGAACTGAATCACTTCATTAGGATGTGGGTTTTTTTTTCCCCTTTACCACATGCAGCTCAGGCTGCTGATCTTCATCCTGAAGACCCTCCACAGAGCAGCATCTCTGCTCCCTCATACTCTGGAATGTCAATGATTCCCACTGTACTTATTAATCTCCTCCTGAGACTTCATTTCTCCTTCTCCCATTACATAGCTCACCAAGTCTTCCAACTCGCTATATTACATTGTGTGGTGTCCTAAGTTTTTGGCTGGAAGTCAGAGAGCAATAGTGTTTTGGGGGCAGCATGGGTACAGAATATGTTCCTAGAATAATGGCTTTTGCCTGTAAATCGATTTAGAGTAATGATTATGATGAACTGCAAATTATGAAAAATGGGAGAAAACATCCTGATGGAATGACATCTCTTGCTTGCTGTGTTTCTACTTCAGCTCTATTTTTGCACACCTTCTGAAACATGTTTGATATAGGCTGCTACATTATACGTAGAGTCAAATTGCTACTAAGACAGAAGCACAGCTTAAAGCCCCAGCAAGCAGTGAAATTGGAATATATGCTCTGTACCACATTGAGCTGAAGACTGTCTCAAAATTGCAAGGATGAGACCACTGACTGCTGAAGTCATGTGTAATTGGCATGAGCAACATAGCAGGGACTCTATAGAGTTTTTGCAATTAAATATGATTGTCTATAGAAAATTTCTGATTTCCACACTGAAAACAACTTAAAGAACCTCCAAATTTAGTGAAAAGGAATAAAAATCTAAAATCTAAAAGTAGGATATATCATGAAACAACATGCTGATTGAAATACAGCTTCTGTCTCTAATCTAGTTTATACCTTTATTGGATTTCAATACAAATAAAATCCATCTGGTATTCTGACACCATAGTCAACTTTAGCCCTCTTCTATTTCTTTTCAGTTGTAGGAATGTCATCAGACCCTCAGACTGCAGAAAACATTGGTACTAAGTGCAATAAGATACCAGAAGAACTGTGTCCAGCACTCATGGCAACCTTGTGAAATCCAACCAGCAAACAGGTGCACGTGTGATAGGCTCCAAAATGAACCGTTGAGTGGATCACAGAGCACAACATCAGGGCTGCTTACGCAAGTTGTCCAATTTTGTTTTATTTTTACCTCCTTACCTGAACTGCTGCAATGAGATGGGTCCACGAGTCTGCCGGTCTTATCGTAGCAGGCAATAGCGCGCAGCCGTATCCCCTCTCCACACTCTTTGGTGTCTCCATGGGATCGCATTCCTGACTGTGGCTCCGATTTCCCTCCTCCAATAATGCAGTCTGACCAATTCCCATGGGGCTGGGACGTAAACACCTCGCAGGGGCACAGCTCTGTTTCAACCTGAGGATAAACGTCTGTATTCTGGCATTTGTCTCGCTTTCTGCTTCGCCCTGTTCCAACCAGAGAAAGCTGTTCGTTAGCTTAACATCTGCTACTTTTGATAACGACATGTCGTATTATTTATACTTGCAGGAATTCAACACATTAGAACCAAGACAATCTGAATGTTAATATCCAGGAACGTTTCCGAAGCATCTAATAGCCGCTGCCAGTGCTTTGGAGTGCAAGGACAACGTATTTATCTCCAGGGGCAACCAGAGAACTTGGAAATACTGTTGTGATGGATAGGGCAAGGAGCAAAACATATAGTCTGACTGGAGTAACGGTCTGCCCAGAAAACACTTTGTAATTTTATATAATATCACTTTTCTCTAATTATCTGATGAAAATAAATTGATTGTTTTGTCTCCATTCGCTTGCAATCAATGGTTGCCAGGACAACTTACAAAGGACTCCACATTAGCCACAACTTCTTCTTTGAGGCTACTTTACAAATTAGTTAAAGATGCACTCTGCACACAAACCGTGCTTTGAAGAAACCAGAGAAGATAATCCTCAGTAAATTATTAGGGCTGGAAAGCATTTCGATGGTTACATTTGGTTTAATCTTTTCTTTTGCTTTATTCCTTCAATAGGTCTGAAAAGAAGGCTGTTTACAGATCTTTCCTCTTCAGTAGCTTCAGGAAGCAGACGCATTTAAATGAACCTGCAGTGCAGCTCTTCGCTGCTGCACTCTGCAGCCCCCGTTCCTGGAGGACTTCTGGACATGAGAAGAGGTCCCCTGGTACAAGAAGAAATAACGCGAAGGAGAGAATCCATGCTCCCCGAACCCCTACAATTGCTCAAGGGGGAAGAGGTCTGTGTATAGCCTCTGGAAGGTAAAACCAATGCTTTTCTTGGCATGGGTAGCCAATGTGAAGTGGAGCAGTCTTTATGCTGTCTGAACTCAGGAATGCCTTTGTGTTTGGCATCCACACAGACGGGGAGAACTCATTTTTGCTAACAAACTGCCTCTGTATCATGTCCTCAAGCACTCTTTGGGGATCCTGGACACTCTAAAAATACTTCTGCAAAAAGTTCTTAAAGTTCTGATCTCAAAAAAAAAAAAAAAAAAAAAAGTTTTCTCCTTTAACTGCAGACCAGTACGATAGTGAAAAGAAACACGAAGTTGTATGCCCAACAAGCCCCTTGGTGGTCCAGCACCAGCAGTCATGTCAGCAGGAGCACAGCTGCCTTTATCAACACCTGCTTGCATCTCCAAAGAGAAGGGCCCTTACTACTCTTGTCGTCCATGCTCCAGCTCTTTCAAAATTGTATGTCGAGAGACCTGGGGAAGATAAAGTTTGCAAGCACAAAGGGATAATAAAGTCAAATCAAATAACACCGCTCTCTGTTTTTCAGCTGGCGGTGCAACAGCAAGCAAGCCCTAAAGGAGAGCAGGGCATTAATTGCAGCCCCCTTTAGGCATGTGAATCCATGTGCCTGGCTCCGTGCCCCATCTCCCTGCACCCTTTCAGCCCAGGGGGAGGAAGAGGATCCCCGAGAGCAGCTGTGGACCAGGCTGGCTCCTTGCCCACAGCCTCGGGAAAGCCTTCATCAGCTGAGCCTGGCACCTGGGCATGCCACACAGGCTTTTGCAAAGTCAGCTACCATGGAGGACTATAAGGGAACTTGAAATTATTCATATTATCCTCCCTAACACTCATAACAAATATTTATGTTTTAATTCAGGTAAGGTAAAAGAGGTACAACTCCACATACTTTAAGGAAAGTCTTAAAAGGCCTTTAATAGATAGGGAATTTTCTAGTGGCATTTCCAGCATTTCGTGTTCGATGAGCTGATGAAAGCCACAAATATATATATGTAATATATTATTACATATATATCTATAAATGTAGAGCCAGATATTTTGCATTGTATTAGTAAACATGGGAATCTGGGACTTGCCAATGACTGCCTGGGTTCCAAGTTTTGCCATTACTGTATGAAGCACATAAGGATGCTAATAATCTCACCTTCCCACAAAATATCTTTTCCATCTTGCCCTGCCATCCATTGTGTAGGAATCCTCTAAGGAAGCTGCTATTAAAGCCCTATATCAAAGGTAAAAGTGGCATTCATACCACACTTCACAAAGAAGTAGTTTTAGAATCAGAGTCTTCACAGACTGCTTTAAAAATGATGATTACAAATGTCATCACCAAAACTTTCACGGACACAAATCCTTCAATTAAAAAGCTTTTTTTTTTTTTTAAACTTCTGAACACTAACTTTAGATACATTAAATATTATAGGTAGTACATACTATCCATAAAAACTGTATGACATTGAGAGAACACCTATCTACATAAAATGCATTATATCCGTGGTACACTGAATATTTGACGACTAATTGAAGACTTGCTTTAAAAAAACGTATTTTCATTATAATGACTTTGAATTTTGATATGCTTTGTAATAAGTCTTTTGCTTCTTAAGTAATGACTAATTTTGAATGTAGAGCCTATGATTACTTACAAAGTAAAATGAATAATACTATCCAAAACTGAGTGGGAGGCAGGCAAATACTTAGCAAACAATTAGCAGATTCCCGCAATATGACATTGTTAATGAACTCTTAAAATGAAGTCAAAGCATTCATTTGAGCATAGACATACACAATGATGAGCAAGGAGATACAACTCACACACTCTCACATAAAAGGTGAAATACAAATGGGTAAAGGACTTGTTTAAAAACTGCGAAAAACTCCCTAAACAGCACTTTCCTTAAATATTTGGACTGAGTTCATATGGATGAGATTTTTTCCCAAGACTTTTGCTCGCCAGCTGTACGACTAAGGCCAGCACCAATTTTCATGAATTTTATGCGACGACAGGTCAGCACTGATCTCGCTGACTTCTTCGAACTGTGGCCACACGAGAGATGATTTCTGATTTGGCCCTTCCCTGGCTGCTCCCTGTGGCTTTGTGCCGCCCAGCACCCCCTGGGACACCTGCTGCATTTCACCACTGTTTTCAGGATGCTTCTGCAGGGAGCGGGCTGAGGCCTGAAAATTCTTCCCACTGGGAAGGGAACCCAGCAAGGTGTTGTGGGAGAGCCAGATCATAAGAAATGTAGTATAGGTGAGGAGACAAGACATTAAAACCTGGATAGCAGAAACCATTTTTGGTCTTGAATGGATCTATGTCTGATGTATAATGGAGCAAGAAAGGGGATAGGTAGGACCATACTGTTTTGCAACTTGTACACATGTTCATAATAAAAATTCTGATTTAAAACCACCTGGAAGTAAATATTTACTTATTTCTTACAGTATCACAATTTCTATAAGACCAGGCATATATTTTTCTGATAGGGATTTCTACTTCTTTAAACATACAAGCACTGATATGGAGAACGTTTTAGAATATGGTCTTTGACAGAAACAATAGAGCATTTTATAATAATGATTTTTAGGTGAAAGAGAAATCTATATCCTATAGCGAATCATACTCATGAACGGCCGTTTGATGCCATTATGTCTGTATGCTGCGATTGTTAGTTACTAAAATCTTGGAACATCCCAGCAGTAACAAACTGAATAACAAATAAATCATGGTGCAGGTGATTCTAGAAGAAAGGAACAGTAGTAGGTGCCATAGTTTGCTGTCATTTAGTTCCCAGACATTATCAGAGCAGAGCACATTTTTATGACTTTGTTGGATTTCTCCTGCACAGTTGAAGTCTTTGAAGTTTCATCTCTGGTAGTGGAGCTCAGCTCCAGGAAGGGAGCACGCTAAAGCCAGCTACTCTATAGCTCTCAGACACAAAAGTATGATGAGAAATGGATGTTCAGGATAACAACAGTAATTTCATTGTAAACCTTCTAAAACAGCATAATTAATTTTGACTTGAAGTAACTTAGGGGTGGGAGGGAGGACAGGGGGACACAGTGGGGACGGATGAACAAATCCCAATAAACCAAGTTGCTCCACGCAGTTAGAAAGCTTCCCAGTTTGGTCAGCACTCAAATAACGTAATTACAAACCACCACAACAGCCAGTATGGGAGAACGTTCCATTAAACCGTCTGAACTAGAATGTTTTATGAACATACATAAAAGATCAAGCAAAACAGTTTAAACTACACCGTTCTTTCTTCATTCATGGTATTAATTTGCACTGTTGAGCTACTGGATGCTGCTGAGCACAGAACTCCCTGCTTTAAAGTTTATCCAGATTTCTACAGTCTTAAACAGAGAAATGTGTTTGTTTTTCTACTTCTACGCACATTTGCTGCACGTTTCCCAGATTAATAAGTCAGGTAAACTTGCATAATGCATTGTCACTGTTTGGTTTAGATCTAAAAATGGCTTTCTACCACTGAGACTTTCTGCACTATTCTCATCCCGAAATGCACATGCATAAAGCAGGCAATGACCAGTATCAGACCAAAAATCAGTTAGGGATGTACACTATCCCAGCTGGCATTTTCCAAAGCCCCAACATCAGTTCACCAACATCCAAGAAACATCATTCAGGAGCATCATCATCAGACAAATATTATGAAAGATTATACCTGTGAGTGACCGTCTCCTGGTTTTGGTTGATTCACAGTCAAATGAGCATGCTGTAAATTTAGACCAAGGGGTAAACGTGCAGTCATCCTTGCAGGGAACGAGACACTCCTGCACAAGAGGCGGCATCGGTCCTGCCCACCTCAGGCATTCAGTGACATCGGCAGATTCGTTGGTCTCTGACAGGCACGTAACAGCTGGAGAGTAAAGGGACAGAAATCTTTATATTGTTGTGTGAATTGTATTACGCTGTATTTAGTCCGTGCTTGTGTTCCATGGGAGATTCACACCTCTGGGTTAATAGCATAAAGCTGATTTATTTTTAGGTCATTATTCATGCATCACTCAAACATGTTCTGAGAGCTTCACAAAACCATAAAGACACATTCTTATTTGAGCGGTTTGTTACCTAAATGATGATATAAATTCAATATTCTCAAGGAGGCAGTCATTTTAAGTGCTGGGGCAACAGTTCAGCCAATGATACATTGTACGGCCAAAGGAGAAGAGATGTAATACTGCAGCTATGTGCCATAAAGCATGCTTGGTCGAGGCCAGGATTCCCGAGCTGTGATGCACACATCGCCCACAGAACTGAAACTGTTTTGAAGTGTGAAAAGAAAGGGAAAGGAAAAGAGATAAAAGAAGGCTTCTTTTTCCAAAACTGTTATCTCTCCTGTATTTCAGATGAAGGGAATGACTGTCTGAGCAGCAGATGCTGCTTATGAAGCTCAACATTCCCTGCAGCAAGACGTAAACACCCTCCAAACTGTGTGGCCTAAACGTTGTGCTTCTCTCTTTGGCTCTTCCTCTCTCTGGATTTAAGCCTTTGATTCTCTTTTGCATAGATGGGGATGTTTAGGAGGAAGAGGAAGAGCACGCAGCCCGCAGTCTGGCAAGCAGACCTATGCGTTCCTCCTCCTTGGTAATCCCATGATAGAAAAGGGACGCAGCCACTGCATTTCATTGCCAGCCTGCTTTTACAGAGCATGACAGCTTCCTGTAAGAGCACTGCCGAATGGATGCGCTAACAGGAAAACAAATAAGCAAATAAAACCAGCTACTCTGGGTCTCGGGTGAGGACAGCATCACTCTGCCGAGTTCCATCCGACTGAAGTGCCTCCACAAGAGACAAATGAGGTTTGCCAAGAGCACAGCCCAAGACTGAGAGGCACTGATTTTCCCCAGATTTCATTTCAAGACAATTCCCTTTTACTTCAACATCCCCGTCCTTTTTTGGAGCTAGCCTGTAATGATGAATTTTGTAGGCTGGGTAATGGCGCTGAATTGTCATGATGTAGGACAGAAGTATTAACATATAAATCTGAGTCACAGGGAGCCTTCAATAAAACTTCCTAAAGTTTCAGTGAATTAATAATAAGTAATTATAATAAATAAAAATAGTCTGCACATCATGGAGTCTTTCATTTCATTAATAATAATTAATTCCCAGAAAATCCCAAGATTATAGGCTATTTATATCCTACGTTGTCATTAACCAAGGGAAAGATAGGTCAAGACTTGATTTAGGTAATAAAACCAGGGACAGAGTTAGGAATTAAATTTGGCCCCAAGAGTTTAGTCATGTTAGGCTCTCTGACTTCAGGCAAGTCCTCCCATTGTATCATAAAGTTACAAAAGATGACATGATTTAAACCAGATATTATTATTTAACTTTAACAACCCATGTTATTATTTTATGGAGATTCCTAAATAATTCAGATTTTTGAGGCTGCATATACTTTTGTTGTTGTTGTTGCCAGCACTTAACGTAACTAGAAGTGCATGAAGAAAAAGGGGAAAATAACTCATTGCCTTCTTACAGTTTAAGGATTTAGTGGGGTGTAACTCTGCAATGAATTCACACATTTATTTATTGTTTTAAGTACAGTACTGCATGGGAGTAAGGGATGAGTCGGAAATAAAAGTAATTTATTAAAACATAATTAGATTTCTATGGAAAAAAAATCAGCATTTGAAAGAGCATGCAAAAGGCAAGCAATTGTTAAAAGTCTCTTTAGAGTCAAGTGACAGTAAATCAGCATATTAATAGCCACCTCTAAATTGCTGATCCTTGCCTCTCACTTTCAATCCTTTTGACCCTTGCCATCTCTCCACGCTGGCAGTCAGAAACTTGTAGACATTCCCCTTCTCAATAACGAAAGCAGGAGGAAGGGGTCACCACTCTGTATGGGAAAGCGGGGTAATTGCCCTCTCTAGGAAGGTTAAACAAGTAATAGACTCTGATGCCCAAGGTCTGTGTAGCCTCATTACCTTCACCAAGGACACCGAAGATTCAGCAACACAAACTCGTCCTCGTGAAGGATGGTCAAGTGTATGCAAGGGCTTCTCAGCCTTGCTACAGCTCGTGTCTGGGAGCAGCGAGCAATACCCTGTGCTGCAGGCCCAGCTAGCAATATATGCAATTGCATAATAAACTATCCCGTTGCAATGTTTACCACCATCCGAGAGAAGACCACAATTCATTCCTGACATTCATTAATGGTGACACAAGTGATGGAACTTTTAAATATCATTGTTAAAACAGATGCTCCGTGCTGCAATGAGTTATTATCCAATGGCCACATCTTCTGCACAAATGCCCTTAATTTTAAGCATACAAATAACTCACTGAGTTTGCTGAGGCTATTTAGATGCTAAAAGTAATGGATATGTAAGGTCAGGGCAAATATTTGACAGAGATTATGGAGCATAAAGAAATTAATGGCAATAGTGAACATGGGTAGAGGGAAGTTAAATTAAAACAACAAGTAATATGGATTATGCTGTGTGGCATGCATGCAGTAGTAATTTTGAAGACATATGGTAGAGACATCAGTAACCAGATTTGAGGGGGATTACATCACACATAAAAACTTGTCAGAAAAAAAGAGTAGGATTTAAAAGAGACCCTGAAGACTCTCAGAGATCAGCAAAGGTAATCACATTTTTGACACAAGAAGCAACAAGGAAAAAAAGCGTAGAGACAAAAAGGAGTTGAAAAGCAGAAAGAGTAATGCTTGTCAAATAAGACACATCTTGAAATGTACCATGGAGAAGCATGAGCGAGGAAGAGAGGAACGAGGCTGATATTATTGACAGCAACAATGGGAAACAAAAGCAAAATACATCCTGGCAGTCACAAGAACCAGTAGGACTTAGGCTGGATGCATATGCCACATCTGAGGTGAGCTGCGTGAATTGCTAAAATAAATTTAATAACATAAATGCCTGTTAGGGCATTTTAATGGATTCACAAGTAGCAGCTAGGAGCAGCACAGCTGCCAGATCCGTCTTAGCGGTTTGCTCAGGAAACAGGCACCTCCTCTGTGCCTGCTGCAAACTTATTTCCCAGTTAGGTTAGGTCTGTCTTTTAAGAGAAAAATATTTTCAAATACAAGCTCCTCTGGAAACAGAGTGAGACAAATTTCTTCTTAGTGGACCTTCAGGAAAGTTAATAAAATTATTCATCCTCAGTGGTTTCAAACCGCTGATTGGTTTGGCTCATTGTGTTTTCTGTTACATGGAAAATACTTCCTCATAATCCTCGGGTCTGTCACAATGGTTTTAAACAAACTCACACTGCAAAGCAATTTCTGTTCTGTCAACATCTATTTTTTTTATTATTATTATTATTTTTAAGTGGGATACCACTGAAGGGCAAATACGGTCCATTTTCAGCCCTATGCAATGAGTAAAAAAACATCACATAGTAACTGCAAATCCCTCCTAGACATAGCGTATGATTTCTCTGCAGCATTTAAAATGGACACAAACATATGAATAGAAACAGCTAATAACAGGACACTGCCAGATAAAGGGTTTCAAACTGCAATCTTGATTCCTGTGAGGAGGAGAAATAGAGGATTTCCTTTTGAAGTCCCACTATTTCTTATTAGTGCCGGTAAACACCACCAAACTGGAATTAAACACTTGGGGCCAAGCTCCAGGATGACAATTTAATGCAGTTCTGCTCATATAAATATCAAACAGTGGCTGGCACCAAAAAAGAAAAAAAAAAAAAAAGTACATTTTCTCTCATAACAATAAAAACAAGATCATGAACTGAACTGAAAGATAACCGTGTTTCAAATGCTAAGAGAAAATATCCTTTTATGAAGAAGGAGTGTGACTCGAAGACCCCTTGCTGGCAGCCCGGCCAGGCAGGAGGCAAAGCCTGGTTTCACAGCAGAGCAGGAGTCGTTTAACTCACCACGTGGATACGTGCACTAAGATGCCAGCTGAAGCCAGTGATTAATATGAGCTGCAGATGCAACTGCTTTGCTTCGAGGCATAAGGCAAGTGCTACCTGAACGGGCCGGGGAGGAGATTTCCCCTTGTGATGGGACATGGCCCTATCGGATACTGAACTGGGACTGCTAGCAGGATATTCAGTATGACAGTTTCTGTCTTCTTCTGTATTTACACTCACAACAGTGCATTTGTGTGCCATCATCTTAGCATATGGCGTAAAGAAGCATATGGAAGCTATTTTCTTTAACTACGTTTATCTTAAATTGAGAGCAAATAGCAGACACTGCTTCTATAAACTTGAACACAGTGAAATCAAATGTTTGCACGCTGACAAATTGCAGAGATGCTGACTGCATCGTTGGAGAACATTACACCAAAGAAACACACAAGCATCAAACCAGGGGGACTCAAGCGCTCTCAGTAGGCACACGCCCGACTTACAGCTCCACAGATGGTCTCAGCAAAAGGGAGTGTATTGAGAAAGAAATGTTATAGGCACAGCATTGCAAGCAACAGGGAAAGATAAATATAGTTCCTCTTAAGTAAAAATCCAATTACAGACAGTTTTGGTGATCATATTCATTTACCAAAGTTATAATCAATTCTTCTTTAAAAATGCATTTCAACAGTTTCCTAAGAGTAAAAAGCTGAAGAGTGGGAATACCAACTACCAACCAGTAAAATTATGTTGTACCATGGCACTTCAATTTGGGACACCTACATTAGTGGCTTCAAAACTTGGAATTAAATGTCATTAGAACGTCTGAAAACAATGACTGATAATTCCAGGAAGGTACGTGCAGCCCAAACACTAAAACCAAAGCTATGCGGTAGTGTAAATCAGATGGGTGGACTTAATAAAGGGGATGACCTATGAGGCTTACAAGAAGGATAATCTCCAAGAGGTGTAGACCAAATGGTGTAATAATCTTCTTTGGCTTCAATTTCTAAGATCCTTTGAAAAGGCAAAGCCAGTACATGAAGTCAAATTAATTATTGTAATGTGGCTGTTTACCTTCTCTTTGATCAGAAAAAAATCTCATTTTGTGTTGTATAATTATTCTCATTACCCCCCAATATAACAGTAACTAGTTAACTTATTTCTTACATGTACCATTAATGATAGGTGAAAAAGGAGTTCAGCGATGAGAGGAGAGGAGAGAATAAGAGGGGAGGGAAGGGGAGGGGGCTTATTCAGACTTGCTGGCTGTAACCACAGTCTTAGAAATCATGTTGATCTCATTTATTTTTGATATTGCTGCTTCTTCATAGTTAAAAACAGTTTCTCCCAAAATCCCAGGTGGAACATTTATGTTATTTTTGGTACGTTACACAATCCCTAATTATAGAAGGAAACAATAAGCAGTACTGTACACATAACAGAAGACGTAATATAGAGCTCTACTGAGACTCAGGTTTAAGTCTAAGGCCCTGATCCTGTAAGGACATAAGCATACACAGACCTTTACCACTGCAACGCTCTCCTTGGATTCAGCAGCATTCACATGAAGCACGGACTTACAGGAGGAAACCACAACATAACCATTTAAGGTCAGTAAAAAAAGAAAAAAAAAATGATGTTGGGAAGGACATCTCAGGCACAAATCTAGCAAAAATGACTGAGGCAGAGTTGGAACAGCTAGTTATTCTGCAGTGAAACTGGCATTGAGATCACCAGTTTCCCATTTGACAATTATTAATGATATTGACAGTAGTGCTAAAGGGCTAACAAATGGCACCGCATAAACAGAGCGCTGAGTAAACACAGACCCCAACCAGTGTGCACTACAAACAAACGGGAGGCCTGAGATGAGGTTTGGAAGCAATAAAGATGGTAAATATCAACCGAAAAGATAAAGAAAAGCAACTGAAATGATTTGCATAAAAGGGGGATTAGGGAAGAATTGGGTAGAAAATTCTGGTGTAGAGCATTAATGTATAGAAGAGACTGTAACAGGGGAAAGGGGGGAAGTTTGGGATAAAATCAGAAGAGAAAGAAAAAAGGCATGCAAAACTGAAGTTAAAGGTCCATGTTGTAGCTGCTCTTTGGGTTGGTTTCTTCCCCCAGCCTTCCCATGAGAAGACATGCATGTTGGCAGAAGACAGGTTAGCCTAGGTACAGGAGCCTCAGGAGGTTCCCATCCATCCGCACCCCCCAGGGGTCAGCCCGATGGGGGTCACCTCCAGCCCCTGCACAGCCACCGGGGCAGCCGAGTGCATGCGTCTGAGCTCCAAAGTAAACGTCGTTGGCATTCACCCAACGGGAAGGGACAAACAGGTCTGCACACAAGGTCAGGGTGCTGAAGGTGTACGTACATCCCGCCCCTTCTGCTCTTCATGGCTGAGAGCCTTTCAGCTAACAGGGCAAGCACTAGAACGGGATCAGTTTGTCTGAAAGGGATTAAAAGTGTCCAAGGCTGCATATTAAAACCAGTAAAATCAGTGCAGGAGGAACCCTGCAATGCAATGCCTGAAACAGGACTCACTTCTGTTCCGTTTTAAAGTAACTTGTTAGAGTACATTTTTTTCCTTCAATATTTATGGATGAGGTTATTGATTATTTGGTGGGGAATATATGATTTGAATCACTGAGAGGATTGAGCTGTACATGTCAATTTTGCTAAGCTACGTGACTTGATGTTTTAATTCTTCCTCATCTCTGAACCAAGATTGCCAACTGTTTAAGGAAAAAGAGGAGAGAAATATATTGCTCTGAGGCCCATTCCTCTTCCCACCCACGGGTGGAATCATAGAACAGGGGATTGATACATTAACGCCTAGCACCATTTCCATTTTAATACAAATGTTTTCTTATTGTAGTGGCTCACACATTTGCCTGGCTAGAAAGACAAAATAATATGATTTTTTAATGTTTCAAATTCACTTTGGCCAGTGAATAACTTCAATCTTCTACATTATGCAATCAGTCTAAGGAATCTTTCACAATTTCCCTTTCTTTTTTTTCTGACTTTATTACAGGTTTTGAATTGCTTTTACTTTCATTTTCTATTAAAAAGAAAAATCAATAGAAGCACATTAGATGATTAATGATATAAATTATGCTCCTGCTCCTTTCAGAGAACGTAGCAAATACAAAAATATATTTCTTTTTTTTTCCTCTTTCTGTGGCCCACAATTACTAGAAGTACTCAAGTTCAATTTATTTGTAGCACCAATCATCAAGTTATATGTAAGATGAATTATTTTTGCACAACCTGAAAATAAAACCAAGACAGCCTGTTACATACACACGCATTGAGAGCACAGTAAATACAGAGAATCAAATATGCCAAATAATGAGAGAGAAAATTGAAAACAAACAATATTTACAGTATTGCTAGTAACTCAAATCAGAAAAGCACTTAGCTGAGTACTTTGAAAGTACTGACTTGCTTTGGAGAGCTCTGCTTCAGTTAAATATTCACCGGCCAGTGCTTTTAGTGAGAGCTGGATGGATTTAAATCTAATCCAGCTTGTTTTATCTAGGCAGGCCCAGTTTTTAGTGGCGCAGGTATCCTTCACAACAGCAGTGGGGAGCTGAACACAACAGCCAGCTCACACGGCAAACACAAGCCGAGGAAGGTCTTGGAAAATGCCCCTCTAAGCTTGGCCAGCCAAATGTGCGTTTCAAAGTTTTTTGTTATCAGAAGACTATTTTGACAAAACTGCTGATACCAACTTGTAGATAACTGGACATGAAAAATACCGTATTATGTTGGTTTAGGAAAATACATGTGAAAATCTTGCTCTAGAACCTTTCTCTGCCATTTTATTCCACCTGTCCCTTCACAGTGAAGCACAGATATTAAATGCAGAACGTAACACTAACAAACCAACATATTTACGTCTCCCCCAGCCCTGTAGTTAAAGCATTACGGTCCAAGTTAACACCTGAAGATTTTAATCTACCCTTCCTTTTTTCCCCGTTACCCCTTCAGCAATCTTCAGCTCATCCACATGCCTCCCGCTCATACCTGCCTGTTCTCCTCCTCCCCAGTTCTGTTGTCAATGGCCAAATCCCATCCTACCAGACATGCTCCAAGCCCCACACAAATCTGCCCTCCAGGCACTCTACCTTCAGCCTAACCCAACTGATTTGGGGAGAAACTCAGAAAAGTGAAGCCTTAAACGAAACCCTAAATCTCAGGGGGAACCAACTCCACCCCCCCCCCCCCCCCCCCCACTGTTTCCATTATTTTCCTACATTTAAGTGACAAGATTTCTGAATATACGCATATGCTTTGAATGTTTTCTGAAACGTTTTTCTCAAAAAAGATGCTTTTGAACTTCACAGGCATTTTATTGGGAAGAAAAAAAAATTAATTTCATGGTTACTAACCAGTGAATAAACATCCACGAGGCTTCATAAGAACAAATAAAGATCTGGGTCCTGCTCAGAAACTGTTCAGTTTGAATGGGGCAAAGCATGATAATGAAGGTTACATGAGTGAGAAAAGGAAGGACAAGAGTCATGGTGAAAGCTTGTGTAATGCCTATTTTTTGCTTCTCAAAGAGCGAAGGAGTATGGGCAAGGGCACTCACCTTCTCTCTGGACAAACCCCCAGACATGAGAGATGTGTCACATTTATGGGTCGGATAAAGACAGCAGAAATTTACGTGCAGTTGCACAGGTCTTCTCATTGCAGAAAGGGGTTATGTGGCAGTCCATTTTCCATGGGGTTGTATTCAATCCTATTTCCCAAAAAATCAGATTTTCTCACTACTTGGCCACAGGGCTAACGTTTAAGGGAAGATAAGTAGGTTGGTGTGAAATTATCAGTTCCTCCCTGACAGTAGTGCCTGCATAATGCTGTTTGTACCACTGCCCTTTAGTAAAGATATTTAGATATGGACAGACTTAAAATAAGACCAGAAAGTGGTCTTTTTTTTTCTTTTTTTTTTTTTTTTTTGGTAATTAACCACACTTTTGCAGAATTCAGACAACCATGGCGTTTTACAGCATACAGACTTGTCATCTTTATCAAAGTCCAAAACCGCAATAGGAAGGTACTAACATGGGAACTTGGAAACCCCTTCATTACTTTCTGTAGTCTATTCAAGGAAACCGGTGTTAAATTTTCCTGAAGTACCACTGCATGTTGCATATATGGCCTTGCATACAACTTTACACTTTACCCATCACTTTCCTACAGAAAAAAAATAAAAAATAAAAAATAAAAAAATTACTAAATGCTTTGAGTTCTAAAGTCTGGCTATTCGCCTCCAGCCTAAAACTGATAAACTAAGTCTACTTTGACCAAAGCCAATAAAAACACACACTCATTATACAAGATCTAAATTAACGATCTTTCAGTCTTACAGTATCGCCTACCTTGACTGCCAAAATAAAGATACTGTACTTGAGATTGGAAGATCAGTACTAAGTACAGTAAAGGTGCTGGTACTTAAAGGTGAAAGAGGCAGAAAGAAATGATGGAAAGGTTCACACATAGAACCTTGAAAAATCAAATGTTTGGGGCTTTTCAGCAGATTTACCCAGTATGCAGATTTGAAACCCAGTAAGAGCAGTTATGCTGATGTGTGGGAGCACTGCACATGTCTACATAATGTGGAAATTATGCACGCAGAAAAGCTTCTTCCTAAACATTCTTGATATGTGGAAGAAAAAAAAAAAAAAGTGTTTTACAGAAATCCTACCTCATGGCATTCTTTCTTTCTTTAGTGAGGAAAGAATAAAAAAATAATAAAAAAAAATCACTCGAATCACTAGCAGCCCAAGATGATGAAGGATGTTTTTATATATAATGTGCATAAGATTCTGATTCCCATACATATAACAACTGGCCTTTCCCTTGGGTCACATCAAATCAACTTATTTTTATGTGAGCAAAGGAGCTGCAATCAGTTTGCCTTTTAACAAAAGATGAGTAATTATTTTTATAATTCTTATGTTTGCTGTTGAGATCATTCTCTCTGGTAATCCATTCCTTTTTAGACTTCTTTTGAAGCTAACAGATCTAAAGAAATGATTTACTTTCCCCTTTTACTCTCCCCAAAACAAGGGAGAAGATCACAGAGAAGATGTGAAGGGAGATATCCTAGAGTACGGTAAGTTTTTCTTGTGATGACATTCTGTTCCTTTCTTATAGATAGAAAAAAAGGAAACAACATTTCTGATTTAGCTGCTGCTATTTTTCTTAAATTTGTACCAAGTTGCTCTAACTGTGTGGGGATTATAAAGCAGATTGCATTCTTGATGAAAATACCAAAAATCATACTTATTTCAATAGGAAAGGAACAGATCCTATTACACTTTCTTATTAATATCTGTGAACAAAGCATTTGTTTGCCACCATTTGTTTCTTAAGCAAATACATAATCAAAATACTGATTGATTACTATAGGCTTGTTCGTGTATAACAAATACAATATTTGGCACAAAAAGTTCTCTTTTTCTGATTTCTTTACCATTGGTTCAGATCACATAATTATAAATAATGGAACCATAATTTGCTGGTTTGTTTAACTGGAAAACAATCAAATGCAATAAAAACAAATTAGCACAACAGAAAGTAAATTGCTTCGGAACTAGCAATACTTCCCACCCTGCTGGAAGATTATTAGTATTTTTAGATGGTCTTCATATGCTTCATTCTAGCTAACCTCAGGGTACAGCTGATGGTGATACTATGATAAGTTTTCTTATTTATAGTATTTCCAGGACAAACTATTTTAATCTTGGCTACAATAAATCAGCAGCTTGATTTTCATCTTATTCCCTTTCCACCTGTGAAGTTTTGTTCATCTTTGCTGGAGCTCAGAGCAGTTTGTCCCATGAAATTGTTGCGTGCGCGAATCCTTCTTGATGCAGAAGGTTTCTGCCAGCTGCCATTACAAGATCGGACACATCGTGCTTAAAGTGAAGAACAATTAAAGCAGGGAAAGGCTGCCATTGGAAAGTAACAAGGAGCAAAACTTTTACGTTTCACGTTTACTTTCTCTGACTTCTTAAAAAATATTTTCACAGAGAAAAAAATATCAGGACAGCAGTAGCCCATGAAAATATAAAGAAGAAACAGTAACCTGACAGCAGCTCTGGGGGTGTATTCTTATACTTATTTCTATAAATCCTGAGTGCGCCTCTCCGAGCTCATTTGAAAGCAGCTGAGCCACATTTAGGTATCACCAGCTTCCCCTTCCCATGCAGGTGGAAATCGGAGGCTGCCTCAGCAAAATGAAGCAGAGAGGAATGTCTGATCCTCACACCCTCCTTCACTGTTCTGCTGAGAACAAAACCAAAAACTGGGCAGAGGAAACAAAGGCTATTGCCAATTATACTGAGCATTATCATTTTTCTTAAAACCAAGGAAATGTTATCAGAGGAACTTCCAAAATTTCCCAAAGTGGTATGGTAAATACCTTTAATTGTAAAATAAGTTATTTCAGAAATAAAATTAAATGCAGAAATAACTCAATACTTTGAAAATCCATTAAGATTCACTTCACATTTCCTTTACAGGAGAGAGAACTGATACTTGAAATTTTTAAGCGTGTCTTTCAAAGTTAACAGTAAATAGCTGCTTTTAATTCCAACAGAAGCACAAAGGAAAGGAAACTTTCCATTTGAATGTGCTATATTTGGGAAACCTACTCTTGGCTGTTGCTCGAATGAAAGTGTAAATGCGTACAGCACACCAACAATTCAGAGTAACTCATTTCTATGAGTAAGTTTGACATAACACACAACAATTTGTATGGCTACACAGACCTGAGAGATTCTCTAAAAATACTGTATCCATATTTTACCTTTTCTAGATCATTCACTGCTTCAGACCTTTGCCTCAATTTCTCTTTAAAACTTTGTCTTGTCCTATATGAAGACCTCCAGGGTTATATCTTATCAGTTAATTAACTTTTAACAGCGAAAATTACTATAAACTTTTGCTCACATATATCAAAGTCAATGACAACCAATGCAGCTCTTGTGTACCTAATCCAAGAGACTTATAATAAAATTGTGTCTTTCATTTATAGCTTGAGGCAAAAGAAGGTCCTACAAAGGAATGTGTGAATGGATAATGTTTACTAGAGCAATAACACTGCTATACAGATTAAATATTGGTCAAACCACTAAACTTTATGCCATGAAGTTCTGTTCTGGTATTACATTATTAAACACCAAGGCTTCATCCACTGTTTTCACTTACTCAAAACAATGCAAAATTCATTAAAACAAAAACTATTTATTCTTAAAAAGCAGAACAAAACAAAAGGTTAACACTACTATTCAGTAGATGAGGGCAACACTAGCAGGTAAGTATGGGTGTGTATGGAAATATCAGATCCCTGACTACAAACTAATGAACAGCAACATAATACTAGAAGCAATGAAAACCAAGACATTCTTTCAGGTTCTATAACGTCACAGGCAACGGGGAATAAAGGAGAAACCAATTAGGTCTGAAATTTTGAATCATCAAATAAGGAAAAGTAGAATCCTCAGAAATGACTGAGTTTTTTTTTTGTTTGTTTGTTTTACTTTTCTTTTGTCTCTTCACCCAACACTGTAGATCTCATTGACGTGTATAAAGATATAATCAGGTAAAAGAGAATTGAACAACGGCAGTGTCTGAAAACAATTTTGCCCACAGTTCAACATGACAATGGATGAATCACAGAAGCCCTAGACAGGAAAACAAAACAAAACAAAACAAAAACAGAATTTGAAGAGGAGTCAGAGCCTGAGAGGCTGCTGGGGGGGGCTGGGACAGCCCACATCCCCTCACCCCACCTACAACTCCAACCATTTCAGAAAAGCTGTGCAATCAGTGCCACTAGAACTGGCATTTGCTCAGGGGTCTATCCCCATGCATGGAAAGACAGCGGCAGGAATGGAAACAAGGTGGGAAGCGTGTGCTGGGATAGCTCTGAGAGCTCAGCTGCAGGCAACAGGCTGGGAAATCTCCTTGGGAAGAGCCATCCTAGAAAGAAATGAATGTCAAGCATGAATTTTATTGTATATTTTATCCTTGAAAAAATAGGATAGCAGTGGTTTTTAGTAATAAAGTAAGAGGGGTAAAAAATCTATACATATCAGCCAAGTGCAATAACAGTCATTCCTGTTAAAGAGGTCAATAAAAATAATGTGTCCTGTAGGTGAAATACTCCACAAAGCATTTCAATTGCCAAGCACACCAATCTCATCAGATAACAAGCGAGCAGAAGTTTAAGTCATGTCAGGAATTAAGGCAGAAAACTGACCACGGTTCCTACAGACAAACTTTGTAAGTGAAGAACACAGTTCTGAACCCAAAGCCCTGCAACCCTTACAGGCAGCCAGTGGTGTCCCACTGGCAGTGCCAGGGCAGCAGTCTGCTCAGATCCCCCTCAGCCCAACACCTGTGCACGACACCCAGTGAAGTAAAGGAGGATGTAAACTTAATTCCCCTGGAAGATGAAGATGATGCTAGCCACATATGAGGCTTTTTCTCCAGCTTTACCACAGAGGCCACAGCCTTATGCATTCCTACTGGTGCCAGGTCACTTGCAGTTGATGTAAAAGGGCTTCTCTGGGCTTTTATGATCCCACGTGCAGTGCTGGGCCTTCTTTCCACAAAGAAATAGGAGAGCAGAATGAATATCTATTGTTAGGCATGAGAATCATGCAGTTGTTAGGTTTTTGGTGAGGGAAAGTGTTGGAATGGTGAGAATTGAATTGTTTTCCCTATCAGGTGTATCACCACGCTTGTTATTCTCTGCATGGCACACATCTGTTCAGCTAAATGTTAAAAAGTGATGCTGATTCTTACAGGTAGATGACCTAAGAAGCATTAAGAAGTTATCCATCCATGCAGAAATTTTCTTAAAATTGAGTCTTCTCCAGGAGCAAATGGTTTGTGATTCACACAGAAACACAGAAGTATTGCAAAAGCCTTAATCACCTGCATTATAAATAACCTTCAAAGTTTGGAATATAATTTTTAGGAAGCATTAAATGATTCCTTGCAGCAGGCCAAAAGTCAAACAAAGACTTTTGTTCAGAAGTATGAAAAAATTGACTACAATTTTCAATGTCGTAATGTCAAGTTGTAAGCAGAAGTTGAAGTTACTGCAATAATTAAAAGGTTACAAAGACTCTAATTTTTTGTTACACTCAATAAAATAATTACAAACGCATAATGATTTTTGACATATTAGCAAGACATATAGCAATACCAAACCAAAATTAGTTCACAAATTGAAATAGATTTCTGGGAGATTCCTCTCATTACATTGTACATGAACTGCAGTTTGTATAATTAAAGCGAAGTTGTTTTCCAGCTTCCTTTAATCAAATGAAGCCAAATGGCATCATTCTTCCACATTAGGACATTCCCTTTCACGATGTTCATTCCATGAAAAAAATTATAAATCCATGGAAAATTGGTGGCTTTCTGATTAAAATATTCCCTTCTTCTCCCCTTCCCAGCACCCTCCAAGGAACAGACCCAACAGAAAGTACAGGAAACTATACTTTGACTTTCAGCAAACCTGAAGAGGATTTCCTAAACTAATTTAATTTAAGTAGATGTCACACTTCTACCTAAATACATACATAAATTCCATTCCTTGCAGGTTTTATTGTGTGTATACACACACACATATATATATCTTTCTGCTATAATTTACTGCTGTTTCTGATATTTTGTGTGTGTGTGTAGCGTTAACTCTAGATTTATTAATAAGAGGCTTTTTCAAGGAAGTTTCACTAAAAGGAACAGTTTCTAAAAGCCAATAAAACTTCTTATCCTTTAGTTTCAACAAAACACAAGAGAACGTACTGTAGATTGAGATTACCCTATCAGTACTTTTGATTTACTCACATTTTCAATAGGGAGACAGGCAATTCTCATACATAACTTTATTCCAAAGCTGTGACCTTGACTTTTACCAAAAGTTCAATTGCAGGGATATAGTTTCTGAGGCAAGATGAAGGAATAAAGGAGTTCTCACAGATAAGATAATGAACTGACACATGCAGCTTATGAAATACTACTGTTTCAAATAGATGCTCTGATTTAATGTGTGTTGACAGCCGATTCAAAAATTATGACTAGATCATTATGTGGCACACAGAGAAAACAAAGCATGAATTACTTATTTGTTTATCTCATAAAGCACTAGGTGTGTGAAACAAAGACATCTCCACAGCCTTCCATGTAGGGATCAAAACTTACAGTTAAAATAATTAAAGGTTAGTATACAGAATTAAGTACCACACATTGGAGGTACAAGATTAACAATGCAATTTGTCAAAAAGTAAAGAAAAATGTATTAGTAAAATTACCGATCACACCGAGATTTAAAAAAAAAAAAAAAAAAAAGAAAAAAAAAAAGTCGCTCCCTGGTTGCTGAAAATTATGAAGGAATGCATAAAATGGCTATTTTAGCTTTAACCCACTTCCTAAGAACTCATACAACTGTCAAAATCCAGTGAAACTTAAAAAGAAAAGAAGAAAACCCCACAAGATTAACTCCTGGGTGGGATGAGAATTTTGGAGAGCAGCAGCAAGTATTGACATATATATTCACATAAACTACAAACACAAACCCAGATTTTTTTTTCCTCTACTCAATACAAAAATACGGGAAGTTTTTCTAATAAAGAGAAAAAGAAGATGAACTGCCAATGCTGATGTGTCTGCTACCAATAAACCAGAAGTCTTGATGAGACTACAAGGTTTTCAAGCACGGTAAACAAGCAAAATAGCCAGGATTCATATGAAGTTTTGTACAGATTCCTGTATTCTACGTTGTCCAATATAACAGAAAACTATTTCACAGTGCCTATTTCACAGTATATAAAATTATTGTAGAAAAAATAAGCATGCATTGGAGGTAGGGTCACAGGATACATTTAGAAGACAGAAGATGGACAGTCTTCTCCGAGCAAAAGAATGAGCAAAGAACTTGGAGAAGTGAGGAAGAGTTTAACTCTTTATATTTCAAATGCTAACCCACCTTTCTCATTGTATATGTTTAATATGAAGTTTAAAAGACTTTCTGTTACGATTATGGTGTTTCTCTTCTGTTAGAACTCCAAAAAAGCACGTTATACACAGTCTCTTCCAAAAATAAAATTATCCTTTATCAACACAAAATTTGCTGCACCCACAGAAACGCTGACTAAGTAGAAAACAACACTCAACTGCTACCAGGATTTGACTTTTCCTTTCAGAATAACTGCTATACAGAATAATTATATAATAACTGCCCTTAGAGAATAGCTTTCTTCCATCATGCAGTAGCCTTTTCCAGGACGGGCCTTTGTTGCCTTTTTTTTTTTTTTCTTCCACAATAAGATAGGAAGGAGATCTACTACATTACACTTCAGGAAAGGTAATTGAGGGTCCACAATAACGCTATATTTATTCAACAAAGTCTTAAAAACAGACTGATAAGTTTTATTTACCACATTATTATCACGCTACATAGTTTTTTGAGTGAAGCCCTGACACAGCCAAAACTTAACAGGCAAATTTGTGCAGTTTACCCAGGTGACGGTTCAATTGGAAAGGAATATATGCAATGTTGGGCAAAGGACATCAAATGAGGTGTACTTGTGAGCAAGTAGCAGGACACTATCCACAGCACACCACCTGGTGCTGAAAGGAAGACAGAACAGATCAGAAAGTCCCCACAATTCAGACTGGTCTGGTGAATTTGGCAAAATTTGGTGTCTTGGGGCAGGACACAAAGCAAACTCTACTCAGCGAGATCATAAGCCATGAGGAGGAACCCATGGAGAACAGCAGGGTAGAGGGAGGATGAAAGAGGATGACCATAAAATTACACAGCTAACAACAGCTCGGATGGGTAGGTGGATGAATACATTCCTATAAATACACTTGCATTAAAGGTAAGGGAGGTGTCCTGAAAGGCTGGGCTGGTATTAATATATATATATATGTGTGTGTGTGCAGGAAGTTGCAGTTCATAAAAACAACAAATGGCAAAGTGAAAGCTGTCTCATTAGGAACTGGGCATAGCCACAGATAAGCAGGAGCATGAGAGCTCAGCTAAGCTCAGTCAAAAGCTATTCAGTGCCCTCAAAGAAAGGTGGAAACTAGGTCAAGTTCCTGAGGATTAGAAGACGACTGCAGCACAAGCATACATAATTCAGAATGAGCAAAGGGCATTAAAGGTAACAAAGGATCCTTCTGTAAATGTGGAGATAGAGGGACACCCTCCAGCCCTCCTGCCCCACATGCCAAAAAAGAGGCCCCAAAAAAGTTTGTCCTGCACTTCAACGGGCAAATCAGCTGCAATCCTGCAAGTGTGACGATTAGCAGCTAAAACAAAGTTAAAATCTCAGGCCTCTACAAGGGAAATAGCTGTCTAGGATAAGCCAGCTATTTTGAAATTAGACGTCTTAATGAAATCCTTGCTCTAGCAAACTTAAAGACTTGATGAGCATCTTTGAGATCTCTTGGAGGAAGTACAACTTGCCATGAAACACCCTGCCTAGCCTATAGCAGTGTTGTTATTTTATTTATTTTAAGGTCAGGGGTATGGAAATACACACAAAGAAAGGCATGGAAAAGGAACTAAAATTTTGTGCAAACAAGTAGAGAGTAGAAGAAAAACTGGCAGGAAGACTGTGTACAGACAGCAGCTCCTGATAGTTCACTATTAAGATGGAATAAATTATTCATTCAAATTTTCATTAACAACCTTGATGATGCACTTCCAGAAGACTCCAAATGCAGCAGAGCTGCTGCATGTGCGATATAAAGAAAATCCAGGACTCTGCAGACAGGATTTCCTGAGCTGTAAGGAAACACAGCTCTCCAGTTCCTCTTAACCTCCCTCTTCGCTCCATAGTATTTTCCCTGATCACTCATTACACACACAGCATTACATATGCTGTGGTTTGAAACTACTACAGGAAATAGCTTATTTCCTTGAGGACAAAATCCTAAAAATGCTCAGCACCATGAATGCTAAATGACATCCAAATGGCTTTCTTAATAATTAAATTATAGTGCATCAAAAAGCACATGCCTTTAGCAGTCTGAATTGTATGCACACACTCGACAGTGAGTAACTGGGTAAGCAAAGACTGGGTGGAGTTGCCATAAAAATATATAGTATGCTTAGCACTAAAAAACTCTGAAACAGAACATAGCCTTTTGCTTTATGATTCTCTCTGGACCTGATTCACTGCTGTTTTATTACTGACTTTTGTTATTGTATCTGAATACAATTTGATTTTATGAGATCTTAAATATTACCTTTATAAACATTTCATGTGATGTTGACTCTCTATCTGCAAATTGCTTATTTGCTTACTGTATCTGTTTGTTGATGTCTTGCAATAGTTTATTTTTGCATTAACTTCTTTGTTGAGTTTAGTTTATCTTCTGAGAAAATCCTGGGATGGAATTTTTAATAAGAAATCCTTAAAAAAAAAAAAAAAAAAAAAAGACAACTAACTGGGGAAGACGTTTTCCTTTACAGTGCTCTGTTGGCAGTATAATTTGATCAAGGATCTTATGCCAGTCACCACGAGATTTCAAGTACTTTGTTTATCATTTAATCAATATGATTTGAGCAACCTAGAAAGATTTTTAAATTGTAAGCTAAATTCTGTTCACACCTACTACAACTTTACCTGAGTTTTAGACTTTCACTCAATAAATGCTCTCCACACATCATTTCTTTTGCTTACGCAATTCTTACTGTACAAACTCAACACCAGTAAAAATTTGTGAGTGACCTCCTTCAAATTTATACCCACAAGAAAAAAAAAAAAAAAAAAAAGGTAAAGGTGTAAAGGTCAGCCAGAGATTTCTAAAGGTTTGCATTCTGTAGTTGCTATATGAGGGTCTAGGAGTCCTCACGCGGCACAGCGCGTCAGCACTGCAGGGCAGACACACCAATTCCATACCTTGATGCTTTCGTTCACCAGCTCTTATTTGCTGGTGTTAATGCTTCTGGACAGAAGTCAGAGGAGGGTTTCTGTTCAAGGAAACGCCATGAGTTTTACTGTTGACTGCAGAGATGCTGTGGGTGAAGGCATATTGCTTACCAAGAGCATTGCACTGGCAGGTGTGGAATCACCTTATCAATAAACAAAAAAAAAAATGTAGAGACTTCAAAACACAGTAATAATGGAACCAGAGCAGGGATTACCCGTACAACATTTATTAACTTGTTTTCAAGTAATGGAAGAAGATGATGACTGCACTGGGAGTAAATACAGTAGGATCATTTGTGTCCCCTGATCAAACTACTTGACAGGCCAGCATTACTTGAGAGCTGTACTCATACATCCATCACTTCTTCCAGGGCACATCTGAAAGCTTACATTCAACAAAGCATGTACTCAAATTTTTCTAAACTACAGCCCATAACTTAATTGTACGTAATTTTTGGAAGGGCTACAGGTTATTATTTTCCTCACTGTAAATATTTAATATTTTGAAAACCAAAGGATCAACTGCAAACTGTTTTTATGTTTCAGTATTATTAAGTTTGCCTCTTGGAAACACCAACCCTCAGAACCAACTGAAATTCCATAATTCTTCTAGTTTGCTTTCATGGTTACTTTTTATATTTACATTTACCTGTGAAATTCATGTAACTAGCAGACAGGCATCTTTCAAAGTCTTCAGATAAGACAATTTAAGCAGACACACATTTTTGCCTGGTTTCTCATCGAAGCACTTAAAATTGGAAAGTTTACGCTTTCATACCAGATTTTTCAGAATATTTACATTTAAATAAGATTTTAAAAAAGCAAGGTACATGATCTAAAAACAAAAATGAATAAAGAGCAGCCATTTTCATATAAATGCTACAATTAATCATTATGATGAACAGGCAGCAAGCAATCCATTCTCATCATACCAGAGAGCTGATGTAGCTTTTCCTTTCATATGCCACAGAAGTTAATTATTATGAGCAGATGTGCTTAGATTACATGAAAATTTATACTCCGTGAAACTACGCACTGAAGATATCTATTTATTTTAAAGCACAAATGTATTTCCTGTTTGTTTGGAGGTTTGTTCACATGCAACTTCACCAGCAATGCAGCCTGCACAAAACCCATCCATCCTGCAGGCAGAGATTTTTGTGTGCTCCATTACCTGATCATTTCAAAGTGGAACTGCAAAGCACCTGATGGTCAAAGCAACTTCTCACAAACACAGTACGTCTGATTTGCCTCAATGAATGAAATAAATGCCCCAATATGACCCAATGACGACATGTGTCACGACCGCATCTCATGCTGTGGGGTCGGAATGCAACAGAAGAGTTAAATCCTTCAGGACCTGTCAGCAGTTAACGTCTACGCATATCTGCTCAGAATTTCAGACCGATTCTTGTGATTTTCTCAAAAACCGTTAATAAGTACTTATTATTAAGTTGTCATCTCAGAGCAGAAAGAACAAAATAAGCCAGCAGTGAAGGCTTGTGGTCAGCGAGGGCAAAGGCTATGGAAGCCCACATATTCTTATCACACGACAGCAGCTGGGAGTGCAGCCCTGTCACGTAATACATCCCTTGAGGACATGCTGATCTACTTCACCCTGGATTAAACAAATGCTGAAGTAGATGGCCTCCGACAACCCTATTACATTTTAATAGGTTGGTTAGATTCCCTCATATAGCATGACTCTAGTTCAAGCGTTTCTTTTGCCAACACAAACACTGGGATAGAAACAAAGATACAGAAAGTTAATATCCAAGAGATAGCAGAAAGGAGATAACTTGAAGAAATTTCCATCACCTTGGGGCACATATCAAAGAAAATAAATATATGATCACAGGACGGAAATTTCTGGGGACTGTCAAGAAGGAACGACAGTACTGATGTTAGAATTGCCCAGAAAAGTGGTAAGAAGTCACATTTTCTACAAGACTTCACATTCGAGATCCAAATTTGACATTACAAAATACCCTACTTTGGGAAAAACCTGCAAAATATCAGAATACATTATTCCATACCTTCCTTATTTCACAAAGCCAATATCAGAAATCCTTTAATAAATGCTTCACGCACTAGGCAAAAACAGTGGCTGCCAGGAAAAAAAAATTGACTTTAGAAAAATCTTTGTTAGGAGATGACATTTTTTCATTACTATCTATTGCCATCAAAATATAGAGATGGCTTTTTCTTGTGTAGTAATTTTATTCCAGAGGAATTCCAATTTTTTGGATGAAGTTTCTTTTGATTTATTATAATATTAGGAAGAGTGAATCTTCTTCTGAATCCTTTGAGAAGCAATTCAATGACAATACTGTTAATGAAACGGAAGAAGGGACTGTTTTGAACAGGAAGAATGCTCAGAAGCATTAATGCTGCAATAATCAAATAGTATTAAAAAGTGCTTAGATTTTTTTAATATATTTTTGAACATTAAAGAAAACTTCTATGCCAATGGAAATTCCCTATGTACTAGAAACCACTATTTCTCATCTTAATATAGAAAGGCTACTTTAAAAAAAAAAAAAAAAAAAAAAAAAAAAATCAGTTAATTCTCTTTCCAGGTCAGGCAGAACAGTGACATGAGCATCTTTAGAAATGGTGCCAAGAGAAAAGAGCAGCACTGGATGTGTAAAGAAAATGTAGGAAATACCGACTACTTCACAGTTACTTGAAATATTTGCGTGGGTGCAAGCGTTTCAGAAGTGTTCTCGTCACTTCCAGTCGCCATACTGCCATTTTACTGCACCTGTTTGACAGTAAGGTTGTGGGATGTTTGAAAGGCAGTTTAAGCCAGGGTTATTCATGTATTCTGAAACTGAAGAAATCATGTCTAAAACCTCAATTGCAGACCTGAAGATGCGGGAGTAACATAAATACACAAGTTCACATTCAATGAACGTGACATCAGGAGTCATTTTGCACCTTTGTGGCATGTCACTATTAACATATCTCGTGCTTGAAGATTTACAGTATGCGACACTAATGAGCTCTGTCAATTAGGATTCTAATATTCATGTTCAATACCATAGTTTAATTATTTAATGAAATCTGACAATAATTTCTAATAAGAAGTGTTTTCTAACTGATGTAGAAATGCAACTTGCATTTACATTTGATGCAGAAATGCAAAATGCAACTTTTACTCAGCTTCTCTGAAAAAAAAAATACTTAGGCCAAACTTTAGCAGCGTGACAACAAACAATATCTGCCAAGAATAAAATTTGCCATTCCTTTCAACATCTCTATTTTTCCTTTCACCTATAGTTGTTGTTTTTTATTTGTTTGTTTATTGGTTAGTTGGTTGGTT
The DNA here is from genome assembly GCF_011077185.1 of Oxyura jamaicensis. Taxonomy (NCBI): domain Eukaryota; kingdom Metazoa; phylum Chordata; class Aves; order Anseriformes; family Anatidae; genus Oxyura; species Oxyura jamaicensis. The sequence continues at coordinate 33,455,855 of NC_048899.1, read as the reverse complement.
TTTGCTTGTTTTTTGTTTTGTTTCCCACAAAACTGACAAAGTCCTCTAATATTTCATTGACATAAGTAGCATCAGCATTTCAACCCAGAACCAACCATTTCTTCAACTAGGTAAAATAAATACCAAACTAAGTATCCTGTGTGCCAGGATATCTGTGTATCCTGTATACTGTAAGATAATAAATATCCTGTCTTTATCCTCCCACATAATGTCTCTGGAATTTCTAGAACTTGTTATTCCACTTGACTGAGATCATTATGGACAAGATGACATTATTCCAGTAATGGCTCAGAGAAGAGCATCTCTAATGTTTTTCCAACAACTAAGAGCATAAAAGCTTTTTAATAAACTTTTTGGTCATGCTTTGAGGTCTCCAGTTTAAAGAGCCTATTTGAAGAAAAGTTCTCCTTCAGGTCATTTCCAGAGAAGGTGGATCTTATCATGGGCAGCTCAGACGAATTTTTAACACTTTTCATGTGAACCAGAATGGCTTTAGCATGAACTATCTTTGGATCTGTAAATAGCATAACCATAACAAGAAGGAAATTAAAAATTTATAAAAGCAAAAGTAGATCTGTATCAGTACAGAATGGGACTGTCTACAGCATGGATGTGAGCAAGAGGGACATGAAAGTGCTATATAAAATAGCAAACACAAAAGGTGACCAAAATGGACTCAGTTGTCTCATGAACAAAGGATAATTCAATTTAACTGAAAATCACCAATAAAGTGAAATATTTTACACACTGCAGGGTTAACTCATGGAACTGCAGTATACCAAACACAGAAGAGACAAAGAGACTAGGAAGAACATGGAAAATAAATAAATAAATAAATAAATAAAAATTATAACTAGTTGCAGTGACAGTTACATGAGCTCGTATAAAATATGAAGGATTATAAACCCTCTTGTTTCAAGTTCTAAGTCACCAAAACACAGAGCTTTAGAGCAAAATGGCTCCTGTATTTTTGAACAGTAGCAGACAAAGCTGCACAATCAGCTCTACTTACAAACAATCTATGGTCTCAGAAAGGTTTCAGTTATGGTTTATAACACCCTCTGCACAAAACAAGAAGTGTGACTACCCAGGCCTACTGTTCATATGATAGAAGTTTCTCGGGTTTGTATGAAAAGTCTGAATCAACAGTTCATAGCCTGAATTTTAAATCAATGGAAGATGATGCTGAAACAAGTTGTAATTGGAAGGGCCTGTCTCCAGTTGGAGGAAGAGATTGCTCTTCATTATGTCTCTCATTATGTCTTTCATCCTCCTGAGTAAGTCTCAGCACAGTTTGGTTCTCCTTGGACCACTTTCATCTGCTATACTCTGTTTAATGACAATTCATCATTTAAAAAACAGACCCCAAAAATGACTTTCACCAAAGATAGTTTCTTAGATCATAGAGACTACACACTAGATGAAAGAAATCTTAGGAGGACCAAAGAGAGCTGAACTTAATCAGAGGGATGAAAGACAAAATGAAAATCTATCTACCCTTACATTTTAAAAGGAGTTTCCTTCAGATAAGATGATCTTGACTCTTTATGTGTACCTGCTAAATATGGTGTGAGTACTGTCAGATCATTTGGGACTTTTATGATTGAGATGCTCTAGCAATTCTTGTAAATTGTACACATTTGAATGGTGCTGCCTTTGACTTTGAGGTGATTGGGCCATTTCCTATTGATCTAAAGCCTTCTTTTCCCCCTTCTTCCCTCCTTCCTCCTAATCAAGGCAGAAATACATAGCCTGGAAAGCTTTGATGTTCCTCTACTTTACTTCTCATTATTTTGATCTTTTAACAATCCCTCTATTGGTACATGGCTTGTAATATACATTTTCAGTGTTTATGCCTTCTGGCTTCAAAAGACTTTTCTACTTATCATGACTTTTTTTCTTTCCTTTTTTTTTTTTTTTTTTTTTTCCAGAAAATAAATGCTGCATGTGGTACTAAGATGCTGATATTCCTGTTTTGTTTATCAGATAGGAACAGTACAGAGTTAAGCTAGAAAGCCTACTTGTTTCCTTGTACAGGGTAGAATATATCGTCCTATTTTTGAAGGAAATCAAATACATATAATTTATTTGATGCAGACTTCATCATCTTTATTTTATGGAAAGTCTACAGAATACTGAATTGCCTTTGGATAAAATGTTGCACTGTAGATTACTGTCAGGACAAATTCTCATAAGAGTCTCCTTAGTTTTTATGTTTTGCTGGCATAAGACTACAGTGACAGAATGAGTTGGAGTCTCTCATGCCATTAGTTAGCATCTATAAAGTAAGGTCATGCCAATTCTCCTACTGCCCGTGAAATACTCTTACAGTAGATATACCTGAGATGGAAGCTGGACCAGACCCAGACTGAAATATAGTAGCACTGTTTTAAGTGTCTTGTGATGTCTGCTGACATCTCCCATAAAAAAGGAGAGTAGTCCACTATCATTCTCTTGTCAGCAACTTGTCACTGGAAAATCGGTATCAGTCTTTCTACCCATTGTCCTATCAACTAAGTCCAAAATAAAAATTGGTCTACAAGAAAACATTACCTGGAAATCAGTGGTATGTAATACAATACAAGGACTAATTTAAGTTCCCCAAACTATTACTTTACCTGCTGCGGCCTTCAATAAAGCCATGCAAATATTTACACAGGCAACTCTCCTAAGTCATCAGGATTTCAGAAAGGGGTTCAGGACGATCTCTACACAAGTATGTGATTTTAGAACTCAAAATTAAACTGCAGAAATCTCTAAGTCAGCCACAAATGCCCAGAGTGATTTATCCACCACATCTCACATAGTCAACATCTGCCCTTTTCTCTCTGCTACTGGTCAATTCTAACCCAATTTGGCTCTATTTGAGCCAAAACTCAGATATATCCCATCAAAAACCTGCCTGTGAGTGGAAACTTTCCTCATTCTACTATTGTAGGCTAGGAATGCATACATACAGCTTATCCAAAAGATTTTGAGTTTTTTTTTTTTTGTATTAATATCTCCTCAATTTTTCCTTTTCCTCTTTGTGAAACATTATCACACATTTTTGTATGAAACTACTATCAAATCCAGAATTAAACACAGACTTTGGGAAATATTTTAAAGATCAGACCATAAAGGTAAACTGGTAGAAATTAGATACAAACAACCCAGATTTATGTAGTAAACCATCCATATTGTCATGATAAATCTCTCAAATTCTGAATTCCTGTGCACAGCTCATGCACAGTTCACAAATACTGTAAATAATTTTCAAGTGTAAAATCAAGGGCAAATTTTCATTAAATTCAAGAGACTTAAAATCATTCACTAATATTCACCAGAGTTTAGACTCATAAATGTCTTTTTCTGATGAATGGAAGTTGGATGCTTTGGAAGAAAAATAAAATTCCTAATCTATTCTGATTCTGTTGGTAAACAAGGAATTAGAATTAATTAAGAAAAGGTTTGATGTTTGTATTTGATCTTAATTGTTTGTCATCATATACAGTAGCAGAAAACATTACTGAACAGAAATAAGAGTGAGGATTACCTGCTAAAATATTCTATTATAGGAATTAGAAAAATCAATTTCAGGAGGCTGGAGATAAGAAATAAAATGTAAGAAATAGATGATTTAATGATGTGTACTTTTTTTTTTTTCTTTACAACAGTATAATGCTACTAACTCACAGTCCATAACTCAATTTGACACTCACCTCTGCAGCGCTGCTGCCTGTCTTTCTACACAGTGTAACTGCTACGTATTTTTTTCTTTAATGAAAATTTCACTTTACCGATTTCAGAGCATTCTCAAACTTATCCAACTTGAATTTTTTGGCTTGCAGTTCAAAGTATTCACAATCTGCAATTTGTGATTACTCAGATGTGTTATAATTGTATTCTCTATTTCATTATACACGCTGTTAGTGAAAACAGTGAAGACAGCCAAGAGTATGTGTGCCAGGTGGGATAACATCTGAAATGGTTGACAGCAAACTGTTGGTTTCTGGTTGACAGCAAACAGCTGATAACAGAGCTTTGAACTTATTTTTGCACAACCACCTCATAGTGCATTTCCCTAGGTCATACTGATTTCAGAGCATTCTCCAATTTATCCAACTTGAATTTCTGAACTTGAATAGCCTCTGGGAGACTATCATGTAGGACTGGACTCAAAGTCTTCCTAAAGTCAAGGGAATATTATCCGTCCTGCCTTCCACTTACCTTACTGCCAACCCTCAGCAAGCTGCCTTGCCAAGGAAAGAAATCAGATTATCAAGAACAAATAATAGTAAATCTATTCTATTTTGGTTGCTTCTTATCACCTTATTACTCCCGATGTGTTTGTAAGCTGCAAATTGCAATATCAGTGACAAGGAAATGAAAATACAGATAACAAGTACTGTATGAATTTGCAGTATGATGCAGAACGGCTACATTGGTGAAGTTGCAGAGAGACGCAACTGATAGCATCCTGGAAAGACTACCCCTGAATGTTGATCCCAGGCAGGCTTCACTTCACAAACCTTTTCAAATATATCACTAACAAGACCCAGCTCCTGTCCGTATCCTGGCAATTATTTCTCCCTCAGCTATATGCTATCAGTGCTACCAGCTGACAAGCAGGTGTCTTCCAGACAGTGATGTTGGCCAAGACCACTCACGTTCTGCTTGCTGTGCTCCAGAGTCCACACTCCCAGTGATTTCCCCACAACCATCGATTACCATTGGGTCCCTAGACCAGCCTCATCAGGAAAAAAATAAAAAATAAAAATAAATAAATAAATAAATTAATAAATAATAATAATAATAATATAAAAAAAAAACTGACAAACCTAACAAACTCTCAGTATCACCCAGTATCTGGGTGATAAGGCTCAAGGTGCCAGTGTCCTACCAGGTAAAGCCAACGTTGGAGGGAGCTACTGATTACAGGTAAGCCACTATCAGCTGGACAGATTTATGCACAGGCAGGACTGAATCACAAACCACTGCTCATAAAATATCGCCATCTAACTCAAGTAGTCCATGGTTTTGCCATGTTTACCATCATAAACATACCCGCTGCAAACTTTAGGATACCACATTGCCTGCAGCCTGTAAATTATAAAAGGATTCCAATATGTACTTCCCCAAATTGGTATTTCTACGCAAAAGCATTCTGCAGCACCTCGCACTTCAAATTCCAATTGATGCATCAGCGGTTATATTAACCGCCTACAAAACAGGGAGTAAGAACTGTTGGGTGACTATCTGACAAGCAAAACAATGGTAACACTGATGCTTTTCTGATGGCACATCTCATTATAAATAGATTACCACAAAATAATTTCAGTAGAAACAAGAGTAATGTATATGGCCATTACTGTGTTCCAGACTGATAGTACGGTGGATAATATATATAAAGGACACCTCTTTAAAATAGTTTTGTAGTCGCAGTGTTAACAGGCAATGTCAAAATTCATCCTTTCATCTTACTTAGTTTGGAACAAATGTTAACTTAGTCACTAATTTATTACAAATTATGTTTGTAATCACAGTTCCACCTGTATTTTAGATAAGATTTTACTGGAACAATCCCTGCATTTAAACACACCAGTAAAGATTTACATGGCAGACTGTTACTGTTTGTTTTTTTTCTCCTAATGATAAGTTTCTGATCTGCATCTCAGGCTACAACCAGACTCATTTGCAACATTCCTATAGCTACCACAGAAACTCCAAATGAGTTTGCAGAAACCTGCAAAGGAGGAGAAAGGAATCCTAAATTCCTCAAGCCCAGTGGTTCCTGCATTCCCAATTTTTCACTGTCAATTCATATATCAACTGTTGCACTGAAATAGATTATATCTATATCAACAACTATCTCAGCAAATCCCATGTGGTATGAATTTACAACCTTGTTAACGGACAAAAGAAATAGATCATACATGGTCTGACAGTACAGAATACCAAAAAAAATGTTCTACTAAGATGCACGAGGAGGCTATCCAGTGTTGGTCCACCCTGTCACCTCAGGTAAGCCAGGGAGGGTGCATTTCTCCCATAGCAGAGTAGTAGTTTCTCATTATGACATTGGTGGTTTTGTTGTTTTACTGTACATAAATCAAATTATTCTCTAAGAATATTTGCTTTTGTATTAATTTGCTGTTTTGTGTCATTGCACTTCTATATTCTTCCAATGGAGACTTACAGCTCAGAGATGGACATATCCCTTCTTTTAATGGGCAGAGATATGGTCAAATCCCTCAAATGAATCACTGTTAAGATGTGGCAGGAGCAGGAGAAAATAAGATATGACATATTCCATTGCTGCAGCTTCTCCCTGCTTTTGGAAAGTAACTACTTTTTTCATAAGCATGTTGTCAGGTATTTCCAAGACTATTTTTTAAAGCCAAGCCTCATTACATCAGTCTGGTCTTTAATACGTGTCCTTTTACTTTATCCAATGGCTTTTGAAGCAGCCTTCAAAGACACTTGCTTAAAGCAGGCTTTCCATTCACTAATTAAATGTTAACAATCCCTTGTAATGAGCAACACATTTTTTTCCCCAAAAAAATGTGCATGTCTAAGATGGCTGATCATGTCAGCACTGAAGAGAGAGGTCATTTCTGGAGGATCTTCCATCACAAACATCAGAGAACAGTAAAGTCACCAAAGGGCATCTGAAACAGAAGCAATTTTCTCACAGTCTTGACACCTTCTAGTAAATTAGTCACTTGTCGAGGAAAATGACAGCTATATAGCAATAGAAAAGCTTGTAAAGCTCTTCATTTATTGTTAGAAATGTTGTCTATGTCACTGTCAAGCAACAGTAATATCCCCGCCCTGTTTTATTCTCAAGTGCCCCATCTCACGTTCTTTTGCAAATAATGCCTTAATGAAGTATAAATAACAAGTATTTTTCTTAGCTCTAAACACTATTTTCCTCTTACCTGCCTGCCTTTTTTTCTGAATAAGTTAGTCTACCGAAGGTGATATACAAAATGAAAGGCTGTTTTAATTAGTGCAACATCATTCCAAGATAAAGCTGTGAAAACTGCAGCTTCAGAGAGGCATCGTCTCTTTGGCTATTTTGTTCATTACTCAGATAAATCCCAGTATCTTCAGCATGTTACATGTGCCATTTGAGTGAAAACACTCATGGAACAAGATCTGTAAGTATCTATCTCTGAATCTACCCTAAGAATGGAGCTTGAAAGCCATTTCAGACTTCTTTTTCCCTCAGCAGAGCCATAGTTCTAAATATTTTAAATATATTATAAACATATACACATACACACTTTCTTTCTTTAGAAATCATTGATATTAATTAAATGCCTTTATAATTGGACAGACCTGACAGTCACTGAAAACTGAAATCCTCTTATTTACATGACAGTCAGGACATGGACAGCAGAAGAAGAAACAAATTCTAAAGCGGATGTTCTATGGCTGATTATCTTCAGTGCTAAAAGGGTAACAGCTGGTGTGTAGTAAAAAAAGAATTGGGTAAATTCATATAAACACTCTTTGAAGAATAAGCATTTACTAGCTAAAGACCCTGACACACTATGCAAGCCAGTTACTGTGTAGAATACTGGTGATACCTCAAACGCAAAATGTTGTAGGATACATGAATATTGAAGGACAGCATAAATCAGGACAGCACCTAGAGTTCTTACACTGATGGCACAGTTTATCCTCAAAAGAATTCTATAGACACACACAATCATACTACATAACTTGGGGTGGAAGGGACATCTGGAGGTCCAATGCCTTCTCAAAGCAGGACGGACCTAAGAGTTGGGAAAGATTGCTCAGGGCCTTATTCAATTGAGTTTTAAGCATCTCCAATGCACCTACAGCCTTCCTAGGCAATCTGGGATTTTTCCTAGGCAATCTGGGACAACTTATGATCATTATCTTCTGTTACGTCATTAGGCCCTTCTGGAAGGAGTGCAACTGCATCCCCACTCCCATTTTCCAGGTTGAACAAAGCCAACTCTCTGGACTTGCTTTATACATTATTTCAAAAAACCTCCAAAGGCTGCCTTCATGGTGAAGGATGATAAGTTCAGAAGTCCTCCAGCGCTGAGGTCTACATGCTGGAAGACATCCTGCAAGGTGTGTAAGCAGCTGCCACCTTTGGCTAAATGGCTGCTCTGTGACAGTTAGTTAACACAGCATCTCTTCACACATGCTAGCTGCTCTTGAAGAGTTCAGGTAGCAAGGCAAGGTTTAAACATAATATTTTTGAAAGTTTCTTTTACTGAACACTTTTACAGATAAGGTGCAGAATCACTGAAAATCTATCAGCTTGTTTTTCAGAAGCAACTTCATCAGTTAGCAGCTTGGATTCAGCCGCGTTCTCCACGGACATCACTCCTCTTGTTTGTAGGAGTTTTCTTATTTTGAGATGTCTCAGAAATCTTCCATGCATTTCATCTGAAAACTCATTTTCCTGAAACTTCATTCATCCTCAGTAGTGCCTAGCAGATTGGTTCTATCACATCACACAATTATGAAAATCGGAGCTGTTGTGAAAACTTCAGCTAATTATAAAAAGCGAACCTGGCACTGAAGGAAAATTTGCTTAAACCAACCAGGCTGTGAGATTCCTTTCCCATGATTACCCCAAAATACTACATAGCCTTCTTAATTGCTGGAGAGTTCTCCACAGAGCAAAAATAAGCAAAATACTTTTCTATTATGCTTCAAATTCTGTCAGAGTAAGATTAATAAAAAGTTCAGGCACTTACTGAAGCATAAAGATTATCTTCCCTTCACATGGAGATTCAGGAATGCATTTTATGACATCTCAATTTACAGAGTTCTCTTTGAAAACATTGTGGATAGGCTTGTGGTCAAAACCTAGTTAAAGTTATTTACTCCTTTGAGTTTTAGTTTAAAACATTTCTTCTTTCAGATGCAGCCCACATACTGTCAGGGCTTCTCTTTCTTTTCCTTTGTTTCCAGATTATGTAAGAAATTCAGTTCATCTTTAAAGAATAGTTTCTAACCTTGTGAAGGAGTAAATTATTATGTCAAGTTTCTTCAGTTAGCATACCTGTATAGTAATCTTTTTTCAATAAAAATAACCTTTTGTTAAAGGTTTTATTAGATTTTTCAGCAGACTGATAACAGTCAAATCTCAAGCCATCTGCAGGAACTGCTACAGACTCCAATCACATACTCTGAATAGTGAAATTCTTCTTAACACTTTTGTTCAGACAATTGGATCACTGTATTTTCCAAGTGCTTAATCACACAAAGGGCAGGAGCCCAAAGCCTTTACCCACACTGAACTCCTCGAATAGTCCTAATAAAAATCAGGCCTCAGGCAAATTATTAGCAAAATTTTAAATCATGAGGAAATTATCCTTTCCATTTTTAGTGCCAAGAATGGATTACTTCACAGAGATCTATAGATAGATAGTTCTTTCAAAGCCCACACACTTCATCTTTAGGCAGAAGAACAAGGGTACTTACGGCAAGGACACATGAATACCCAGCATAAATCCATCCCTGTACTCCTAGTAAACTATCATGTTACTGGTACTTTAGCTTTCAGTACAGCAGCAAAGCTATATAATGAATCCACTTCCCAAAACACTTTATTTTACACTTGAAGTGCTTCAGTCACTGTTTCCAAATGGGCTACTGTAAAATTGTAAAGACCCTTCTTAAACGTCACCCTCCATCACCTTAAATATTTTGAGGTTGCATGGAGAAAGCTTACCCCTTGACTGCAAACCATGTCCACACGCCTCGTTATATCCCAGCACACCCTGTCTCACTGAATCTGGTACCAGTATACAGTTACTCCATCGATGGGTCTTCCACCTGCGAGAGGAAAAGGTCAACAATTAAGTAGCTAAAACTGGAAAAAAATTAATATATCCAGACAAAAACTTCTGAAAGCTGAGATACAGATGATGATATATTGTGAACTGAAATTCAGATGTAAGGTTCACCTTCTAGAAAGCCACACCATCCTTCCACCATATTTCCTTTTCTTATTTTGGGGGGGAATAACTCAATGTCACAAAATAAACAGCAGTTTCAGTGAGCTTTGAAATCAGGTTCTCTTCCTGCAACCCCATTCTTGCACGACTGATGCTTTACACAATCTGCTGTCTGTGCCATGACGTGTGTCAGCCAGGAATGCAAGACAGTAGTTTTCCATAGTGCTGTGCAGTACAGTGCCTTGCAGAGCTGAATGTTTCAGCTCCTGCTTTGTCAGTTGCCTGCTCTGCTCTGGGTCCATGGGCTACAGGATGCGTGGTTTGAAGATTTATATGCAAAGATATAACACATTTCTATTTACTAACATTGTATAACAGATGGGTCATAGAATTTTAATGAGAGTGGTGAGTAATTGCCCTATTGTACTATTTGTCTAATCAGAATTTTTTAAAGTGCATATTATTCACTGGAGTGAGAGCATCAGGGGAGAAGACTGTTTCTGCAATAAGCATACAATTATGATTAAGGCAGTTGAGTGCCTGTGGTACCAAAATAGCTTGCATTGATTTTTAGGTACATTGAGGGGGGAGTTCCCAGTAAAACTATCCTTAAACACTTCAGACCCTGAAGTTACCATTTTCAGGAGCTGTCTATTGGTGCTCATTCTGATGAAGCCAGATAATTTCAAAGCTCCAACTTGATCTCTACTTTTACATATTTTTCAAAATTTTCTACTCATATATTGTTTTTACTATTCACATTATTGTTATAACCTGGCATTTTCCAGTGCGCTGTCATTTTCTTGTGAAAATTGTGCAGGATGATCCAACAAGATTAATTTCTAGAGAACTGGAAACCCACTAGCAAGAAGCTGATTCAAAGCTAATGCTTTTTACCTATACACTGGACAGATGGGAATATCTTCACATTCTCTTTCTTCATACAAGGTGTCTGGGCATGCATGTCCCCCATTGGCAGCATCCTGAATGATAATCCTATACCGGGATTGCTTAACTGCTGTAGCATTGTCTGTAAAACAAAGAAAAAAAATGGTTTCTAGATACAGTTGGCACCCTGTGTTAGTGATCTAGCTGTCTTGGCTAAAAACATCCTCACATTACATTTATATTCTGAGATAGTGAGCCCTCTGGCTCTCATGACCCCTCACAAAGAAGCGAGGGAATGGTACATAGGATCAAAAGCTTTAAAATTACAAATAGTTCAGCAGAGCAGCACCTGGAAGGTTGATAATTTAACAGCTTAAGAGATGCATCAGAAATGGCTTTTTTACAGAACATCAAATCAGACAAGAAAATAGCTATGAGCAAATGCTTAAACACCTGAGCAAGGGAAAGAAGACAAAAAAAAAAAAAAAAAGAAGAAAAAGAAATCTGTTACAGTGGAAGATTTTGTTCTTGAAAATATTCTGGTGGTCTCAGGTTGCTTCCATCTGTCTGTGTCTAGAAATTATAGATGATAACTTCCTGATAAGAAAACCATCACAACCAACAGAGTCTAATTCTCTGCTTATCCTGCATTATGCACAAGGTCAATGCACCTGGAAACACAGCTCACAATCTGTGGTACAGAATGCAGTGCGAGAAAAAAGGCAAGGATTTACACCAGTGTGACCTGACAGCTAAAACAAACACAATCCTTGACTGCATAAGTGGGACATAGTATCTGAGATCTGGTGTAACTGCTGTGTATGCCAGCAACTGAAAAGGGGTCTCAATAGAACTTAAACGTTCCAGACCAGGAAAACCTGTCTTATGATAATGGACTTCATCAGACTTGTCCAAGAGTAGTCTGTAGTCTGTAGTACAGTAGTCTGTAAATTAACCCAATTATATGGGAATTATTTTTGAGCCCAAAATGAGGACAAAGCTTCTGCAGCAACACTACAGTGCTTTAGAGCAGAAGAGAAACATCACATGGTGGACACAAAGTGCAAGTACAGGTCCAGTGAAAATGTTTGGCTCCAAAAAATCAGTTATACAAGTCTTCACTTAGACTTGTGCTATCACTGTGCAATCACCACAGAGGGGCTTGGCAGGAGGCACCAAATGTTGCTCACCCCAGTACCCTACCCTGAGGCAGGATAAGCACACCCAGGGCAATCCCCCTCCTAGTTCTTTCATAGCCACCACCCAAAGCAGCCCTACAACTTCCTACAGTCTCCTTTCAGATGACAGGCCCACTACTTGTGGAGAACCTTTCCTTAAAATTGAATACAAGTCATCCCTCTTTTAAATTAAGCCAAACCTTTTTAATCTTCTGTGCACTAGACATATGTTATTCCTATTGTCGGATGAATAAATAGTCTCCATGAAATGTTATGGGACTTGTATCCACCCCAAGTCTTCTCTAAACAAAGCAAACCCAGTTCTTCATAGGTACTCTTCAGTCATCTCTCACTGATCCCTTTCCTACAATGGAAATGCTCAAGGAATCCCACCTGCAGCCTCACCAGTGCACAGCATACCAAGACCTTCGGAGGTATACACACACGTCCATTGCATTTAACAAGCCCAATACGAGTTATAGCATTTCAAACTGTTGACTTTCATTTGTTTTGTAGTCTGTAGTATCTCTAGAGTTGCCTGAGACAGTACTGATGTCTTTACTTCCCATTCTGTCTTCGTGCAATTGATTTTTCCTTCCCAAGTCATATTTTGAAAAATTTCTCAAAGATTTCAGTATCACTTAATATATTTTATTTGCTACCTCCTTCAGCTCAGCACCATCCACTAATGCTATTACTCAGACAGATGAGTTGTTCAGACAAATAGCAAATAGAACTGGGACAAGAGCAGTTTTCTGTTGAACTCTCCTTGGCTCATGTTCCAGTTTGATCCTGAGGAGTGGTATCTGTCAACCAACTGATTAGAAGCAGCTTTGCAGAGAAGGAGCTAGGTGTCCTGACAGACACATTAATGATGAGGCAGCTACGTGCGCTTGCTGCAAAGGGTGACAGCATCCTGGGCTGCACTGCCAGCAGGTCAATGGATCCTTTTCTTCTGCTGAGCACTGGTGAGCCATCTGGGTGCTGTGTCCAGTTCTGGACTCCAGAGGGTAGGAAGGACGTGGATATACTGGAGAGAGTTCAGTGAACAGCCACAAAGATGATGCAGAGACTGAAGTGTCTGACACACAGGAAGAGACTGGGACTGCTCAACACAGAAAGAAGGCAGCTTGGGGGATCGTAGCAGGATAGCCAACGGGGGATGGTAAAGGAGAGGGAGGCAGACTTTTTTCACAGTGATCTTCACTGAGACATTTTTCAACCAGCTGAATACCCATTTACAGTGATTTAATTCGAATCACTGTTCTTCAGCTTTCTGATAAAAGTTTCATGTGTCAAAAATCTACCACTTCCCTTAGTTAGTGCAGGAATGGTGTCAGAAGAGATTACATTTACTGGGCATTATTTGTTCTCAACAAATCTATACTGGCCAGTTTATCATAATCTTATTCTTAAGATGTTCACATCTCAAGTAACAACTAATTCTTGTGTTTTTTCCACATAATGAAGTTAGGATGAGTAATCTATAATTTCCTTGATTTCCTTGAGCTTTCTTTTGTTGCTGTTTTTGTTTGTTTTGCTTGTTTGCTTGGGGTGGGAGGTTGGGGAATTACTTGTGTTTTATTTATTTCTCTAGGACTTAGCAATTTCTCACCCAGAAGATAGTAGCCAGATACTCTGACATTACCTATTACTTCTTTCTCTATTCATACAGCCCTACTGACAGGGAAACAACTTGAAATATTTATTCTTGAAATATTTATTCTTTAGTCCATTCCTCTCCTAGCTGCAGACAGGAAACAACAGCAGCATTGCACATTCCCTGTTCTGTGTTTCCCTCATTTCTCAGTAAGTAATGGATATGTATTTCATTTGGCTTCTACTTACTTCTAATCCATTTCTGTTATCCAATCTATTTTGTAACCTAATATGCTTCTATAACTTAATCTGCATTCTTGATTTAGGTACTATGCTTTTGGGCATTCCTTTAAATTCACATTCAGTTATATGTTTGTTTCTAATTTTTGCCCAACAATTTGCTGATCAAAAAAGTATCAAGATTCTGAACAATTCTGATGATGAGGAGAGATAAAAACAGATGTTTTCTCTTCACAGGTTAAAGCTTGAACACACAAGTCTTATACAGGCTTATGCACACCTTGTTCCCCTGTGCTACTGCTCCTACTAGCTATTGTAATAGTTTCAGGATAGAAAGTGGTAGAGTACAGTTGGACTCGAGACCTTGGTCTTTCTTGGTAGCTTCCAGACCTTCCACATTCTTGTCTGCATAGAACATGTTCTGCAAAGGTGTAGCAGGCAGTTTGCTGAGTTTGTTGAAGTTTGTCTTTTTTTAAAGCTGTCCTGCTGATATTGCTAGTTTTCCCTTCTCTGAAGAATCATGAACTCTATTTCTTTGTGATGACTTTAATTCAAATTGTCTATCACCATTAGAATCTTAGCCATTTCCTTCCGATTAATCAGTACCAAATCCAAATGAGCTTCCCACAGTAATTTTCTTTACCTCAAGAAACTAAATTATCCTCAACATTTATTGCACATTACTCAAACCCCATTTTCAAAATTGAATTTCCTCATTGGCTTTTCTATAGCTTTCTTTACAAACGTTACTGAACGCAATTTTTATATCTCATTTAAGATTGTTACAGCTTGATTTTCCAAAGTATTAACATTATGTAGGACTGTACATTTAAAGCCAAACTTCAGCTGATTTCAAGTAAGGTTATGACTGTTTGCCCTCCTGACAAATCAAGCCCCAGGATCTGAAAACAATCAACTTTTATGTCCTTGACTCTGCAATTCAGATAATGGTGTTTGACAGTTTTGGGGGTGTCTTACCTCTGTTTCTATTCCCATCTTCCTGCCCCACCACCTCCGGTCTCTTCACCTTACACAAAGACTCATATGACTCCTCCTATCAGTCCATTCTTTTAATTCCTCCTTTGCTATCGCATCTTTACCTCTTCTCCATTTGACCCCCACGGCTTCCCTGGCACACTGCTCAGGGCTTGGAGAGGTTGATTCCCACTGTCAGATGAGGGACAAACTTCTTGATCACTACTCTAAGGTCTGGCTTTCTCTTGATGGAATTGCTGCCCCAGCTTTTACAGGAAGCATTCAGCTTCATCCTTTTTGCTCCTGACTGGAGGGAAGGGGACAGACTTGTCGGCACCAGTCTTCATGTACACAAATAATAGGGACAGACCCTCCAAGATTTTAGTTGCCAAAATCAGATCTGTCTCCAGTATTGTTGTGCGGATAAGATTTTTTGAAAGCATAAGCCTAAGTTTGACCAACTCTGGTTGAGTATTTATGAGAACTGACAGTGGCAGATCCTTGACAAAAACTGTCTGACACAAGCTAAAGGTCACTGGAATTTATTACTGAGGCAAGCCATACATTTTGTCCACTTTCACTCTACCTCATTTCAAATAAGTTTTAAGTCATAGAAATAAATTTGATAGATATGGCCTAACATTTCATGTAAACTTGTTTAGAGGATTAAGCAACAATGAAATTGTTAACCTTCACCCTGGACAACCAATGTCCAGAAGAGGAAAGTTACTTATAGATACCATCTATTTTCAGGAGGGAGATGAAAAAAAATGTTTATTGTGAGTTTTGTTTCATTTTAATCTCATTTTAAATCTATGCTGGCAGACCAGAGAGCACATCACCCATGCTGAGAGCAGATACCTCACCAGGCACCTTGACCATCCAGTATGCAAGAAGATCTACATGCTGTTCATTCAAACCATTTAATTTTCTGAAACCTCCATGTGGAGTCTTTGATTCTTGTTTCAATTCATCCTCAAAGACCCATTAAAAAAGATATATTATATGAGACTGTGGTAGACAGTTGTCACCTTTAAGTATCTGAAATGGCAGAGAATCAATAACCTGCAACAACCTCTCCATTCTGCCTCACCAACAGGTGTTTTGATTCAATTGCACTTCTTTTGTGAATTATGTTGTCCATCCATCTGTTATTGCCCTAAGTTCACTGCTGTCTACACTTCTAAGGTATGAGATAATCCATTGCCAGAAGACAGCCTGTTGTCTGATGACATTTAAATGTAGGGAAAATGTCATCTTTTCTACTGTTAAATAGCAAAGTTGGATGCATTTTCTCGGATAAACTACAAACAGCTTAACTGGTAAAGTTCTGTGTAAACCTGATTTAGTGACTGCATGTTTGTCTAAGCTCTGATCTTATGCTGGTACACATTTAATTTTAAATCTGCCAAGCAATACCTGCTCCAGCTTGATGTGCTTAGTAATTCACCATCTGTATATTGTTTTCATTAAATACAACTTTTCTATAAACAACAAAACCCCAAACAACTCACATACGTATAGCAGTTTCCAAATTTCATTATCATGTTGAGGTTTTAATTGTGCAATGCAAATTAAAAAAAAAAAAAAAATCTTGCAATGCAGCCATATCAATAATGGATCTAGCAGAAAGCAAACTCCCCCATCTAAGAAGTTTTAATTTAGAATTATATTAAAATGATAACACTGCCAAGAAGGTTAAATAATTAATTTCTTCTCATTTTAATTGTAGACTATTATTTAATAAACAAAGTAATTTGCCAGGTAATTTATTCTACTTCTTCATAGGCAGCTCATTTAAAGTCTAAAAATAAATTGCTAATTAAAACAGGATTCACTGTTTTAGAAAGCAACTCATTTTCCCGTAAAATCTAACAAGGACTATGCTAGAGCATCCACTGAGAATCTTTGAAGGGCAAGGAAGCTGCCAAGAAGAAGGAAATACTCTGGTAACTAAGAAGACTTTCATCTGAACAATTAATGAAACACATATATTTGCCACAAAAAAACAGCCGTAGATCATTATAAAGTAACTTTGCTAAACACCTAGCATACAAAAGCTAACCAACTAGATCAAAGAAACATATGGTACTTGAAAAAACACAGAGTTGTTTGCACAGCCCTGTGCGTTCCTCTGGATTGGTCAGGAGAAACCAATTTCATATAATGAAGCAATTCCTCAAATATCCATACAACACTGGGGTCTTTTGTCTTTGAAGGAGTTCTCCCTTAGTGCTCAGGATGTCAAATCTTAAATTCCATTATGTCCCTCTTGTAGGCATCCACAAGGTGATGGGAAGTGCACAGTGGGAAAAAGAAGGGTTTGCATCTCTGCAGATCTTTTCTGTCTCTCCACCCACTTGTGTATCCCTGCCCACTGGTGTTTGCATTTCCCAGTTCGGCATTATCCACACTGGCAGCCACCTGCCTCTGCCTGAGATGCTCAAGACTTGTTAGCAGCTTCTGCTGTCTGAAAACACAACTGAGAAGAAATCCTGCAGACCAGGGAGCTGCTAAAGCCTCAGTAGTAACTCTGAGGTGAAGGCAGACATCATATGTCTGGGTACTCCTCAAGTCCTTGCCCCCTGTGTCATTCCATTCCCCATGGCCATGGATGTAACAGTTTGCCCAAAATGTTCTTTCTAAAGGCTTACCAGGTTGACATGCTGTTGGGCAGCGACTCCACTCACTGAATGGTGTAACGATGCAGTCCTTCTTGCAGAGGAGGAGACATGGTCGCACAGTCTCAGGTCTGGTGGAATCTGGACATCTATCAGTTCAAATGCAAAGATATCATGCCATCAATAAACAGCAAATCTGTAGGAAAACATTCATCTCATACGATTCTCACAGGGTTGCAAGCATACTGCCATACCAAAGATATCACTCCCACTCACAGCAAGCCTCACGTTTATTCCCCTTCACCCTCATGCTACCAAACTGAACTCAGCACACTTGCACAGATTTTAAATAACGTTGTTTGGTCTGATGACTGCAGAGTAAACGTAACACTGCCTATGATGCCTAAAATACAATGCTCACTGAAGCAACACAGATATATTTATTGCCGAAGAAAATGCGTAGTTATGTTTATGAGGCAGTCCTGGTTAACACAACATACAACAACCTTCAAACCACTCACAACTGTGTGTAAAGACTGATGTGATATTCCTCATCTTTCAAGCTGCTAGGAAATACAAAAGCAGCTTAAAGCCATCTTTGTGCCCCCTTCCCAATACGCAGTAGGAGCCTGCAGGACTGAGGCCTTGGTTGCTATTTGGAAAGTTGTGCAGCATAGGATGGGAAAAAAAACTGTGTTGTTTTTCTTTTCTTGATTTTTAACTCCTAAATGAATAATATGTAACATGTATTCTAGTAAAGGATTCAGACACAGACAATTAATATTTAAAAACTAGAAGGGTGGAAAAGGGACAATTTTCTGGAAACGAGCATATCATGCTCCTCGAGTAGGTGGTCAGAAAGGGCATTACCCTTTTCTAATTTTTATCAATTTCTTGTAGAAAGACCACTCAAAAATACTTAGGAACACATGCAACCCAAAATGATCACATTTGAAAGAGGAACGTGCCACTAAGCCAAGATAGCAAAGAAAAAAAAAAACTTTGAAGTCGTGATTCTGTTACTGAGATGGTAATAAAATGCTGAAAGGTAAAATTTAAAAGAAGATAAATATAGAGAGGCATTTGTACTCATTAAGCATGACTATTCTAGAGGGCAGAATTCTGTTATCTCTATTCTGTTTCTGGTTAGTAAGGTGTTGAAACATATTTTTGCAGTAATTCTAGTTTTATTCATCTTTCTGTGCCTTGCACCTTCTTCAAATACAGTGTAATTTTTCTTCAAGAAATCAGGAAAAATGCAGAATACAAAAAAAATCAGCATGCCAACACACAAAGGCTATTAATTTACATAATACATCCCATTTCTGAAGTCACATAACGGTAGAGGTTCGCTGCAGCAGTTTTAACTGCAACATTACTTTAGGTCAGTTTTCATCAACTCAAACATAAACTATGTCAGCAGAATATCTTGCTCTGGTTCAGTAATCCTCAATTTGCAATTTCGGTACAAAGGGCTTGGGTTCCCCACAGAGTCCCTCACCCCAGGCACCTGTTCTAAGGGCAGTGCATGCAACCAGTGCTTGTGCCCTCACCAAGGAGGACTGTCCAGCACCAGACCCATCCAGACCCTCCTGGAGAGTAACCAGATACTGCTTTAATTCAGAAACACCGAGTTTGTATCGGTTTTATCCCTTGATTTAGAACCATCTTTCTTACGATGTCTAAGGTTTTCATTTGTAAGGCAGCTATCTCTATAAAAACAACACACAGAGAGGCAGAAAAAAAAGAAAAAAAATCAGTAAGAAGCTCTTTTAGGGACTCAGAAGTCCTCTCTGGTACAGCTACTTCCATCACACAAGGAATGCTGCGGTGTGGAAGCTACCACCCCAAAGCCAAGGACAGCCCATTTCTGAAAGCTCCAGTACACAAATCTTTTCTTTTGGTATGATTTTTTTCCCTTCAGACACTTCATGTGACTACTTACTTCCTCCTTCAGTTCCATTTCCCCTTAGACTATCTCAAATTGGAGGGGGCAAACAACTATTTTAGATGTTACGTAGCTCTATAAACAATATGTTTAATTAGACAAAGTTGCAGCATATCAATAGATTTGAGATATAAATGAGTACTAGATTTCTTCCCTTTTATTTAATTAATCCCATTAACCTCAAGAATTTTAATTAACTTTACTGAAATCAACGCAGTCTGCTTATACCAACAGAATTGTTTTGAGAGCTACAATAAGAAATGAAACTCAGTTGTAAGTCTCTAGACTCATTATCAGCGGAAAAAATAATTAGCAGCGTCTTGATTTTTTGATATTAGGGAAAACATCTGTGCTGCTTATTTTCCTCATTTACTAAAAGCAAAGCAAAAATCAGAATATTTGTACTTCAGAATACATAATATTGGTGTCTTGGTAGCACATCACAGAAGTTATATAAATCAACCGAATTATATATATATCACATATTTCTCTCTCATGGTGTAAATATAATGCAAACTATTTTTTTATTATTTCATTAGAGCATTGTTAGTAATGCATTCGTGAATGTTATATCTGGATGCACTTGGTATTTTCTTCACACCTGTCCTTGAGAAAAAAACATTTGCAAAAAAAAATGTGAATTAGAATAATAGCCAAAAAATAAATAAAAATAAAAATTGATGGCACTAAAATCATGCTTTTGAGGGGGGATTTACACATAAAAATTGAAAATGAGATAGCTATTCATTTTTGTTACCTATTAGTAACCTCTACATAGTAGTGATGGAATAGTAGCTGGAGAATTAGTCCAGAAATAAAATTATTATTAAAGCTGATGATTCTAGCTGAAAACGCTTTTATACTTAATGTACCGTAACTACAAATCATCGCTTGAGTTATACAGACAAAGGTATATTGCTAATGAATACCTTTTAGGTGTAACATGGCCGGAACTGCTCTTCATGCAGGAGACTTTCCTTGTCTGTGTGCCCACTCCACAAGTGGCTTCTCCACTCCAACTGAAGGTCGCATTCAGCGCAACCAGGGCATCCTCAGAGCAAGAGCTCCAGGGAGACGTTTCCCAGTAGAAATGCACACACGGGTGATCATTGCAGGCACGATGCTCCTGCAGGACTCGGTCAGGAGGACAAGCTTTTCCACCTGGAAAGTGTCAAAAGAACACAATATTTTACCTTATGACATGTGGCAAAAGGAAGTCATGGAAAAAAATAAATGTGATAGGTTCGCTTAACTTTTTTTTTTTTCCCATTTAAAAATAAATAAATAAATAAAGCTTAAATAAAGCTGTTGACCTTTATGGCTGCAATAACAACTTTCTAAAATATTGTTTCCCCATTAAACTAGCCTTGCATAAAATTGTGTTCCAACACATAATGGAAACAGAAATAGGCAAAGCATATTTTTGAGTTACCTTATTGATACTCCTACGCACAGCCAAGTTGATTCCATTTAAATGGCAGTATCACTCAGCAAACATGCAATTAGCTTTAAAGACAAATTAAGCATTATTTTTATGCTCATACTCCTTGCTCATTTCCCAAGGAGGGATATCTCTTAGTAATACTTGTACTATACCCAGAGTTGTACAGGATGCTAACCCATACTTATGGAGATTTGTTAATACCAACTGATACCCACATCTGCAAATCAAGTGGGAAAAAAACTTGAAAGACAGACTTTGAGTCTGAAGCCTTTTCTTTTCTTATCTGAGGCAGCATCCTCCAAATTCGTGTCCAAAGATTTTGCTAAGATACTGCACTTTGTCAACAACTTGTAATAAATCCACAAAGTACAGGAGTATGAACAGTCTCCCCAGAAGCCTTAACGCTCCAGCCAGCAGCCTGAATTTATTCCATAAAAGCTGCAGATGTTCATAGCTCAAAAGCTAGAGAGTAATGCAGTGAAATTGTAACAGTAAGCATTGTCATTTTAGGAAGAAAGAAGTAAAAATGACTAAAATCAAAACCATTCTCTTCCAGGAGGCTGAAACTGGCAACTTATGACACAGCAAAAGGGCATCAAAATTAAAGCTACAGGTTTCTGAAAGACCTGAATTGTTGGGGCCAGATATCACGAGGCTCAGAGCACCTTTATGCCCTACTAAAATCAACAGGAGATGAAGGCATATAGCTCCTCAAAGGGATGCTGATCACCTTGCAGGACTGAGCCTTCTCAAATGAGTTATGACCCCAAACAGCCACAATAACACAGCAAAGATAGGGATAGAAATTTCTTAGCACGCTGATTTGGATAATTACACCACATTACTGTCCTCTTTTTCTTCTTTTCATGAGCATGGACTGTTCCACATCATGTTCGGTCTCTGAAAGGTTTAGCACAATGGTAGAGTGGAAAATGCCCCTGGGTATCTTACTTTCCTGAAAAACTTCTGCTTGGCAGGAAAACTGCAGACTGGATATGCTCTTGTGTATTTGAGCACACTTCCAAAAAATAAAAAAAAAAAATAATAATAAAATGACAATAAAAAGCAAATGGCAAAATATCTGGTCCATTAGACAGGGAGAAAAAATCTAACCTAAAATTTGGGCTTCCCAGGGAAAAATGATATGCTCTTTTCTCCAAATACCCACAGTAAGGAAGAACTCTTAAACCAGCA
This sequence comes from Oxyura jamaicensis, assembly GCF_011077185.1. Classification (NCBI taxonomy): domain Eukaryota; kingdom Metazoa; phylum Chordata; class Aves; order Anseriformes; family Anatidae; genus Oxyura; species Oxyura jamaicensis. Next base: position 33,433,836 of record NC_048899.1, on the reverse strand, counting down.
AGAGTAATAAGGGAGTTTTAATTTCAGAACGTAAGTAATGCCTGATGGTTCATTCAGCCTAGCAGTCTGCCTGCCGAAGTGGCAGCTGGAGATGCTGTTCAGCAAAAGCACAAGAGCCTGGCCACTTTCTGCAGCTTATTCACAACTTTTGTGCAAGGAAAGCAGGACAGCACACCCCTGTCTAGCCCATTTAGAAGACATTTATGGACCTTTTATGGACCTGTTGTTCATCAGTTCCTCTAATCCATTTTAAATCTGCTGAGACTCGCTGCCTCCACACTCGCCTTTTGCACCGAGTTGCAGAAGTTTTCTGTGCTAAGAAATAGCTTTTAAAACTTGATTTTAAAGCAACCTCTTCTAGTTTCATCATCTGCCTCCTGGTTTCATATAATGGGATTTTGTGAACGGCTTGGAGAAAGTGACCAAAGGGTTTGAACCGAGGTCACCCTGCAAGATGGCATCCAAAAGTCCTGAGAGCACAGCCAAGCCCAACATTGTCTCAGCTGACAGAGGACAAAAGAAATATGATCTGCAATGGTTAGCAGAGCTCAACAGAAGTTGGTGGCTCACCTATGGGCTGGATATGACAGAGTCAGAAAACATAACATTACCTTGGTATTAAATGAAAACAGTATTAAATCCATTTCTACTTCAGCCTCCCCAAATTCTGATCAGCTGTATGACTCTGCATGGTAAAACATTTTATGCTTTGCTAAAGATGTTTAGAAAAAGTTGGAGTATTTGGTTTTATTAATTATTCCTTTCTAAGAGGCTTGAAATATTCAGTTCAAAGCATGCCATTTTTAGCTTAGTGTGGTTCAGACTACATATTCTTGAGATCACTGAGCTTATGGACTTCTAGGATTCATTTCTTCAACCCTAGCAATAGTTCAGCCTTTGTTCTACTTTTATAATTCCATGCTAGTCTCTCATTTGCATTTCGTTCTCACTACGGAAAATATGAAGCCAACTTTATTTTTCATTTTAATTATTCTTTAACTCATAGACTTTTTTGGTAGTAGTTATTATCATTCAATCAACAATTACATAGCAGTTTTCATCCTGAAGGGTCCCAATTTTCTTTGCAAGTGCTTATAAGGATGTTTATGTGAGTACAGACCATTCATATGAGCAAGGGTTTGCAGGATCAAGTCCTTAACATTGCCCCAGAAACAGTGGGTGGTTTTAATGATAATTTAGGAAACAGCACTTAACAGAGCTTGTCCTAGACTAGATTTGCATCTGAAGTGTTTTGCTGCTGGATTAACTGCACATAGTGCTGACAATGGTGGATATTTTCTGTTGTGTCAACAAGGCTTTAGTCTGTTAGACCTGTTCATGTTTTATGAATTTTTATGCGCTCAGTGTGATATTATTCAAATCCTTTGAAATAAACCAACACGTAAATGAATTGTTGTATGTGTGACTGTAGTTAGAAGATTATAATTCTAGTAAGACATAGTTTGTGTAGAAATCATATCACTGTGATGTTGGTACATTAAAATCCAGGTACGTGATGAGTCCGCAAAGATCCAACAGAGATTATGTATATTCATCAAGAGCTGTTTACTTATTTCAGTAGAAAAATAGGAAGACCAATACTTTTTAGGTCTGCATTAATAAAAGAAATAGATCCTTTTCTATTTCCATGTTATACAGCTCACTGTTCTCTTTTAAATTGATACTAATATGTTTTGATATGAAAACACTTGCATGGTAAGATTATGTCATGCTGCGCTTTCATTAGCATAGGACGTAGCTCTCCTGAAATAAATTCACACACAGATCTGGCCCTAAAATATACAATAATTCATAGGCTAAAGCAAATAATTTTGAACTATGACAGAATTTCACTAAGTAACACATGTATTAAGCCTATAAAGATCATCTGTTAGTTGCTAGGCTTGAAGTACAGACAAGACGTGTTATTTCTCGTTGCTTCAGTATTGGGATTAGTTTTGATCTAAATAGTTTGGCTGAGGAACACAAGCCAGTTCATTAAACAAACAGTGGTTAATCCAAAATATTTACCACTTACCCTCTGCTGGAAGGGCCAAGATGGACCTACTCCTGCTTTGACTGCCCTCGGCATTTTTACTGGAGCATGAATGGGAGCACGGGGACCACTGGGACCACTCGCTGATCACACAGTCTGTTGCACAAGGGATTTCACAAGCCATGACTTCAGGACGTGGATACTCTGAGCAAAGGTGATGGGGTACTTCTTCACCTAGAGCAAACAGAACAAAAAGAGGGAAGTTCGACTTGCTTTAATATCAATGGTCTGTATCGAACAGACTGTCTTTATATCAAATGTCTGCCTGACGGTAGAGGAATATACCACAAAAGAGTGCAGGATTCAGCTTCAGGCTTGAAAGTATAATATTTGAACAACCATCTAAATTATTTCTTCAGAGAAAAAAAACAGTGTGTTTTAAGCTTTATGTGTAACTTTGTGACTACACTCCACTTTATAAAGCACACAAGCTTGAGGAATGTGATAATCAATAAAAAGCTGTAATATCAATTATCATCAGAAGCCCCGTATTTTCCAGCAAACTCCAACTACAGAACCTATTTTCTGCAATATAAATTTTACACAGGTCCCCCACAGACGACAGTTTTCTTCTTCCTGCAGGACAAAGTACCTGATAGGTGTTTTGGTCATTGTTCTGTCACCTCACTAGAACTAACCACATACCACTTCTGTGTGCTTTTCACACAAAAACCAAGAGATCCAACATAATGGCTCTATTGTACCAACCCCATCTAAGGAAGAAATACTTTCAGTGGGGATGAACTAAGGGACCAGGACCAGAAGCATACATCTTTCCAAAATCCCCTTCTACAAGGCAGGACATTGGGGGTGGCGGGGAAAAGCCTACCAACCAAAAGAAGAGCTGGCAGAAGGAGAAGCAGAACAAAGCGTGCAAGAGGGATGTAATGTGGCATACAACACATGGGATTCTTGCTTTAAAAAGTAAAATAAAATAGAATTCTACTTTCAAAATAACAATGTCCAGTAATTTTATTAATTACATAGACTTTACAAGGACATCATAACTGATAAAAATTCACAAAACGTATCTCTTATGGTACTGAATTACACCCAATGTTTAATAAACATAATTCAAACGAACGGATACAGTTGACTTTGCTACACTGTTCTCTTGCTTAGCGTTTCTGGACCCTCATGAATTTTCAGTTAAAATCCAAAATTTCAGGAGGCTCAAATCTTCCTGTTTATAAACAACAAGCTCACATTGAATGCTACCTCTTTTGCCCTTATAATAGCTACAAAGCTCTCCTTCGAGGTTTCTTTAATTATAGATCTATGACAAAACATAATGACTATCCAAGCTCAATTATATGTAGGAAAAAAAATGTTAAATTTATAATGGCAACAGCAGAGTAACACTGGCTCTTTCACCTCACTCTAGAGGGACAGGGTCTGTAATGAGGTAGCCCAAGATGCAATTATAACCAGGAGGATAGAAATCTGTATTGCTTTTGCAAGACAATACATGTACGGGTGAGTAAATAAGAGAAGGAGGCTGCTAGCAAGACTGCATAAAACTGTCAATAGCGCCGTCGTATTATCTGCAGTTGCATCCCTAAATGAAGACAGGCTCATCTCCCTCAAGGCACAAATAAAACTTTCCAAGCATATTACAAGAAGTAACAGAGAACCTAGCAGGCAATCAGACTGCAAAATATGTTTTAAAATATTTTGTAGTCCTTTTCCTTGCAATTGCCTGTGCTCATCAGGAAGGGCTTGATAAGCCCAATCATTTTAGTACTATTTGTTGCAAGTCCGCTGAACAACAAAATTAAAACCAACACCCCCTTTGCAGACAGTCCCAAGTCCTGAGCAATGCGAGCCTATTTTGGTACTGCATTTGGCATCCCGTGCAAACCGTGCTTAATCAATCATTTGCTTCAACTAGCCTGTTATCACCACCGCTGCTTTGGATGCTCACATAATGCTGAGAACTATCCTCGGAGAAAAACAGTGCAATAAATAAATAAATAAATACAACATAAGCCTGAAGGCTTATTCCAGCAGTCCCCTTGAGTCATCATAGTGTCAAAAGCCCTGCTAACATTTTGACAGCTTGTCTGTATAGCCGCAATAACATGAGGGCATTCTGGGCAGACCTGATTTTAGGAGTCATTGGTACAGTGAAATCAAGAGATTATAAGCTTTGGTGAAGTACTGTAAAACATCCATCCTACTCTCCCTTCACTTACGTTCACAGGGAAGCATGCAGTCAATGACAGGGATGAGATGGATCATGGCCCGGGGAGTTGTCATAGACATTGGTCCTACAAGCACGCATCCCTTCCCTCCCTCTGTACAAGTTATCTTCATTATCCATGGGTTTTATGGCAAGGGAATTCCATGGAGTTCATTGAATTCTGGACTTGACCCAATTTTTTCCAAATATTGGATTGTGCCAGAGACATAAGCGTTACAGACAGTCCTGCTTGCTGAAAGCAGAAGTCCTTACACCGTTGCCTTTATGACTTTACAAAGATCATCTCCAAGCACCCAGCACTCCACTTGGAAGATGGTTCAAAACATTCAGGTCTCCTGTGGGATGGCTTCTTCCACCCATGAGCCTAGGTAGAAGCATGCACTTACATACCCCAATTCCCATTCCACAGATTTTGGAGCAACCACCCTGTGGGAAAGTGAGGCAAAGGAGCAAAATCTACTTTCCACTTCCCTCTGTGATTTCTTTTCACATCTGATTTATAACAAGTGACAGCAACAGCACCACTGCAACCAGAGGCTGCAATTCATGGTTCCTCAGCGATGAAATGAATATTTGAGTTTTGTTATAAAGAGCTTACCAACAAGTGCATGAAGGTATAATTCAAGACTCAGTTTGATTTACTTTATAGCTCTACTTGCTGTGCTCAGGTTTAATTACTGGCTGATATTAATGTAGAGGTATACCATTCTTCTGTACCATCTGCCCAGCAGAGACTTTTCAGAAGCCTACCATATATTGCAAAAGAAAATAATACCTCTCATGTTCCATGAAAACTGCTCAAACAGGATGCATCTGAAATGTGCTTTATGCATCGGCACAGATTTACAGGGAATATTAACTTCCCCAGAGCTTCCAAATTGTCCACCCAGTACCTTGAAGGTGTAATTCTTATTGCAGATCTTCTGAATAATCTTTCCACAGGAAGATTTCTCTCTCTGCTAAATAAGGCTTTAAGCACCTAAATTATCTAAACGCAATACAAGTTCCCCTCCGAGTATGTGTTTAGATCTCGAGATGAAGCTTCTGAAATCAGCCATAGAGAGCTGTGGGGTGGCAGACAGGGATGCCAGTTTTTGTGAGTCACTCGTCCTTCAGGAAAAACAGGGGAAGAGACAGCACTGACAATGACAACTGCAAATTTGCTCCCTATTCAGTTCTTCAGATGAGAAAGGATGACACTGCAGTGAAGTTATTCTTGTAATAACCAGGAATTAAACTCAGTGGCAGTTCAGAGCACGGCAGTAGTTCTTCAGGTACCTGGTCTTTCCCATTCAGAGCCCACAACAGTTCTCCAACAGGAAACTGGTTCTTGCCCACAAATTTCTGTGAAGTTGTAATAAACTTAGAGCACTGTTCACCAGTAAAGATAACCAGCCAAGGCAAAAGGACAAAAAAAAAAAAAGGAAAAAAAGGAAAAAAAGAAAAAGAAAGAAAAAAGGGTTCTTAGGTTTTGTGGAGTCCTCTAATCAGCTTGGAATGGATCCAACCCATCCAAACTATCCTACCCCAGGGGTTACTGACACAGTCTTCATTGCCTCTCTTCAGGTATTACTTACTTGCTCATTTCATCTTTATTCCTCTCCCTTGACATTGGCAAAGTGCCCAGAATTAGTCTCAAGGAACCATGCTTACTCCAAAGAGCATTTTTTCCTGCCGTAATACTGAGCAGCACAAAGCCCCAGCTGTTACTCAGATGCAACGGGAGGACCGGTGAGGATGATGACTGAGCAACCGAAGAGCTTCAACCTAATGCTGAGGACACGCAGGTAGAAGTTCAGTGGGACTCGGACGGGGGTGAGCTTTGGGAAACGCCTTCTATCCACGTGGAAACCACAGCCAACCTCTGCTAATAAAACCGCATGGGGAAAGCACTAGCTGTAAAACGGAACTTGTGCCTGCGCTTTATGAGCTACAGCTGTTAATTGATTCGTGCTAGCCATGATCACCACAGCCGTTCAACAGATAATAGTCTCAATATAGTAAAGATTGAATCCCTTGTCTTCCACAGTCAGGGTTTAATAATTATGAAAGAAAAGACAAGCACAGCATTTTAGCAAATATATTTGTTAATGAAATTACCTAATGCACAGGTCTCTTACTTGAATCACTTAAGAAGGTAATTTCACAAAGAAACTACATGGAGAAATACATTAGTGAATGGAATTTTTGGTTCATCTTAAAAGCAAATGCAATTCTCCCCAAGAGGAGAAACAAAACAAGGAACAACATAAAACCCTGCTTGAAATAAAGAGCTTGATTTTCCCTTCTTTTTTTTTTTTTTCCTATTGTCTTTTCCATTCTAGAAGAAGAAGCCAATTCCATAGCCTTAAAAAAGTGTTTCATAGCAAGGTTCAGAAAAAACTGTAACACTTCATTCTGATTCAGTTCAATATTAAACCTCATCTGCCTACTTTACATGACACAGAAATCCCAGATCCCGAGCAATATTCTCTTTCTTCCCAGTGACCCGCATCCTCCCATCCCATGACCCAGGTAATTACACCAGCACAGGTGTCCCTCCTGGCTTGGCAGCAGAAGTACTGCTGATGGGGAATGTCCACGGGACACTAGATGAGTAAAGCAACAAAAATACAAAACCTGTTAGGCAGTAGGAATGGAAAGGTCAACGAATTGAGTGGACACCACAATACTGTTTTCATTTTTAAAAAGGAGAATTTGAAAAATTAGCTTAAACATTTCAGGTTTTCGTCCGCACGTGGAGCTCCGGCCCTGACCAGACTGCAGCAGGGAAAGGCTTTAAGATCGCTCTTCAGATGGTTCTGCACTGCTACCTACAAGTTCAGAAAAAATATTTTTTGCACAAATGACTGCTGCAAAAATGCTGCATATTTAATGACAATTACTAGTTTGACATCAATATTTCTCCTTGTAGCATTTCAAATTATTCAGTGGAAATAATGAAGCCGTCATCTAAAATACTATATGTATCGTAAAATTTTATGTCCCACTTAAATCTCAGAGAAGAATGACAATAAACTTTGATTAAATACTTGCCTATAACAGAATAAGATGTCAACAGGCAGTAGTAAATTCAGAGGAATTCATATTGACTGCATTCCACTTTGCTAACAGCAATTGCATTCAGAGAAAGCAGGCTGCTGACAATATCTTGGCCTAGGCATCTCATCAACTAACGAAAACGTTAAATTTAAAAGTAATAACAATCAAATGACAACAATAGGGGAGATTGCTTATAACCATTTTGACTGTGTTTATCTTATAACATCGCTGACTTCTCCTCCACGTGGCACTGTCCGCTATAGAGGTACCTGGGACAACCCAGCGACTGCCGTGCTCCCACACACGTTGCCTTGCGCTGGGGGGGCAAAGTCACACTTCAGAGAGGTTCCTGGCTCCTGGCTGACTTCTGCTAACGCCAGTCAATAGGTAAGAACATCTTGGAAGAGCCGTGTCAGTTTGTCAGGGAAAGCAGTGGCGTATGGAATACATTGAATTGCGGTGGTCCATCACTATTATCAGAGCCCCATACCAGAAAAGGAGAATGGAAAGACAGTGGAGACAAATGGAGGTAAAGATCTATCATGAAAACGATGAAGCAGAGAGGGAAAAAGAGCCATTCACAATGGAAAAGAGGAAATAAGCACTAATGCAACAAGGATCATTCTGAGGGAAAAAAGAATAGATGACTCATTAAGGGGTTGAGTCAAAAGGCTTAGTTAAAAAACACTTATAAAAAACAAAGCAATAGATTAAGAAAAAAAAAAACACTTTCAACTGCATAATGCACGATGAAGAAAAACAATAAAGTTTCAGGGTAATAAGAACAAAGAGAAGTAAAATGAAAAAGTATGAAAAAACAGAGGGAGTAAGAATAAATTTGAAAAAGAAACAATACGACTGTAAACATGTTACAGAATCACTGCAAAATCAGAAGGCTTGCCCTCATCTCTGCATTGCTGCCCACAGTCCTGTCCCTTACAGCTATATCCAGGTGGACTCCCCTATAACTGTTATAGTGGTTATGAGAAATAGATGAAGAGCCTGGAAAGATGGGGGATTTGTTTTTCTTTCCTGTACAACCTCCACTGCAATTTGGACTGTTTACTCTCAACTGTTTTTTCCCTTTTTGTTTATGTAAATGCACACAACAAAATTGATTTGTGACCCTAAGGAAGCTCCATGAAAGCAAGCACTGGTGGGAGGTACGTCAGTAAGCAGCTGACAAGACTGCAGAGAATATCCCAGGAGTGCAATATTCCCACCATGGAGTATTTTACAATAGCTATCAGTCCTAAACTTAAAAAAAAAAAAAAAAAAAAAAAAAAAAAAAAAAACAAGCATAGAGCTGCATGAGGTTATCTATGTGGCACATTGCCTCCAATACATTTCCTGTCCCATGCACAAAGGCACGTAGTCATTTAAAAATATTGCTGCACATTTGCCTGCTGGGCTTGGAAATAACAGCCAAAGAATTCATTCTACCTCATTCTACCTTGTGATTGTATGTACAACCCCCCTGAATTAAGAGAATTGCTCACGTGGCACCTGAAAGTAAACATGAGTTTGCTGTATTCTCACATAACTTCAAGTAGTCGTTCCTAATAATTAACATAGCACGGCAATCTGAAAATATAAAGAATAAGAACTGAACATAATCCATATCGGTGTTGTTTTTTTCCCCCCTCTATTCATACTTTCTTCTTTTTCTTCATTATCCCTGGTAATTATAAATGAAGGAATCTACACAGGTGGGTTGATCGAGACTGATTACAATTAAGATTTATTGTTGAAATTGGTGCTCCAGTGTAACTGAAGCAGGTGTCCTTCAGCTTTCTTCTCTGTGCTGCTTTGTTCAAAATGCCAATCAACACAAAATATTGTAGAAATCAACTACACAAACAAGTCGAATGTGTTAAAATATTACAAAATATATATTCTTCAAAAAGTTTAAGAATAAAAACAATTGTTACAAAGACTTGTTTATTCCAATAGTATATACAGTCCGCTTCATCTTAAATATCTGTACAAGGGGCCATGTCAATTTTAGTGGAAGTATTCAGACACTAATTATGAAAAAGAAGGTGACACTTTATTCCCAAGGCATCACAACCTGACATTTCTAAACACTCCATTTCTGCAGAATGAAGGTGTCATTTTCACACTCAAACTCCCCAAAAAATAATTATAAGAGATATATTAGAAAAAGCAAATTACGGTAATGGTGATCTGACACAGTGAGCAACCCAAAAAAGAGAAGTCACATGTGTACACATGGTAAAGTCCATGTACACATGGATTATTATGATATTTATTCTGATTATGCTATTCTTAAGAATGATGTACGTTGCTGGCTCTTCATAGTCATCAAGGCTATGACTGACTGTTATTCCCAAAAATAAGAGTTAGAAATTTCCCATGTATTGTGGAAAACATTTTCTTACTCTTGTAGTCACAGAAATCAACTGAAAAGTGAGTTTTTATCAACATAAGACTGAAAAATTGTAAACACTGCAGCAGAAATGGTTTATCTAAGTTGGCAAAAGTCTTGTTTTCAGATACAGTGAATGCTAATGATAATAAATAATTGCAAATACCATCTGGAATCTTTGAAAAACATCTTTCTCCATGTCTGAAATTGAATCTCCACAAAAAGAGGATCAATGCAAAAGAAAATGAAAATGGTAAATTAAAATTAGATTTATGCCAACCACTTAAAAATAAGTGCTTATTTAGAAGCAGTTAACACAAAAATGTGTTCTAGTTCAGATGCAGAGTGTGCATGTGTGTGTAATCCCATAAAGCATCTCAGAGCTTTCACTCCACAGTCCATGAGGAAATGTTCAGAACATGCAGGACCAAATACTAGGCTGTTTTTTACTTTTATTAGTACTACTGACAGTAGTAGTTTATTTTTCAATTTTGTCTCTAATTGATACACAGGACTCCAAACAGACTGGTGGTAAGATGCCCTCTTAGATAGCTTTAAAAGATTACAAGACAACACACACAGTAAGTTGGGGGTCTAAATGAATGAGTGAAATCTGTTCATGACAAAAGCAATACAAATCACAAACCATTATCTTTAGTTATTGAGTAAAACCTATGATATTAGTGTACACTCGGCTTTTTGCCAAGGATCAAAATATGCATCTCAGCTGCACAAGACAGTTTCCACATGCATGAAGTTACTTCTGGCTGACGCACCCTTACCTATACTTGAACCGTTTTCATATTAAAAAGTTGTAAATTTTAGAAGAATGGGAGTATGCTTGAACCATTTTTATATTAAAAAGTCATAAATTTTAGAAGAAAAGAGTGATTAATTTCCATTGTATTTTGCGCAGATTGATCATTTAGTACCTAAAATGGGGAGAAATTAAACATAGGAAACAATATTAATATTATTGTCTGTGTGCTTCCACTTAGCCCACGAGGCAGAACATTAATCACATCATAAATAACGCTGCCTACCATCTCAGTCAGTAGTGCATCATTCCTTCAGAGCCATTTAAAGGGCATTTGATCTCCAAACTGCTCCGCTGTCTGTAACTGCTAATGCTGTAACGCTACAGCCTAACCCTGCTTACAGCTCAACTACAGTGGCATCAATGTAAGAATTTAAAGGCAAAAGCATTTATGATGACCTAAAATATGGAAAGTATTTTTAGAAAAGTTTCCTGTTATTTTCTGTCTCCAGGAAGTTTACATAGATTTAAGCTTGATAATAGCTGGGGGGAGTGAGAGGGAGGGGAACAGGACCCACTGTCACTGTTTCCCCTTTTGTTTAAATTGTCTCAAAGCTATCAAAATAAAAACCTAAGAGCTGGTATCTGTGAGTATACTTCTCACTCAGCAAGGGGAAAAAAATTAAAAAAAGAAGTTTCCACCGAGGGTTCTCCCAGCAGTACAAGGCCTTGTATTTGGGTGGTGTAATTAAAAGGTGACAACAGATCTGCTAGTGCATCACAAAAAGTGACATGTTTTACACCTAGCAGGCTTGAGATGCCACTTTGCCTGAAGCCTGCTCAGACAAGGCAGCATGCTTCTCTTCCTTTTTTTCTCATCTGGTGAAACTATTTTCCATAAAAATGTTCACTCTTTCTCTGCTGTTCTGATGAGATGAACACTGTCACTTGAGTGTTGACGCAGCAAGATGAAGCATATTTGCAGCACCGACTGGCATGATCACGCTCAGCTGGGAACTGGGGTGTTGCCAGCAGAGCAGCATCCACCAGGACAGGAACGCTGCGTCCCCAGGCCTCCACGTGGTGGGATGCACTGACCTCCACCACCGCAGCCTTTCAGAGCTCTGACCGACATGTGGGGCTCAGCCACAGCAGCCGAGTCCAGCTGCTGGCACACCCGGAGCTGGTCCATTGCCATTACATCCCCCACTGGCCCCCTCACCTAAAAATCAAATAAGATCTGGACATGCCTACGCTTGTTGATTCATTTTGGATCAAACGGTGAAGCTATAACCTGAAGACTGAATTAAAAACATCTCGAAAAAAGACCATTGCTCATGCTAGGGTCATCTCACAGTATGCCCTCTTAAAAAAAATGAAGTGAGGAAGATGACAGAGGACAAAGTAACTGCACAGCAATTGGAGAAAACACAGGAGAAGGAATTATCTTTGATATCAAAATTTCATCAAGCTGGGGTTTTCTCAGAGATGCTAACGCCAGGACTATGCTGAGCTGGCATTTCAGACAAACGGAGTTCGGCAAGCTCAGAGGCACCCAAGCCACCAGCCACCATCCAGTAAATCTGCCATGCCGACCTCTTCCTTATTTGTGCTGCTCCAAAGCAGAAAAAGAGATGTATGAACTGCAAAGGGCCAACCAGTCATTCCCTACCAGGTTTTCCAGCTACCGTTGGAGAACTACTATTTTAACTTCGCTACTAGATTAAAGGAGAACACAGAATCAGTAAATGGAATCAAATGGAGGCCCTCCTCTCCCTTTTTAAACACCCCGAAGTGTCAGGACTGTCAAGAAGCATTTGGACGCACTTTTCAAATATGAGAACTGATACGGGAAAACTGGAGAAAATCTGGATAAAATTTGGTTTTCTACTACTAAATTTCTTTGCATGAAAGAAGCAATAACCTCTCCACGACTTAGAAAATATTTCTGTTCTGATTATTCAGCTATTAAAATGGGAAAGTGCCATTTTATGACAATTGCTTTCAGCAGGAGATATTTTACACTTATATTCTCAAGGAATATGCACATAAGGAAGAACAATATTAAAACCTTCAGTGCTAATCTATATTTTCAAAGCTAAGCACATTTTGACAAACTTTCTAATAGACAGTGTTCAAAATTCATAACATATATGAGCACGATTACGTTACTCTAATTTATTTTTTATCCTCTCATGCGCAGCAATAAAATTTTACCTTTGAACTTATATTTATTACAACTTTTACTCAACAGAGGGCATGCAGGTAGAGAAATATAATAAAGCTCTGCTAATTCTATACATTATTGAAATCCTAACACTGCAAATGCTTTCTTACTGTCTTCATACATACTTAAAATTTCGATTCAAAACCCATTTCATTAAAAGTGTGGCTTAAGCAACAGCGTATGCTTATTTTTTAGTTTATGGATTAACGTAGCAGAGTTATAATTTATGTATTTGGGGAAAAAAGTAAAAAAGGTAATACTAGTGTTTGGTTAGGTTTATTCAAGCAAACGTTTGATAGATGCTAAATAATTGAGTGCTCCATCCATCAGAATCATAAGCATTATAAAAATGTAGAGAAGGGAAGTGCTGGCAAAGAACCTTTGCTTACCCACAGGCTGCTATAAACTGGGCCTAATTCCAGAGGTAAAAATCCCACTGGCTTCACCAAACTGGGAATTATATAGCTATGCAGGAATAGCTTCAAAGTAAATGAAGCACAAACAGGTGAGAAGGCAGAAGGAATTTAGCCAGCTTGGAAATATTTAAGTGCAGCTCACTGAATGCTGGTGAGAGGTGCAGAGCACACGAGTCTGAGTTCAACAGCAACAGAGGTACCTGCTGTTGGGTGGAAACACAACTGAGGAACCATGAAGATCAGGTGAAATCAAATCTTAAAATGATGAAGGTCATCATGTAACGCTAATAATACCTGGCCAATGAGAACTTGACAATTGACAAACAAGACAAATTTCAGACAACTCTTAACTTGGTTGATATAATCATGAATGATACAGCAACGCGAGGCAGTAAGGTAACAGCTCCTGCAACTAAATACATGTTGAAGTGCAAAAGTTGACTCCAACTGCAACTACAATATTGGCACAACCTTTTTTTCTTCCAAAAGGTCACTTTGTACATTAGCTCCAGTTTCACTGATCAGCAGCTGAGATAACCGCTGCTCACTCACGCCTCAGTCATTGGGAAAAAAGACAACGGGACGACTTTCTGCATACGATGGCCTCATCACATTTCTGGTAATTGTTCGGCCATAGATAAGGCACAAATAGGGAAAAAACAGCAGAATAGACTACTCTGAATATGTAACAGAAAGAACTCAAAACCTTTACACTTGGCACTGAGGCACCAGAAATGATAGCTGTTATTACTGCTGTAATTCCACGGCTGGGACTCAGAAATGTAGTTTGCTTCCCAGGAAACATGGATATGTGATGTTTGATGCCTCCTGAGCCCACAGGAGCAGCTAGCCCAGTCGTGGCCAGGTCACCGAATGCCCACAGGACCGAACACCCGAACACTTGAAGTCATGCTGTCAGAACGTGCTCCCATACCCACCGCATCCCTCACCTGTCCCCACCACATCTGTGTCTCTACACAGGTTTATAGGCTACCACTGAGGACTAAGCCTGAGACTTTCCTATCTAAAAACCTTGTCAAAGCGAACTACAGTAAAAATCCTCTGCCTGCGAGTCATCAGCAGTCAGTACAGCCTCCCGACCTAGCTACAAGAGAGAAACGCAAGCGAATACATTGAGCTGATTAAGCTTTTTGGCTGTGAAGTACTACAACAGGCCGGGGGAAACACACGAGGGTTGGATTTGAACTCCAGCACGGAGATATAATGAAGCTGCCACACTGGAGGATTTCCCAGAGTTTTGTAGGACTCAGTGCAAGACACCAAGCTCTCTCAGACTCAGCTGGTGAAATTCAGGTTCCTGAGCTACTCTGTGCTTGGCAAGCCCAGGTGGGGCAAGCTGGTCTTCGTGTGACAGCCCCGCAACAAGCAGTGAAGCAAGGAGCAGTTCACTGTAGCACGCTATCAGGTTACCTCCTACAGTAAGGTGATTGTCTGAGATCAGCTATCTCAGCTGCCTTGCCAGCATTTAACTGCAAACAGCACCGAACAACGCAGCCAAAGGCACAGACTTCGTCGTAATCGTAAAGTGGACAAACCAGCACGGGGCAGGCAAAAGAGCTCTGCCAGAAAGCGGTCAGCCCTGCAGTTGAGCACTGATTTCTGTTGAAGGATGAGAAAGTATTTCAGAAATCTGGTCTTGACCACTCTTGGTTTAGAGAGGAATACTTGCTTGTTAAAAGAAAGGTGCAAGGTTTCTTTGAAACTCAGTATGCAGAGCAAAATTTCACCTGCTCTTAAGCAGGTGAAATGTATTCCACTACAGATGGGAAAGACTTTAAAGTCACCTCCCTGGCAATGCAACCTCCCAGCATATTGGAAACCAGCAGGAAGTGCTGAATTAATACATATATGCTAACAAGAACTCCTACAGCCATGAATGTTTAATCTAATTTTTCACTAGCTGACATTGCACCCAATGGCTGCAGCATGTTTTTGAAGCCTTGAGACAGGGGAAGAACCAGAGGAAAACTAACATAAAACAGGGAATCACAGAAATGCAGGCAAAGGGAAAAGTCTCTGGAGAAAGCCCAGAGCAGAACAGCATCAGCAAACCAGGCAAGACAGATAATATTAACATCTGGACAGGGATGGAGGACGGAGAGAAGGGAGTTAATGTGAGCACCAGGGAAGTCTGTCTGTATATTCAGCAGTCGTGGGGCTACATTTTGATGTTCAGAGTACTTCCCAGCAATACAGAAGATGTTACCACTTATGTACTGTGTATACAGAGATGTAAACAAAATGAGTTTTTAGAGAGCGTGTAATGCTGGCTGAATGTACAAGATAAGTGGTTATGTACCAACTGACTGCTGGATAAAGGAACTTTTACATGTTTTTTAGGGGGTTTACCCATATATCTTAATGTTCTAGACTATGACAAATGATTGGATAACAGCCCTTACTCCCCTTTGTCATCATCCATCTTCTTAGGAGACTTATTTCTTCAAAACCTGATGATGAACCTCTGTAGTCACTTATCTGAGCGGCAAAAATTTATTGCCTTTACTCGAAAATGAAATTCTCTTCCAAGAGAAATGGAATGGATACAAAAGGGCAAATTTCCACCCTGGAGTACGTGGATGTATTTTCTTTCCTTTTATTGGGAACTATGCACAATTATTCTAGGTCACAATTTGGACCAAAGGGTACCTCCTGTGTTAATAAGAGTGGCAAACTTCCAAAATAAAAATAAATAGTAATAAAAAAAGCCTACAGATCGTAGAGATGCCCTAATGAGAAAAGATGAGGCCCTGTAGTAATCCTGCTTTTCACTGCACATATTTAACTGGGCTGCCAAAGCAGAGTCTCCAAAATACTTACTAATTACATTGGACTGCCTCCAGCCGCCGTCACTAACAGGGAACAGAACTGTGTGAGGAACCAACCCACCAAGAGTTCAGAGATGATGCTATTATTTTGGGAAAGTATTGAAGGAGACAATAGACAAGAGGAGAATTGTGGAACAACATACTGTGGGACCGATTTGGACTGAGAACACTGCCAAATTTGGGGGACTTTGTGAGCAGCTGTATAAAAATATTCTGACACAGCTGGGAGCAGACCAAAAATCAGCAAGGTGCAGAAATGCAGACTAGCCTGTAACACCACAACATTCATGTTGGACTGAAACGTGCTCTGGCAGTTACTGGAACCTGTGGTAGAGATTGGAGTATAAAAAGAATTCTGCTCTACACATTTTCAATGAACTCTGCTGAAAGGATTCACACATGCCGTGTGCATGCACGTGTGAGTGTTCAATGGCAAGAGCCGGTACTCCAGAAGAGGTTGTTTCCAATACGGGGAAAGTCCAAATTAACACCAAGAGTCTTGACTGAGGGGTCCAAAAGTACATCACTGCAGAAAATCAAGTTCCTGCTTTTGCTTGATCAATCACAAGAAGAAGCAAATCTGTGCAAGACATCTGTGACTTAGAAGAAACAATACTAACAACAGGCATTTGAGACTTCATATCAAGTTGCACGGTTAGCCATTAACTACCCTGGAGTTAAAAACTTCCATTCCAGCTCCATGGTACGGAAAGGACTGAAAGAAGTGCAGGTACCCAGAGTGACACCATAAATATTGATCACGGTGCCGTTCCACTTCATTAGCCACAAATTGAGCAATGTTTCTCAAGGGAGAAGAAAAAGGAAGATCCAATTTTAATCAAACTGCTGTAGTAAAATGCAAACCTCATGGAATATTATTTTAATTATTGCTCTTTACTCATGCCAATTGCAGCCTACAAAATATATATACATATATATGATATGTTTCTGGACAGAGAGCCAAAGCCTTAAGCTGCCAGGGAGGTACATCCACACTACGTGAAGCAGCACCACGTAACGATACCCGAGTGAGCTCTGCAACCAGGACAAACAGTTTTCCAGCCCAGCACTTCACCCTGGGCTCATTAGCCCAGTAGAGAGCTGAGAACCACAGCTCATTAAGCAGCTCCAACGTTGTGCTACCACAGCTATAGTATTTCTGAGACACAAGCTGGTCTCTGGCAAGGAAGGGGCCATACAGGCTTATTAGCTTATTCAGACCTACCTATGTAGTAGAGTACACAAATCCTAAACCATTTAACCTTCAAAATATATGTCTGGGAATAGTGCCAGTGAATATTTGAAAGGGATTACAGGAAGTGTATTAGTTGTCACGGAAAATGAAAATATGGATTTCAACAGAAACTCTATATACAGGGGGGTTTCGCTCCCCAAATCCGTTAGGCTAGCAACCATGCTGAACGAAGGGAAGCTTGTACAACCAGCTCAGACAACGCAGGACAAGCTGATAGATTTTTAAAGCTACATTTTCATCTACTGAAATAAAACATTTTACTTTTTTTTTTCTAGTTTAATCAGAAAATAACCTCATTAAATGACAGTGTGTGAAAAGAACATATAAACTAGAAAGAAAAATAAAAACTTTCTGAATAAATTAATGTTTATTGCTTTTAGACTTTGAAATTCTGGTCTTTTCTACTTAAATGCAGTTTAAATGTATTACTTGCCATGGCCTTTACGTTAAACCCAGTAAGTCTGCAATTTGCGATAAAATTCCTTATCTCTCTCTTTCTGAACCTACGCAAAGATCCAAGGTTAATTTGCAGATAATATTACTTCATGAAATAATTATCTTAGTCTATAGTACTTAAAATAGCTGAATTTGAAAAGGAGAGATTTCAAAAAACGAAGCAGTCACGACTGCCAGGTGGAGGCTGGCTGCCCCGGTTTACGCACCCACCCCAGTGGGATCGACAGTGGGGTCGGAGCCTGGACTCGGGGCACCACCAGCCCCGCGCATCCTCCTGGCCATGCAGCGGGCACGGTGCCGACAGGCATGCCCTGGGTGCAGCCAGGTGCCCTGCGGTGGGAAAAGGATCTGGCTCCATGCAACCTTGCCATCCAAGCCCTCATTCTCCAACAGCGAGGTGGCCTTACCTGCAGGAGCTCCTAAAGCCCTACCAAAACTGCTCTGTGACCAGCCAGGCAGACCACAGGTTTGGGTGGTCCAAAGTCAGATGTTAAATGGTGAGACACTGTTAAGCAACCCCAGAAACATGCCTGTAGGGACAGCCACTGCCCTTAGTGCAGCCCGTAGCATACAGCCCCTGCTCATCCAGGTGGCACAGGCAGCTGCTGCCCTTTCTTCTCGGAGCCTTAGCATGACAAAAAACAAGATTCAAAAGACAACCATGTGCTTCTCTTACAGGTCTGTGCACCTCCAAGGTCTCAGCTGCTTTCACACAGCCTTCCCATCATCTTGTCTTCTCCCTCAGATTATTTCTTCCTTCTCAAGAAAAAGAAAAACTTAATCTGCCAAAGATGTTTGTTTTTTTCGTATTCCTCGGCCATTTCCCAGCACTGCCTCATTACAGCTCCGTCTCTCACTGAAGAATTACTCTCTTCAGCCATTCTTTCTCATCCTGCTAATTTTCCCAACCATCCTCCTATTAAACTATACAAATATATTCATTTAGTAAATACCCCATTAACCAGGTCAGCATACAGTATTCACAACTTATTACAGAGCAGCGCCAAATCAGTCACAGGAGCAATTATGCAATTGTACGGCAGACAACTCGCTTTAATCTTCATATGGGGCTGAAGATGTACATGCCAATGTTCATTCACACGACTCATTCATTCCCGAGCACCGCACACCATTTGTTTTGCCCTCGCTTACGCAGCTCTCTCATGTATTCCGATTTATGGGCTTTGTGAACTGCCAGAAAATATGAGCTCAATACTTCACCTCTCACGTAAGGGATTTTGTTACTGAATGTAAGGGCGATTCCGAGTTTGCATCTCCCGGGGGGGGAAACAAAAGCTAGGCTAGATAGGCAGAATCAAGACCTAAACTTGTGTTTTTATCACAGTGTAATGCTAAAGAACTGAAGATTCTCCCAGAATTATTAAAAATAGATGGTTGTAGAGAAGAGGAATTAGGTGAGATTATGAGATGCTATAGTTTCAATAGAAAATATATATACATATATCGGGTTTTAACATCACAGCTGTATTTGAAGGTATTCATTTAGGTAAGCATCTTGGGAAAACAGGTTGCCATATAATATTAACAAACAAGAATACGCTCTGTCAACTACATGAAGTACCACAGACATTTTGAAGCCCTAAATAAATAATGTATTAGAAGACCTAGCCTACTCTGAATTAATGCAAACTCCTCCGATATAAATGAGCAGTAGTAGCGGAATTACTTTCCTGGGATTTAAGTCATATGTAGCATTAAAAGTAAAGGCATCAGGATACTTATTGATAGGCAAGAAACTGTTACCTCTAGATCTATGCATGCCCAGGGAGCACTCTGCTAAATTTACAGTCTCAGAGAGTTTCCAGCACAGTTACCAAATCAGTCAGCTTTATTTGTAAACAATAAGAAAAAACAAAATGCCCTCTTGGCTCTAGTCTCTTCTGACACAGCACTAAGCACACAACAAAACTGTGCTGACACTATTAAACGGGGAAATCTGGTGAAAATTCTTCCTTCATTTAATGGGATTTTTCTGGTAAGAAAAATGGAATTTGAACTCGGGGGGGGGGGGGGGGGGGGGAGGGGGTCATCTGGGTTTCTACACTGTACTATAGGCAGCTGAACCCTGTCATCCACCTGGTGCAAGCATGGATCAACCCCTCTCTACTGAACTGCCCAAGGTCTAGCCTGCGATTCAGGAGGACCTGCCTGTCCTGCTGGGTCATCAGGGTTTCACTACAAAAAAAGACCTTGTATTTTACATCACGTGTACATTTGCCAAGAAGGAATGGGAACAGCCACAAAGTCAGGGACAGATTTAGGGGCACTGCCACAGGAGATGTGGCAAGGGAACACAGGTGGAGCTCACGTCACCTGGAGGAGGCTCTGCCCACTGATCAAAGCACCCTGGGTTCATCCAGACAGCTCCCTGCTCACTTGCTAGGGGCAGATAACTGATCTCACTTCTTCCCAAAAATGCCCTTTTCAATCTCTGTCTCCCGCTGGACGTAGTGCCTGAATATCCACAGACAGCACTAGCCACGGGACCAAGCCAAGAACTAATTTTTGTGATTGCTTTTTCCTCCTTGGTGATACGGACGGAAATAGCCCTGCTCTCTGCTTGCACAGCTGTTGACCTGG
Source organism: Oxyura jamaicensis (assembly GCF_011077185.1). NCBI lineage: Eukaryota > Metazoa > Chordata > Aves > Anseriformes > Anatidae > Oxyura > Oxyura jamaicensis. Next base: position 33,413,585 of record NC_048899.1, on the reverse strand, counting down.
TATGCATGGATGCGTGGAGTCATTCATCTCATTCCTCCTTTTTTTTTTTCCATTGTGGTGGGAGAGGGGAGGTGAAATAAATGTGTCAGCTTTAAGAACCATGATATATCAAAAGCACACAATATGGGAGGAACAGGCTTCAAAACTGGGAAATGCATTCCAGTGAGCGGGGATGATTCAGTTTGTAAAGAAATCCAACTCACCTTCTTGTCAAAAGCTTTGCTCTGGCATTTACCAGCTGCCTGAAGTTAAAAAGCTAACAGGCTGTTTGTTTGAAAAAGAACTATGAAAAACCTTTTCCTCTTACTTGTTTAACTCTTCCAAACAAAAGCAATACCTAGAGTACGAGACAATTACAGACGTGCTGCATACAGACAGACAACAAGAAAAACACTGAACAATGGAACTTTAAATTGTTCTCAGTCTCCTCAAAGAGCTAATCTTTCCCAATTCACATTCACTCCAGCGCTCTGCAAAAGCTACCTTTCATTAAATTTGAGATTCAATGCACAGATAAACAAAAATGAATGCAATCCATACTTAAATTAATCCCCTGGCATCAAAATTATGGCAGAATTAGGAGTTCGCCCTTTTTATGGCTGTTCTTAGTCTATCATTTCTTGTCACAACTTCAGAGCTCAGGCTTGCATTTCAGGTCCACTGAACTCTTGTGTTTCGACGTAAGCCAGGATCCATGTAAGGATAACACAGAAACTCAGTGGGAATTCTGCCCACGAGAGAACATTAAAGAGCATTTAGGAGCCATATGCCATGGCCATTTTCCCTGCTCTGCAATTTCTCTACCATTTCATCATATTCTTCTCTTCCCATTATGACTACCTGCCTAATCACAAATTGCTGCCTAATGAAGAGTCCTGGCATTACAATATTTAATTAGAATTAAGTGGAAGATTAAAAAATTACAGACCAATATTCTGCAGATTCAGTCTCCACAGTGCAGAACTAGCCTAAAGTTTCCATGTCCTGAATTCTTAATTAAAAGTTTGTCAAAACTTCCTAGTTAAGGGAGGAGCCTTCCCCTCTGGCATCCATTAATCTCAAAACAAGGAACTAAATTCGGATTTCATCAGCTCTAGTCCATAAGCAGAAAGAAACCTCAGAGAAAGTGCAACACTTTAATTTTCACTCCATTGCATTCACAACTGCTGTATAAAGGTGGTGCAAATAATCATTTCTGTCCAGTACGCAACGTGCAGCACCAAAGGAAATTCAGCTACGGAAAAAGCCTTCTGCAGGGCCACACAGCAGGAAAGGATTAAATTACACAAAGAGCCCTTCTTTTTCCTCCACAAAAAGGTCTGTGTTCAGAGATCAATGTGAGAAGCTGTCTATTTAAGTTATACTTGAATTATTTCCTTACATAAACGCTGGTAGAAGCTTGCTGCTGATCCCCACAGTACAGCACACAGACATCCTCGGTTCAGCTCCCCTCCTTTGTCAAAGGAGCAGTAAACACAGCAGACCTCAGCTCTGCAGGCTGTCTCCAGCATTTTCTTCTCCCCTGACTTCTCCGTATCTCCCTTCTTCTCTTCCACACCCCAAGCACTTCTGCACGCTGAAATGCAAGGATGCTCCCAACTCCACAGCCTGCTGTTAGATACTCTGCTAAACTCGATCTCAGACCTAAAACCATACTTAATCATTTGCAGAATCAGGGTTAGTTTATTTCTTCTCATATTATCAGAAAATAAATTCCTAGAATTTATACAATACTACCCAATGCAAAGCTTACATAGCTTATTTTAAAACATTTTTTCTTTCAAGGGTTGTATGGTAACTTGAACTCCAGCCTCCCAGACGTCAGACACAGAATGCAATAAATGCCAGTCATTTCTTTACTCTAATGACCTTCTGCTTAATTAAACATGTTACGCTATTCTGAATATTTCTCTTGGAATAGAAAGTCTTGGCTAACATAATTCTGAACTGAGAATTGGACAGCTTCCTGTCTATTAAGAATAATAAAAAAAAATAGTATCAGCAACATTAAAACTTGTCTTTGCACATTAGCCTGGCTTCCTAAGGAAATCAGGATATGCCATCATGTTCTTTTTGAAGAGCATTTCTTTGGGGTTGTCCCTTCAAGATTTACCTACCTGCTGATACGACTGCTAGAGAAAGTCCCAAATTATTTGCCATCACTCAAGGAAAGTCAACCGTCCTGCTTTGTTTGCAGGCTGGTCAAACACTGGCCCCCAGAATCAGGTGTGTATGCAGCCCCTGGCCTGCCCCGTGGGATGGACTTGAACACACTGGGAGGAGCGATGTCGGAGGGCAGCAGGATGAGAGCATGGAGGCAGAGACTGGATTATCGCCGGAGGACAAAAGCTACAAGGACATGATTCTTTCCAAGTTCACTTTTTTTTTCTTTTTAAATTTTCCTTTTTTTTTTCTTTTTTTTTTTCTTTTTTTTTTAAATTTTGTGACCATTTCTGCAAACTGTCACGTCTCTTCAACTTCGAGAGTTCAGAGCAGCTGCTTAAAGGAAAGGCCTGCACAACCCACACTGCGTTTTCTTACAACTTAGTTACAGGATCCTTCAGAAAAACTGTGTGAATGGTGTTATACACACATGCTGTAATAGCTGGTTAAAGAGAAATGGCTTAAGGATGGTGTTAATACGAGAAGCTTTGAATTCATGTATCTCATAGGGGATATTACGGACAGGAAACTAAAGCCCGGGGAAGTTTTGTGGTTTGCCCCTTGTCACTACTGTGTAAAGAGGCTCTAAAAACACCACATCAAAACCAGGCGGAAAGATCATTGATGTGAACGCTCTGAATAGCCACTGGTTATTTCCAGAGAACCCCTTTCCACACCACCAAAACGATCAAGGGTAGGACTAGAGCATAAAGTGCCTTAACGGTGGATAAAAAGTGTCATAGAGCATCCCCACGTCTTACATTCCTTAAGACTGTGAGCTCCATGCTCTGTGTATGAGACAACACAGGTATTACCAGCCGATAGACAAGAAGTGCGGAAACTATTTGCATATGGTAAATGCTTCTTTCCTTAGTAGAAAGGCAGTGAAATCCTTAGCTACTTTAGGCACCTCTTTATTCCCCAAAATCACAGCCCTTTATGGATGAGATTCGCCCTCTTCCATTCACTCCTCCTGGTAACTGCAGTCACTGCTGGGTCACAGATCCAGAATCCTGTCCTTAATTCAGCTTTTCAAATTGATCCTTCATGCCTCCTTCCTCCTCTCAAGACATATTTGCACACAGTAGTCTTCAAGTTGTCACCTACCTACTACTTAACTTTCAAATAGAGTTCAGAAAGCATCGTATTTTGCTCACATCTCCCCTTTGTTGAAGCAGCGTTCCCCAAGAAATAGAATAACTCTCTAAAAATAATATGAACTCAACATATATGTGAAGTTATGCTTAGTTTAAAGAAAACAACCAAATGAGAATTGTATTCTGCATGCTCTCAGCACTTGTAGCTATTTCTCTTTTTTCTTGTTGAAACGATGAGATTTTTTTTTCTACAATATATTGTGATTTTAAAAAATGATTAGAAATATGTGTACAGCTATAAAACAATACAGAGAGTACAGTAACCTTATTTCAGTGTTGTAACTGAAAGATTAGAGTCAAATTCAATAGATTCTTTCGATATTGAAAAAATGCACTCTTTAAATAAATAGTTAATTTAGTTAAATTTGCAATAGCCTACTATATAAATATTAATCCTTCTATACAGTTTCTTCAAACCTCTCATGTACCAGACTCACCGGTCACTCACACATGCCATGCTCTTTAGGTAACCTTTACCACAAACTCAGATCAACTTATGTCAAACTCATTCCCTAACATTTAAAGCATAAAAGGGCAATACAAATCTTAAAGTAATGAGTGATGTTTATGTTTTTCTTAATGTTATAATTTCCATTTCTGAAAGGGCGACCTTGAACCTTTGTTCCAAATCTACAGGTGTTATGAGCTCAGGTTCACAAAAATAAAAAAGAAAAAGAATCAGCACCTGCTGCTCTGTCTCACTAATGCAAGCAGGAGCTGAATCTTTGAAATCCCATCTCCTCCCTGCTGCAACAGCCATAGGGAAGAAATGGCCTTTGCCCACACCATTTTAACGCCGCTCTGAAGTCTTGAAAAACATCTTTTGGAGACATTATGTATGAAAAAGGAGCACCAGATACCGAAAAGAATCAAGGTTTTGCATAGAAATTCATCCAAGGGCATACTGCAGACCACAAGCTCACACTTACCTCAGCTAGCACTGGAAAAATATTTTCACAGGTAGCTGTAATACTTTATATTGACAAGCACAGGGAGGATGAAAGCTGTCTATATCCCTAATCAACTCGACTGGTATCTCTGTCTGCCAACCATACAGAGCTGAAGTCACCACTGGATACCGATTATAGCTGCCTTCTGGATGACTGACACGGAGCGTGCTGCCAGGATTTGAAAGGCACAGCCACAGTTCAGCTGGAAACTGTGCAACATATTTGAATTTAAGGATAAAGAAAATTAATGAAAGTATGTTTGAGTTTAACCTCTAGATTCAAGCCCACAACCAGCCCATCCAGCTTTCCACCATTTGTCACCCTGTTTTAGCACAATATGTCTGACTCTAGGACACAGATATTTATGCCAATACAACTACAAGAATTGTTTATAGACTCTTCAGTTTCTGTCTTCACTGGCTTGGGGTCCATATGTTTGCTACAATCTTGAAGGAATTTTAAGATTGTTAGTGTGACTAAGCAAAGTTCTTAAATTTCAGCAACTTACCCTAAAATTAATCTAAAGCCGATCTGTTCCTTTTGCAGACATCAGTTTCAGTAGAGGATGTAAAGGCAGTAAATTCAATGGAATCCGTGGCGGTGTCAGTCTGCAAACTGTTGATGCACCAACGTAGGTCACAATCTGCATTTTGTCTTTCTAAATGTTTCCAGTAGGAGACATCAAATATTTGGCACAGAACCAGCAACAGCAAGGTAAGGCTCGATGGAGGTAACCGTATCTGCTCTACCTGGCTCGTAAACAACCGGTCTGCTCAAAGAGCACATCAATCTCAATGACTACCAAAAAAAAAAATGAAAAATGGGTCTCAATTCTATTGAGAAAGCCATTCTCCAGGATTCCTGAAACACTCATAGTACTCATCAGCCTTGCTACTACACTGCAATCTGTTCCTTCCACTATGATTGCAAAATGAGAAGCAGAGACTGTAGGTGCTAGCAGGCCCTGCACATTGCCTTTTAGGATTTGTGTTTCTAACAGCCAGTAAAACATACTGCCTGGGGATCAACAGCTCCAGTGACTGGGGACAGCGGGGTACATTCACAACCAAAGAGGAAGAACGAGAAAATTGGTGCAGAAGGCTTAGCCCCACAGCAGTAATTGAACCCGTGGGGTTAGAATAGCTGCTACCTGATAAATTTTATTGGTTGTGTGTGCAGGTGTGTTGAGCAACTGAATGATTTACCCTTCCTTACAGAATAAATCCAAATCTTACACCTGAGAAGTTGTCACACCTCCAGTCTGCATTTACATGAATAGTACTCACAGAACAATCTGAGTTAGAAAGAAGCCACAAGAATCCTCAACTCCAACTCCTGGCTCCACACAGGGTCACCCAAAGCCTCGCTATTGTGTTGTGCTGATGGACAAAATGTATCAATGTAGATTTAAGATCTTATTCTGGTAGGTCAGAAAGAACTTATTTAAAACTTACTTGCAATAAATTTAACACAGTAAATCATTTTTTCTAAGAAATTCAGCAGACTGCCAATTGATTCTATGTCATAAACCCATTACATCATGAAAAAAAAAAAAAAAATCAACAATTCTCCCCAGGTGAGAATTTGGCTTTGCTAAGATTTATGTTGAAACAGAACTTTTCATAGAGCTTCATGTGCTGAACCATGAATAAAACCAGACATCTCTACCTGCAGCATCTTCCTTCTGAAAGATTCAAGCAAAGCTGGTGTGGATGTCCCAGCCTCCCATGATGGTGCCTATCAAGCAGCACACACATCGCAGGCTCTCTTTGGACAAAATTCATAGGGACCAACGGACCCAATGAGATTGAACTGTAAGTACAGACAGGCAACTGAACACAGCAATATTAATATTCTGCCCCCAAAGAGTCTTCAGCTTCCGTAAGTGCAGAGCTTCACTGTCAAGCTCTGGCAGAACATAATATTGGATCTTAAAATAACACTGCTTTGATTACCTTACTTCCCTTTACTCTTCGCTTGAATTCCAACAGGATTTCAGTGTCTGCTCTGTCAATAGAGCCGTGTGAATAATGGATTTCTGTTTGGGCACTGAACCAAAAAAAAAAAAAAAAAGGAGAAGGAAGAAAACTGTTTTAAGTGGACTGAAAAGAGAGTAGAGGAAGATTTAAGGAAAAAAATGTAATTTCAAGATGTGAAATGCTTGTTTAATCTACAAGGAATAGTTTGCTTTTATATTATTTAACATCCTCTCTTAAAAATATTTTATTGTTTCAGACTTGGTCTATTTCATTTACAAAAAAAGCAAACATTTTTTTAATTAAAAAAAAATCTGTAGAAAACATTCTGACTCCCTGAAATATTGCTCTCAAATTTTACAGATAGAACTCTTGAAATGTGGGAATAGATGTATTGCACCCCCAATGTGCATTTTTTTCAGTAGACCTCAATGCTTAAGGAAAAAAAAAAAATCTTATGTGCCACATTCTAGATACTGACTGCCCAGAACCAAAGAGATCACACAGATGAACGAGACAGCTGTCATATTTAAAAGACAGGTTAATCAGTACTGCCTGAACAGCAGCAGAAGCTGGTAAAGAAGCAAAGTTTTCTGTTCAAAAGCAAGAGCAGCGATAGCCCTGAAAGGTTGCTGAACATCCTTATTTTGTGTTTCTTCTATTCACCAGCTCCTGTGAAGCTGCTGTTTTTGTTAGTACCAGGAAAAGAAAAACAAAGGTTCAATCATCCAGTGTAACAGTGTTCCAATGAAGATGACTCGTGTTCTACTTCACGATTTATGCTCATGACTGCTCTTTGCTGCTGTTGGTACAGCCCCATGTCTGGCGCTGCCGAAGCTCAGTGAGTCAGGGCTCAGATGATGGATGCTGCCCCCTTTGCACAGACAACTACTGCCCCTTAAACCAGTAGGTTATTCCAGCTACTAACAATCTCACTGAGAATACTTACTAAAAAATCTTGCCACCGTGTAAGCTCTGACAGCATCATGCTTTATTTCTAAGCCACCACCTTGGTAAATCATCTGCCTCAGGGTGGTTTTTGCCCCTTTGAGCCAGGAGTCCCAGGGCCTTCTACTTACCACTCTGGGTCCAGTACCTGCACCACATTACCACTCCATGCGCTCTGCATGACTAGTTGACCGATTATTTGCAAATGTATTAAATACTTTCATCAAAGGCAAAAGTAACTGCAACTTCAATTCCCACAGAACAACCCAGATACTCAAGCTGATAGCATAGAAAGGAATGGCAAATGCTCAGCAGCTCTGAACTGCTAGATCCTTGTTTCCTTCTAATCTAAATTACACGTGCTTGATTAGATTTAGTAACTAGAAGTAGAGTAAAACAACCTTAATCCAGTAAAATCAGACTACCTTTTTACCCGGATTACACCACGTTGCTGATCTAAAAATTTCTGATTAAAACAATTAATACTTTACGTATAAACTATTTCTTTGTATTGTTATTATTATTTAGACATTAGGTTGCTCACTGTCACTGAGAATTCAACTTTGTTATGAATTGTTCTTTTGGCAGGTATCAGAACAAGCAGAAGCAAATTAATAACTGATGACAGGGGGTTTACAATAGAACGGATTCAGAATAACAACATTTTACAATTCATTCAAGAGCATTGCTACTAGTTGAGATTTAGCTTTTGGTATTGTAAGAAACGTTTATAAAATGATTGAAAAATGCATCGTTGTTTTTATGAGTCACGCTCGTTATTTCATGAATGCATTGTAGTTCCTTTTACATATGTTCCCAGTGCAATCAGGCATACTCCTCACCACAATCACTGCTGTGTTCACAACCTACGTGACTATAAAGTGCATTTCTAAAAATCGCAGTTTGGTTCAACATTTGTCTTGTTTCCATCTATTTGTGTATTATTAATACTGTAATATAGATACGGAAAATGATAAAAAAAGGTTTCCAAATCCTCCACCAGACTAAACCAAACAATGTTTACATGCTAATACTAATTGTCTGTCTTGTGGCTAAATTAAAAGATTGGAAATCTACCTATGAAGGTACACCAGCTCCTGTCCATGAACTTTCACCTGCTGACCCCAGGCCAAATCCTGCTGTCTAATATTATTTTCAGCTTTCTGCTCACTGCTACAACCTTGCATTCCCTTTGTCTCACCATACACATGATGCCTGCAGATACCACAAAGACATAAGGAGCAGAGCATATAAAAGATGATTTTGGCTGTTGTCTTCCAAAAATGAAGCAAAATACATTTTGGCTGCTGTCGAATTGCATTCTAAAATGAGGAAGTTTTGACCACGTTCATGGTTTTGCATCTACTGAACGATAATATTTGAGGACAGCAAGTGAACTGGAAATTTTTCAGAGTTATTTTCATCTGGTCAATGCACAGTAATGTTTGTCAGCTGTAATCAAGACTGACCAAACGTAAATGTCAAATATTTGCAGCTATCTGATCAAGAATACATTGGTTGTTCAATTCCTTGTTGATCAACTTTAAACAACAACTCTGAGTAAAATCACTAATAATTCATGGGCTGTTTGTGAATACAAAAAAAAAAAAAATCTTAAATACATTCTTTGATCTCAAGGATACAGTTACATAGTCTAATCTGCAGTACCATCATCCATTTTCTTTTGGATGCACTGATTTCCCCAGTGTCCATTGTCCTTCACTAACTAAATAAAAAACACCTTTCTGAAAAAGTATTTGGAAGAAGCATGCAATATAGGTCTTTCCCATTTTACACATTATTTCATTGCGTCCTTTTTACTACACTACTGTCATCTGATGCTACCGAAGAGCCACATTCGAGGGATATGGACTAAGAGTTTCTCACAAGTATCACACGTTTGGTGGCTTAACAGAGATTGCAGGCCTTATGAGATGAGAGCAGACAGATACCTTACAATCACAAAATGAGACGATCATGGTCTGCTCATTCCTTCCACATCCTCATCTATGCAAGCTGCTGCGAATCACAGTTGATAGACTCCAGCTACTCCGTGAAAGGAGCTGTACATCCATGGGCCCTATGGCCCCATGGAGTCACTACGAGCCCCCTACATTAACCTACTTAAGAAACATCAACAACAAAATCATTTTTGCATCTCTAGACTAAGTGGAAGTAAAAGTGCTAAGTCACAGAAAATCCCACAAGCCCATACAAGAAGATAATTTCCCACAGGCTACACCTACAGCAGCAAAGTCCTCTGCCATGGGAGATGTGAGTGAAAAACATGGCCAGCTCCCTCCCACTGCAGTCAACGCAAAGGCTCGTTTTTGGCGAGGGAAGAAACAGTCTCCTCATGAAAAAGGCCTCACGCTGTGGAAAGCAGCATGCAACAGCACGGCATCACACAGCAGAGCACGGGCTCATGAAGGATGTGTGCTCACAGCCACACCGGGAATGGTGGGAGAGGAGGAGACGAGCGAGGGCAAGAAACCGCGATGCCACGCTGTTCTGCAGTAGGGCTGACAAATGGCACCGACACATCTGCTGCTTTCATCTTCCGAAGCAGAGGTGAACTAACACACTGCAACAAGAGTAAGAGAGCATCATGCCAAGAAGTCTGGCATTTGAAAATAAAGGTACCTTGCAGGGAGCGATACAAAGAAGAACCTAAGTATCCTAATCAACATAACGCAGGCTCAAATGAACTTTGTTGTTAAGATGAGATACATTGGATTTTGCCATTTAACAGGGTCCAAAAAAGTGTATTTTTGTCTTTTCATCTCTTTAGGCATTCAGTGGGAATACTGAGCAACCACGCTAAGCATAGATGACAATGGATAAATGAATTTTAGGATACAGCACTGAACTCTACAAAAGGTGCTTAAGTAAATGAAAATAGCAACACAAAAAGCGGCTACCCTAAATGCTTTCAGCAAGGCAGTTGCTTGCACAGACTTTGGACTTCTATATAAATGCTAAGCATAAGCAGATTCTTCATGTTATTTTGCCCGTAACAGATTTATCTTACAGTTTCCCATGACTCCCTATTAGCCAACTATGCCAGGCAAAACACTGCTGCTTACTCCAGCTTTTACCCAAGAAAATATACCACCTATTACAGTGGGAATCTTGCTAAGAGATTGTAGAAGGAACAGAGGTTATAAAGAAAGCAATTAGTGTAGTGATAGAAGGAAAAACAAAATTACTTTTTTTTTTTTTTTTTTTTTTTGACTTTAAGGACTTTGCCAGTCCTATCCTATTGGATCAAAAATTCAGCAAAGCCTGCAAGTAGTATTAACCAATGCTTCTAATCTGTCTTGGGAAGCCTTCTCAGTCAGAAATGGACAGTGATCATGTATAGTGACAATGTTTGCTTTGGGGTAGCAGGGCAGGAAGAATGTCCTGACATTGCTATTTGGTAACTAGAACATGCACAGAGTAATGAAAGTGAAAAAGAGACTTACAATAGCTTTCTGAACAATTAAATGCAGAAGAGACACTTCAAAGGCATGGCTTCTTAAAGATCATAGCCACAGAGAACAGTTTGATCAGAGATCAATGAGCATCTGCCACATTATATTCTTTCCTTCAGAGTCTCAATTTGGTGCACAGAAATGGTTGTTGGCACAGTTTTAACAGCATCAAGTGTGTGGTGCTCCTTAGCAGTACAAGGCTCCATCTGCACACATCACTGCAGGACTGGACCTACAGTTACGATCACAAAACTGAAGAGACCACTTGGAGTTCAGAGACAGCTCACTTCTCTCTAGTTTATTCTGGCTAGGTCATTTTTACAACAGTTGAAGATTTTGCCCCATTTCCACAAATTTGGAAGACAACCACGTAAATTAAAAACCTATGTCAGAAGCATCTTTCCTCTTTGGACAAAGCAGCCATAATTTAATTCTGCCAGATTCCGTTGACTCGTAAATGACACCTTATTTTTCACCAATTGCCAATTAACCCCTCTTGTTATCAACTTGAAGTTGATCCCGTGATCAGTCTGAGCACCACATAAAATAATTCTCCATCTCAGATATAAAATTAGGCTCTAAAGTTCCATGATTTTGCCACTTTTGAGATGACAGTAGAGTCTAACTTCAAAATTGTGCTCCATGTAATTGAATCTAAAGATCTGACAACACTGACCTTATCAAGAAATGAAACTTCTGGCTGAAGTTCAAACCATGTACTAGAAATCAGCTCTTGTTGGTTGTTTGTAAACGTTGTATAAAAATGTACTTATTCATTATTAACAACGTGTAAACTGCAGGTCTCAAACTGCTGTCAAGTGAGTAAAGGATTACTTATTGCCATCATTTCATTTAGATTCTTATATTAATTTTAACAGCACAATTGAGCATTCCACATTCCTTCATATCATGGTAAATGGGTTGTTATAAAAAGACAAACTCAAACTGCATGCTGAAAACATGCTGAGGACAGAAGTAATGTAAAAAGCCAGATTCATTTTGTTACTGTGTCGATGGTGCTGCTGGCCTCAGTGACAGCCCTACTTTTGCACAATACGTGGAAAAAAAAATGAAAAGTATTCTAGGGAGAACCAAGCCATTGGTGTTACACTGTTGTCACATGCAAAAGGGACACTGTAGGCCAAAGGGATGAAACATGACCTGTGCTGGTGAGCCATCTCATTTAGAATAAAAAAAGACCAGAGGCTCCAAGCAAAATTCCAGGTAACAAACACAGTCAACTCAGAAATCTGGAGGTTTCATAAAAATTCAGCAGGAAGCTGTTTTAAATAATTTTCACTGCTCTTCAGACAAAATCCATTTTAAAGGGAAGCTTTTAAGATGACACCATTACCTACCTTTCTTGTTCTTGCATACAGTCTTCAGGATGCGGCTTCCAAGTCCACATTTTCCATGGTCGGTCACACATATTCCTTCTGAAATAATCCACTCGTAACACACTGGGTCTTCGCAAGGAATAGATTCAACTAGATGTGGACAACCTGATAGAGGACCTACAGGATCCACGATTACACGCCTTTGTCTCATTCTGAAGCCTGGAAAATAGAAAGTGAAATAACTGGACAACTGCAAAATATATTTATACCAATAACTTAGTAGAAAGAGGACCAAGTATGGCATCCAGAACTGGAGGATATAAAGACTAACAAGAGCACACCACTTGCAACTATTGGGTATCTGGCTTTATTTCCCAGTCTGGGCATGCAAAATCCAATAGCACATTCCAACAGCCCCATAATTTTCATATTTCTTTTTTTATTTTAATCAACATTAGTTATAAAGACATGTCCAAACCAAAGAATTAGCTGTTGAGGCGTATCTTAATGTAATAATAAAATTGAGATAAGAGAGAGAAACAGTAAAGAAGCTGAAGATATAAAGGACATCTATACTCTGCCTGGGAATCCACTACTGACAAAACTTGTTTTAAAATACAACAGAGCAGTTTACTACGAAATTAGTATTCTGCTTTATGAAAGTATAAGGATTTCTGATACATAATGCATATCAGACCTCTTTGAAATGATATTCTATTAAATTGGTAGATTCAAATGTAAAGTGGAAGAAAAAGGTTACAGAAATAATGAAAGAATTGATTACATAATCTACCTCCTTCTGAATAAAACCAAAAGTCAGGTTGCTGTATAAAATGCAGAATTAATAGCAAGTACCTTTCAGCATGTTTTGTTATGTAAATGACATAATTATTATAAAGGCAGAAGAAAATAGGTGGTGGTCTTTCCTACGACAGTGTCTCAGACACTGGGCAAATATACAGCATTAGTGGAGGCCACATAGAAATGCCTTAGAACGTGAAACAGAAAAGGAAATTAAAAACAAAACATTCCCACAAAATACAACAGACCAAACTTCCACCATTCTCACATCAGTAACAACAAATCAGTCAAACAATTTTTAAATGTTCTTTTTTCATTTTAAAACAATTTAAAAATGAAATGAATTTTGCAAACCTTTATATTTGGAAATTATATTAATTCTCTGTCATTTGAAACACTCTGAAGAGCTCAAGTCACTTTAAAAACTTATGTTGCTTTCAGAAAAGTGTAATTTCCAAATAATAATATTCATTCTCCGACAACTCCAAGAGTAATGTTTCCAACTTTCATTGTAAAGGAAGGAAAGGCTCTGCAATGAATCTCAAAGTGTTGCAGCAACCAGCGTGTATTCTGGGCTATTAAGATCGAGGGGATATTAATAGGTAGTTGCATACTCCTCTTCCAGGAATTGAAACCAAACCCAGAAAAACCTCTTGGCTCAGCCTGAACTGCAACATGACAGAGCTATGGGATACAGCTCAGTCCTGAGTCCCTTCAACCTCATGCCAGCGTTCCCCTTTAGCCCAGGCACTCAGCTGGACTTCTCAGCAGGAAAGAGGCACCCTCACACTCTGGAGGTTTGCAGTTGCTATCCCAAGAAATCCTCCCTTTCTACAAGTTCAGTGCAGGAAAAATGGATCTGAATAAAGCTGAAAAATCTCATCCCTTTTTTCTTTCAAGAATAACTGCCAAAAGCTTTTAAAGATCTTATTCCAGTCCTGTATGCGCCTCTAAGAGCTCCATCCTAGGTTAATTTAAAAACACATACATTAATTCCCAACATAGAATTTGACACCACTGGTTTTGCACAGTTATAATATTCTGTTTCACATTTTAGATCCCAGAATGCTGCAAGCAACAGGTAAGAGAAGCCCTCACCTCTTCTCCCCTGGCGATCCTGGCAGTTTTCGGGAAGGCAGGGGCCCCACACCGACCAGGCAGACACCTCGCACTCAGACGGACACGGCAGGTTACACAGCTGGGAGGCTGAGGGAGCAGGACCCAGGCAGAACTTCCCATCAACTGGTCTACTAACTAAAGAAAAAATGAAAGAAAAAAAAAAATAGAGAGAGAAAAGGATTTTAATTTTACCTTGACCAATGCACAGAGCTCCAGAGTTACTGGTGGCTTTAGCTTCCAAAAATCCACCCTAATGCACTGCTTTTTGAGTGCCTTAACTCCCAGATCAAAAAGTTAATCTTCTGTTCAACAGGCACTTAGTTTTATCTAAATCATCCACATTCAGCGGGCCAATTTTAGATTATGCTTAATGGAGAATCGGTGATAAATTCAATGCCGATTTTCTACAATGCCAGAACAACAGACTGGAATCTATTCTCCTGCATTTATACACGAGGAGACCTCTTCATACTGAAGAGAAAGATGCCTAAGAAGGGAATCCAAAAAGCTCACATTGTAACTGGGAAGCAGGCAAAGGCAGATGAGGGAAAGTCTGAGCACAGGGGGATGACTGCACAGGCACCTTTGGATCGAAGACCAAATTCAGACCTTCACATTTTCTTCATCTGCTTTCAAAAAACAAATGAGCAGCGCTCTCCGGTTCTTCCACACACACACACACACACACACGCAGAAAGAGACTTTCCCACTTGGCAGTAGAAATGTTCATTCTAATTGCCTCCATCTAAGGAAGGCATGGGTCAGCTGCACAGTTCTCCAGACTTCTGCATCCAGGAGATGAGCTGATCTCAAACTCTACCACATACTGGTTTTGTTGATATTGACAATAAATTTGGAAAGCTGACTCCTTTTGTATTTTCATTTATCAAGTGAGATTTCTACTTCCAATTAACTTCTCGTCTTTTCATGTGGGGTTGGGACAAGAAGGGAAAGAAGGGAGAAGGCTTAAATCTATCTTCTGAGTCATTATACGACATTTTATTTTAATTACATGATGGGCTGACTTTGGATTTCTCTTTAGATAGCTCAGTATCAAAACAGTCTTTCAAAAGGCGAAGACTTGTCCAAGTTTACTCTGCTACGGTATTACCAAACCTTCGTTAATTTTTATTGCTACTGAGTGTGCTATATCTTTTTTTTTTTTAACGTCCCTTTTTCTTTGCTTCCATGCATGGAACTCACTGGAAAAGAATTTATAAAATATGTCCAATACATGTGTAATCTTTTTTTTTTATATACTTTACCGTTTTCTTTAAAATAAAATCCTTTGAAGAAAAACACTACTTTTTTCTTTTAAACACATGCATTCACTGCTCAAAATCCCAATAAATGTTGATTTACAAGTCCTGAAGTTGAGATTTAAGACCAATATCAGTGCTTATGATTCCACCTCATCAGAATAACAGGACTAAACAACAGCTGTGATTTAATTCTAACCTTAGTAACCCATTAGTAAAAAAAAGACCGCTTTCTGAATGATTTTTGAGACACTCTACAGCCTTTGACACGTTCATTTAGAGATTACAACATGGTATAAATCCAATTCACCTGAATGCTAACATAAGCACAACTTTTTTAGAGACCATGCTAGAGTGACAGACAGAAATGAGATAAATATTAGAGTTTTATGGATAAGAGGATGCATTTTACAAAGAAGTCTCATGCATGGCTTAACCTGCCTTTCAGCATCAGGCTTTGCAAACCTGTACCGTTTTCGGAAAGTTCAGTCAAATAAATGAAAGGAAATAAATCTGAGTGCACGTGGTAAACCCAAAGAATAAAGTCCCACCCTACTGTGCTCTAACTGAAGGTGTTGTTGCTAGCAATGGCTCTTTTCTCCTCACTGATTTTAAATTGTAAGGTAGGAGCAATGTAACTGTTGAAATGTGCAATATCAGATAAAGTAGGTTGGGTCTCCTGCTTTGAAAGCTAACTCATTTTGCTAAGGGTATTTTAAATTTTGTTTGAATGAAAGGAAAACAAGAAAAAAATATTACAAAGTTAAAGGGCCGGGTTATTGTTGGTACATCAAGCATAAAACTGAGCCTACTGGCCATGCCAAACTCACAGACCACTCCTTCCTATTTTGGAGGAAATGCCTGCCGCCTTCTCCCCGATAACCAGCTTCCCACTCCTCTTCCTCCCTTGGGCTGACGCTCTATTTAATTCCAGCACTGGCTGCTCTTTTCCCAGGAGCAACGTGCTACTTGTCCCTAGAAAAATACTGCTCCTTTTCCCACTTCCTTGAGCCGTTCTATATATTCTGTGAAATGTAGATCAGAAAATGCACAGGCTATTTTAATCAAAAATCCAAATATATTCTAGGGCTGCGCCGGTTTATATTCACTCTGCACTGACTACAATCCTCCAGTGAAAGCCTTCAGAAATAAGCCAAGAACAAAAAGAAACCAGCTGCATTAAGAAACACATATACAATCTCATTCTTTTGAACAACCAGGTGGATATAAAGACCCACCATTCCCAGCACGGTAGCCAGAGGGAGTGGACGGACCAGTGGGGCTCCATAGAAGAGTTTCGTCTCTTTGACAGCGAGTTGATTGACAACTATTTCTATCAGTTGATTTCCATCAGTTTTACTTAAAAGCTTGATGGGATTTTTTTGCCTGACTGTCTGCTCAAATTGAGTTGCTTTTAGTCTTGTGACTATGCCTTCACTTTTTACTACAAAGCTGTAGCAGGGAGGAAATGTGGGAAGATTCTGAGTGCAGAGGAAGAAGCAGCACAGAGGTAGGCTGCTTTTACAGCCCTCTTTGACAGGCCCTCGATGTCTAAGTTTCATCTTTCACCTACCTGCGTGCTGCATGGCAGTAGACCACAAAGCAAGAAACTGGAATGACGCAGTCATGTCTTTCCACAAGCACTTGTCTCAGCTCTGAGAGTAATGTTTTCTCCCTCATTCTTAATGTTTTTCTGTTGGCTTGGACAGGTATTACCACTCTCTTCATTCACAGGCCATCTGTAGTATTTTCTCAAGCCTCTCCATCTCTTTGACATTGTTTTGCTTCTTTTCAGCTTCACCTTAACACCCTCAACTTAATTCAGCCCTTTATAGTAACGCATGAATCATACAAAGTTCTTGAAAAGCAATACTCACTACCCACAGTACCTTCTTGAACACTGCCATTCTGTTATACTCTAATTAACATCCTTCTCTTTACGAACTATAAGGTGTCTTTTTCCATGAACCTTTTAAATGCCAAAATCCTCACACAGCACAGCCTCCAAAAAGGTGCAGATAGGCTGGACAGGGATTCCCTGCTCAGGAAGGGAAAATAAAATAAAAATAAAAACTCGGATTATGCCTACAATACATGAACACAGCTGCTAGGCCTGTCTTTAAATACCAGACAGCCTTCTGACTGTGCTCAGTTATTGACTTTGTAATGGTGTTTTCTACATTCACATAGAAAAACTGTTTTTTTATGTACTTATTTTCCTTGGAAAAACAGTAGTCATCTTTTGGGGGTGAGGGGAAAGGCAGAAGTCAGGAAGGGAATGGTGGGAGGGGGAAGCAGTATCTCTCATTCAAGTAGCAGCTTATTTATTACATTTGTTCATGTATTTTAAATTCCTGTGTTCTTCTCAATCTACAGAATAAACTTGAAAAAGCAATCAAGTACTAATCTGGAAGCCTCTGAAACATTGCACATTTCTTTAGCTGTTATATTGAATCTATCCTTTATAAATGCGACTACAGCTGTTCCCAGCACCAGTGTCTGCTTCAAGTTGAAATTTTACTATTTGCTGTTATTTTCAGGTTATTGCTACCAGCAGGAGATAATAAATTGGGTTCTAAAGTATCTTGTTTCTCTATATATTTTTACCGAGGTAGTGATTTGGGGGTAGAGTGGAAGAGGAAATCAGTTCTGATACTACTTGCATAATGTAATTTTAAGCCAATAAATAAATTATCTGTGAATATAGCCACATAGGCACGTACTTGCTGGCATACATACCAATACTATGTTAAAAAGCAATGATGGCCAGTCAGAGAGACAAATATATAGGGCTGCATTTTGGTTGCAATGATTACTTTCAAATTTGGTTTTTCACTCCTCAGGAGGTATCTAACACTTTCTTCTTTTTATTTTTTTTTTTTTTTTCCTGGACCTTAACTTAATTTCCCCTTCAGAATGAAAAACAAATGTTTCTGATATAAACACCCAAATAACACATTTCTAAATATCAGTAATGTATCTGGAATACATCAGGATTATCTCCAATATACTGGCAGGGCCTTATATTAGTTAATGCTCAATTCTTAAGGCAATACAACCAGATACTTACTGTATCCTTTGGCAAAGCTGTGCCTAATTAAGGATAACCAGGGTACAGGAAAGTGATGTCCTATCTTTGTAAAAGTTCTTGCTACCTTTGCCAGGACTTACGAACCAAAGACAGTTGGATCAATATGAAGGGAAATTACTTGAGAATATCAGGAATGAATGATTCTTTATAAAAACACCCACATGTGTGTAAGACAAGAGGGATAAACCAGCACAACACTGGTAAGTAAGTTCTCCAATCTTAAAGACTTGTTTTTATAGTGAAAACAAAGGATCAGACAAAGGAGATGTGTTTAATGTAATTAAACTAGCCCAGCAACAGCAGCAACCCTAGCCCATTATATCACTCCATCAAAAAAGTTTAACGCACCCCATCCCTGATGGAAAGGATCTTTTCATGCTCCTAAAAAGAATCAATTAGTTTGGAAGCCACAAGGCACAAGTCCTATTATCAATTAAAAGACAAGAAACAAAGTATAAATGGAAGGCTAATCACAGCGTGAAAGAAGGTTAATAGCGGATTGCCAAGAGCAACAATGGCTTAATGTATTTCAGGACACTAAAGATCTTTGGAATTTTACCGAAGTGACAAACTATTAGCACTTTGTGTTCAGAAAGTTCAGAACTTTGTCCTGCGAATGCTGGGCCACAGCATCCTAGTGATATCAGTCTGATGGAAGCTTCCCTAGTATCACAAACGAAGAGCCACTTTGGAGGTGTCAGTGTCAGTGATGCTTGCTGGGGACAGGCGTCCCAAGGGCAGCTCACACTAAGCTACTCCACGCAAGGCTTGCCCCCGCCATCTCGGGGCCTGGCAGTGGCAGGGCTGTTCCATGCAGAGCAGTCCCACCTCTTCGAGCTCCCTTTAGCTCGAATGTCTCCTGCTGCAGGACCGGCATCCCTGTCACCATCCTCTTCATCATCTCTCTCCAGCGTCCCCCTTTGGGGTACAACAGCATACACATAAATCCGTCCATTTCTGCTCTGAATGAGCAGCATTGTTTGAGCACGCTGCAGCTCCCCTGCCTCGTAACAGCAACAGAGCAAAATACCTCAGAACAAAACACGGGTTCTGAATAAAATTAATCCAGCTCCAGTGACAGGAAATAATGACAAAATGCAAACATATTTAATATCTTAGAGTTGAAAGATAAAAACCTGAACTAAAACCTGGTATCTCATGTGAAATGACTGGGCAGCACATTATTTGCTGCATACCAAAGCCAGTTATGTAAATAAATGTATTTATAAAGAGATAAATATTTCATGGTCATATCAAATAGCGTGTTGACTAAGAAAGGTAGATTCTCTTAAAGGCACCTTTCAGAACACACATTCCTTTCATTGACAAAATCTTTTCATATATTCTCTTCTTTTTTTTTTTAATATTCTTTTCATTTTGCTTTAACGAGTTTCTAGACAAGGAAAAAAAAAAAATGAAAATAAAATACTTCTAAAACACATGAAGGAAAATGTGTTTTTCCCTAATGGATTCAAACTAAAATTTCTGAAATACACATCTACACAATACTGTCAAGCACCCCAAAGATCTGAATAAAATCATTTCCTCTCATGCTTCTAAAGGGTTTCCCCCGAAGAAGCCAGCTGTTACATATTTATTTTTCCATTATGTGAGTTTTATCTCGTAAATTCTGCTCAGCATTTGGTGAGCTTACAGATCAATAACTCGGCAGCCCAGCAATATAAATCTGATGCAGACTTGCCTGAATATATTTTACACTTCAGGGGTATATTTCTCATCTCTTCAAGCCAGTTCAGTCATCCTGATGATAAATACCTAGTTTGGGGTGAGGGCGATTCTTGGGCATTTGGTTTGGTTTATGGGGTTTTAGTTCCACCTAAGAACTTGATTTCTGTGAATCAGGCCACATGTTGCACTCTCCTGTTGCTGCATCATCAGCCCAGCCTGTCAAACAAAGCAGTTTTTCACGCCGCTGCTGACCATCAGCTCTCTCCCCTGTGGTCCTAGTCAAGTTTTCTCATTACTAATATTTTTACCTATTCCTTTTCAATTTCATAAACCAGAAGAGGACAACAGGATTTAAACATCGAAGTCCCTACATTCTAATTTCCATAGAGTAAATCAATCTCCTCATTCCTGCAGCTTCACCAGCATAAATTTGAAAAAACAGTGTGCATTTAATATAGAGCTCATGCTCCATACAGGGCTTGTGCTCATTCAAATAGCGCAGATCCTCCGCCGACTCCTACGGTCAGCTTATCTGCATCAGTGCAGTCATTTCCCAATAACTACGCAGGATGACAACAACCTGCACAACCAACTTATTGTGCTAAAGAATCGAACCTGGTGGTTTACAGGACGGCTAGCACTCAAGAGGATGATGGCACACTCTAATAGCACTCTGCTGATATTTCTCTCTTCCTGAAAGTACTTGCACATAGTTTATTGAACAGATGCCACATTTGAAACACTAATCCCCCAGAAGGCATGCATTGGAAGATCATGATTCAGAGCAGAACAAAAAACTTGCAGGAAAAAAAAAAAAAAAAAAAAAGTGCCATCCTCATTAGGAAACAGGGCATACAGAGCAAAGAAGGCAAAAATGCATATTTTAGAGCTAAAAGAGACAAGGGGCAGAAAGAAAGGGATAAGAATAAATACAGAATAATACTGGATGTGAATGAAATGGATCCTCAAACACAGCTCTGTGCAAGTCCAAAGAGGCCAGTAATTTCTCAAAAATAAAATGCAGTGCCTAAACAACTCCCCTATGGGAATTCTAAACGGTCTGAAAAGTTTACTCACCAGGTAAAAAGGGATTAGACATTTCTGTCTATCAGAAGTGGGGAGAAAGCTCAATATTTTGTGGAAAAGAAGAGAGAATAAAGGCCATAAAACTGATTTTGAGACTCCTAAGTAGGACTTACATGAGAATACAGGGGAACACTTTCTGGCCATTTTGGTTACTAAATTGGATTGCAAGACAAAAATATATAAGTGAATACACACAGGGATGGATCATAAAGTAACCATTAGTACGGAAAAGGTTCCCAGCTATCTACTAAGTCCTGGGTTTTAAAGAGCCTAAATGATTCTTGCTGCTATGGCTATGAACATACACAACGGCATGTCAAATCATCATCATCTATAAGATGAACTGGTGGAGTCACATCCTAAAAAACAAAACAGCTTTGGTTCAGGCTGAAGAACTACAGTGGAATGGGTAAGTCAAGAAATTATGGATATTAACTGCTAAGGGTTGAATAACTCTCAACAGAAAGGAGGTTTTAAAAGTAATAAAGACTTTTGCAAGAAATAGTTTTACAAGGTAACACTAAAAGTTATCTAAGAACAATGAATGTACAGCTACCACATTGCTGCCAAAAAACAGGCAAAAGTCAAAGAGATAAGTAATCAGCTGAATCTATTTCTTCTGTCCTGAATTCTGAATTATACAAATGAAGAAAGTATATTCAAATCAAAAATCACCTAAAGGAAAATTAACAGTATCTACCCCTACACATTTTAAGCAGAATCAAGTCCCTTTCTTCTTGCAGATTATTAGGAATTTTAACATGGTTATATCAGGGAAATGTAAGCTATGTTGTTGGGGGATTTTCAATAAAACTATAAATTACATGTTAAGATGGATGAGAATCACACAGGGAGGAATATTTGAAGAGCTATTAGCTTTTAAAAGAAAAAGGATTTGAATAATATTTGGATTATGAAGGGCTCTAAAACTAGCGATTAGATTTATTAACCTGTACTACTCCAGAACAGGATTTTTCTTGTTTCCAATATTAAGGGAAATGGATCTGTTACTTTGATCATTCATGGACATACCTACTATGGAACTCCAAGATCAAATAAAAACATGTATTGAAACAAATACAATAGAAATGATCATTAAGCAAACAAATAGGAAAAAAAAAAAAAAAACTAGAATCTTACACAGATATGAGAATTAAATGTGGATTTTCAGATGGAAAATAACAAAGATTAAGAAGACAGGAAACTGCAGTGATTTTTTGGTGAGATGGTAATAAGAAATAAACTTAATTAGCCAAGAGTGCTATGCTGGGTAAACAATAAAGAAGACTCAAGGAAGAATAGCATTTCACAAAGGTCTTTTCAGTCCTATAATTAAAACTTAAGCAGACAGGCTCCAAAAGTATTATAAGAGAATTCCAAAAGTGAGAGGTAAATTGGATCTCATTCAAACAAGTAAGAAAGAAAAAATGTCAAGATATATAAAGCGCAAATTTTATGAAAGAATGACAGGGCAGGCAGATCGCCAGTTAGAAAACTACAGAAAATACGGAGAGAACAGCAATCCCAGTCACTAGGGACAGTAAGGGACGACTGATAACTAGTTCAGAGAGAGAAGATGTTTCTAGAGATTTTTTTATAGAGGATGCCATCCCTCAGACAAAGAGTTACAATCTCTAAATAAACCAAAAAGGAAAATTTAATTAGAAAACAAAAGGATATTCCCTGCTCTTCAGAGAAAGTAAAAATTCCCGAGGACGAAGGCCAAATGTAGGAATTTCATATGTTTACTAGCAGTATGAACACAGATACCATCCGCAGACTCTAAAAGGAATGATACTTTCCGTATGAGTGGACTTGTGTACTGCGACTAAGTATTGCCAAGCAAGTAGACAGGCTGCATAAACTCACCATTGTATAATATTCTTCCATGCTTTTACCACACATTTTTTCATAGTACTGGGGATTGTTAGTGGGTGATGTTCATCCAGATTAATTAAAATTTATTGTGGAAGAACAGATTTCAGATAACATTTTATCAAAATCAAAAGAAAAGAATAAGAAATATTTGTTAGCAGTGTTTAGCT
Organism: Oxyura jamaicensis; assembly: GCF_011077185.1. NCBI lineage: Eukaryota > Metazoa > Chordata > Aves > Anseriformes > Anatidae > Oxyura > Oxyura jamaicensis. The sequence continues at coordinate 33,390,488 of NC_048899.1, read as the reverse complement.
TTGGAAATAAGTTAAAGATCTTCATTTTTGCTTTATTTAAGTTCCAGGGCTTCTATATGAGTGGACACAGTTACATTAGAAAGAGGTATGAAGAAGGGTAACCACCACCACATAACTGTTTGTTCCAAATATACTGTGTCTAGACAGGGAGAATCCTGAGATGAAGGGAAGAAAGAGCAGATCGAGCCTGTACCTTCACGTAGTTCACTGTGCACGTTCTATGCTGCTTTTTGTGAAAAAAATTATCTCCTCTTTAAAAGTAACATCATTTCAGATATGTAGATTTGCTGCTTCTATCTCCAGATATCAAAAGAATAATGGTAAACCTGAAGCATTAGATGACCACCTCTCTGTGAAAATTAATCATTAAAGTTTCAATGTATTAAAATTCAATGAGAAACTTAAAGAAAAAAAGCATAAGGAACTGTTTAAAGCTAATTATGTTAAAGTTCAGTCTAAATTAACAAAAGCCTCACAACTCAATAAAGACGTTGATTCCTTGGATGAACAGAATAGCTAGCATTAAGAACAGCCTAGTCTTGTAATAAGGTTTTTATACATTGGCTTACCTACATAAACATAAATACAGACAACTGAGTGACACAACATTTAACACATTTACCACGTTTTACCTGTCAGCTTCATCTAGATGTAAGAGTCTCAGAAAGCAACAATATTATAAACAACTTTAAAGATCAGAAAATTTTCTGCGTCCAAATACTAGAATGTCAAAAACTCAGCTAAAGCTGATACGTGAAAATGTAGTTCAGTTTACTCATTGATATGCAAAAAGAACGCTGCCAAAAATAGTATTATCATGTCAGTGGTAAAGAGAAATATATATATTTTTTAATCTGCCTGGTCATTCAGACCACCATGAACTCTGATAAACATGAAAAGCTGCTTTTTTCCTCCTCGCTCATCGCCCAACATTAGAAGTATAGAATTCCTCCATAAAGTCTAACAAATATGTTAGACATTCACTTGGGTCAGGGTAGGGATTTCTTCATTAGGACTTGTCTTTCGGTAGCAAGGTATGAGATCTTATCGATGCATTTCTGAAAGTAATACCTGAGTGAAAGTTTTCCATTTCCAGTATCTTCACGTTGGAATTTTATAATCAAAATATAGAAAGATATCAGTAGACTTAGTCCTCTGAGTAACTGATACGTAGGAGCTCCAGAAAACGGGATCATTTCTAAATATACACATTTTAATAAAAGAAGAAATAGATGGGAAGACTAAAGAAATGAAAAATAAGAGAGAGATCCTTGGGGGATAAGAGAGCTTTGAGCAATATGTGTAAGTACATCACAGATGGTACCTGTCTCCAACTATGATTCAACATATTTTATCCAAGAATGCTGCTGGAGAGACCACAGGACAAAATCTTTTTTCACATATGTCATTGTGCCTAGGTCCAAATTCTCATTGGAAGTAACCAGAAGAAAAACAACTGTGATGGATGGTAATATTCTATTAGACTCGCTTGTTTGATTTCTGAATGATCCTTTTAAGGGCATTCAAGAGGTGAAGAAAGAAAAATAACTGTACTTTTTATGGTTGCAATTAGACTCTGTATTTGCTTATACATAGGAGAATCAACTTCCTCATCTTCTCCCCATCGCTTACAAATGGTACAATAAAATATGAGATGCATTAGTGATGAATAAAAATTTTCTGACAGTTCAGATTGCCAGAAAAGGTGCAAGATGTCACTCCTTATTTAGTCAAGGAACAAAAGTTGATCAGCTAGTAAATGAGACATTGAATAGCACTAGATAGGGAGGGATAATAAGGAAGGTTTTCCCTCTTTTCTTTTGTATGCAACTGTGCTGGCAGTAAATGCATTCTCACTTTCTAAGGACTCTTGCAAATCACAGCTGCCTTGGTAAAGCAGGAAAACTTTATACCTTGCACAACTGCTGCGCATGTTTGTTTTTTTAGTTGCCTTCATGAAAAAACACTGTTGTTTTTGTTTTTGTTTTTCTTAAAAAGAAAGGGTTAGGGTTATACAAGCAAGGAAGAAGTATCCCAGTGTTTCCCTGCTATTGAGCAGAGAGCTTGCAATTTTTAAGTTATACTGAGCCTTGAACAAAGGAAAAACTTGTATGTGATCATATACTGGATATACAGTACAAATTCTGTTATGAATTATTTGGGTGTAAGGGTCTCAGATGACTTCCCCTAGTTTTCTAGGGTAATTCACAATACTGACAAAGAATTAAGAAGCACAAATGAAGTCAGTTAAAGCTTACTGCTTGTCAACTTGCCATACAGTGGCCACACGGACTACAGAAGCAGTGAGAAGGATGAAGACAGTCAAGAATCTTAGACAGCTGTCATCAAGAGCACTTTTCTTACTTTGAAAATCATATCCATCACAGACCTGTGCAGAACAACTGAGGGGGTTCTGTGTTGGCAGAGCAAGGTGGTGCCAGATGTTTGGAAGAGGTGAACCACCAACTATGCATGGACTGAATAGATATTAAAAGAGGTCTGGCTTTCTACAACCTCTGAGTCTGTGCGGGATGCTAGGACACAACTGGGCACACAGGAAACATTTGCTTTGACTTTGTAAATAAATAAATCTAAGATATGATGTTGTGTTCTTATTATCTTACCATCTCTGCTCAAAAGCATATTCTGCAAGAGCACTACATACAGTAAATAAAACAGCCTAAGATGAATTATTCAGCATGCATCTGTATCTACTCATTATTCTTCTAAAAGGAAAATAACTCACTTCCAGAATCCAAAAACTGTCTGTCTGCTCAGAAGTTGTGACAATATTATTTTTGATTTCCCCTTCAAAACACAAGAAAGATCGTGTATCAGTTTGAAGCAGAGGCTAAAGCCATATCCAGAATGTAGTGTGACATCTCTTTTTTTATACTCTGACCCAGGACTAAAACCACAGATAAATGCATTCAGGCCAGACTGAATAAATGCATTCATACCAGGAGGCCAGACTACCTGACAAAAAAAGGAAAAAAACTGAAGTCCAAGGAAGAAGAATTTAGCTCCTCCATTCTTCAAGCTTCCCCCATACAAGTATACATACAGAACTGGCAGCAGTTCACCCTTGGAAGGCTTTGGCTCCAGACAGTTCCCCAGGATCCTGAGGACTAAGCGCAAGTAACACCTTCCTCGCTAAGTGTCGATACAAAGGGGGCATCAGCTAGCCAAGCCTTCCATGGACTATATGGTATGGCATGGATTTATTTATTTATTTGCTTCTCTTACTGAGATCAATGTGTGCCAGACGTTTCAGAATGGCTTTACGCACATACCTTCCTTCAGTCGATTCATCTCAACTTCTACAGTGATTTGGACGCAGTAGACCTCGCGGGTTTGTATGCCACCTCCACAGAGGCCCGCATGCTTATGGTGGCGAGGGTCCTGCTGGTCAAGGAGGAGAGACACTTGGCAAGCTTTCCATTCAGAAGTCCTCCAGGAAAACCTTTGGAAATAAGAGAGACCAGGTGAAACAAGAGTGGGTAGCAGTTTATTACATGACAAAATACAATTGGTTTAATATTTATAGGAGCACTCCCCTGTTCAAAACAGAGAATGTTTTGAAACATTTTGAATGTTAAATTTACAAAGGTTAAACATTTCTTATTAGCCTATAGTACTCATGTAAACTTTTCACATAGCACTAATCTCTGAAGTGTTCTCAAACACTAAATCATCCTGAAACACCTTTGAGCAGGATGCAAAAAAAGGAACAAAGATTAAGAGGTTCGATTAATTGTGAAAACAAGTTTTCAAACATGTGGCTGAAACCACTAAACTGCCTCTCTCTGCCAAGAGCTGAACATGTCATTCTGAAATGCACTTACAGCTAAAACCTTACATGTCCGTCAATGGAGTTTCAAGTACCAGGCTATTCTCTAGGTGACAGCTTTGCAAAGGCCTAGGGTACTGTAAATTTATTCAAGGGATTACCTAAGGTAACTCATTTCTCTTGTTTTTCTTTCCAGAAGTTGTGACAAGCAGCAAGTTCTATTTTCATTCTATATTTAATTCATACCTAAAGAGCATAAAGAGTTTAAAAGAAAGGAAAACATTCTTAATTTCCAAGAAGAACATATTCAAACCATACGGAAAGTAGTATTGTGTAGCAACAGCAACAATATATATATATATATTTCCCATCATGTCTGAAAACATGGAGCATTTTTCTAATGCAGCAGTTTTTACAGAAATAATTCGTTTTAATTAACAGGTCACAGTATCGGTGGAGTAAAAGCCTGAAGTCTTTCTTCAGCTTCCTGAATGCAAATCTTAGCCAATATTGGTTTTGTAACCAATCTCTACTCTTCTGCTGCTTCATACCTTTGCTCCTCTACATTCCATGGTTTACTTCTTCTGTACAAACTTACCTCTTCTATAATACAGAAAATAATTTCCTTCTCTTACCCTGAAGACAAATACTCTCTCCCCTTAGGAGGGACGTACAGTTGTTAAAACTATGGATGTTTGCGGGCTGACTGATCACTCTAAATTCCAGCACAACGGGGTGTCCCTGCAGAAGGAGCCTTTCACCTTGTATTGTGGTATTCTCCATGGCAAATATCTGTGCCCTGGCTATAGCTACGGCAGGGACACATGCATCTCAAAACTGTGTGAAAAATAACTGCATTAGCTTGCCTGAGCACACATCAATGTTCTCATAACATCTTGCACTGCAAATATAGGCATAAGAATGATTTCTAGCCACAGAGCACTTATGAATTTTGTAAAATACTAATGGCAAACGTTTGTGAATACTGCCAATTACTTTTAATTTACAGGTACTTTTCGGATGAGCTGTCATGCTCTCTTAAATAATAGACAGAATCATGTGCAAATTTGGATACACTCGCAGGGTTTACTACTAGCAGAGAAAATAAAGAATACACTTTTCATATGACAAGTATGAAATAATTGAAATCGCACAACATATAAAGTACAGCCATGAATTTTTCTTACGGTAGTTCCTCCTGTAGAATTGCTAATCACTTTTCTGGGGACGTAGTGTTAAATACAACCTTCCTGTTATAATATAGGCAATGAAAACTGCTCTTCATCAAGCACTGGGTAAACAAAATTCCTCCTCCACAGCACTTCAGGACATCACACTACTCAGGCCTATATTTTCAAAGACAGAAGCCTAAATATAGAACACACTTATCTTTCCTCAGCCATAGAAATGCTTGTTTTAGGGTGGTATTTCTGAAAACAATAACTGACTAAAGAAAAACTCATTATCAATAGCTGGCCTAGGGAGTCAGCTGTGAATTCTGGGTCCTAAAGACTCTTCTCCAGAGGTGTGAGCACCTGCTTCTCCAATTCAGCGTGAGCTGTGAGAGTTAACACCTAGGAAAATTAGGCCATCAATGATTAAAATTATGCAAAATACCTAAATCTGAGCTCAGAGATAATTAAAGCTCATCAGCTCCTGAATCTAAAAAAATCCCTTTAGACATCCACATGGAGTAACTGGATACCCTGCTTCACCGCAGAGCAGTGTTTAATGAACAGCCATCAGGTGCAACTGCCAGAGCCTTGTCTGTGAGCAGCTTTAAAGCCCAAATCCTTACCAGCCCATCTTGTTGCTCCCAGCTGGGCATGCCCTAAGCAGTCCGGAGTTCTCCAGCAACAAAAGCTGACCCCAACGTTAGCTGTTCAAAAGGTACATGTTCTCACAGCCATTAACGAGTCAATGACACCAGAAGCACATCTGATGTCCTGTTAGCCCACCGAGTCCTTGCAGAAGGGAGCAGTCATCCTGGGCAGCCTCGCAGGGAGCTCGGTTGGGTTTTATGCAGTGTGGCTGACACTTGGTATCAATTTGCCCATCTGTGGGCTATTCTAAACACAATGAGTATTAACATTACTTAATTACTCTATAGCAATTAATAAAGAACAGAGATTACTTGCTGGCAAATACCTGGGCCTTTTTAATTTTTTTTTGTAATTTAACAACCTTCAGCTAGTACTTGCAGATTATTAGTGATATCCACAGATGCTTTACCACACACACATAATTTCTCCAAACTCCACGACCCAAGCCATCAATGCAATGTTGGGCATTACATTGTTAGAGCAGATGTGCTGTATCAGCACTAAGTTACTGCTGGGTCAATGCTACTCAGCCACCTCGCTCGCTCTCACTAGAGGACCAAGAGCACAACGGCACAGGAAGTGAAAGAGCCATTTGAATCATCAAGGTTGGTCAGCTTCAGTGTACTCTTGCCACCCCTATGCCAAAACCTGTGGGTGGTGATGATTTCAAATGTCAATAGATTTAACTTCTCATTTTACCTCCTACCCGTATCTAGGTAGATCATTTGACGCAAACTGGCTGACACCTATAGACCTGTTACTACAGCTAAAAAATATATATACTATTTGCGTGACAGGAGGTTTAGCTGCTTCTAAAGACTGGCAGACTCCGATGCCAATGATTAGAGTGCTAGTTAGATAGTGACCAACATGGGAACCTCCAGAATCTACATGCAGTTGTATCAGTTTGCTTATAAAGCTGGCAAGAAAGAACTACTAAAAACAATAAACTAGGTGCTCGGGGTATCTAAGATGAAACTTGGCTGATAAAGCTGAGCAGCTTTCCATTTCAGTGCTCTGAATTTCCCTGCTAACCAGAGGCAGTTGAGGAAGCCAAAGAACAGGTCCCGTGGGTGCCTGCTACTGTCAGAGCAAAGCGTGCCCTCGTTGCAACACCCAACAGCAGCCGCAGGAGAAATGTCCAGCCTGGGGCTGACCAACCAAAGCTTCACCAGGGTTGATTCCTGATCTGAGGGGAGGCAATTCAGCTACCCAGCCAAGCCGAATTCATCTCTACGTGCCCAAAACCAGTGAAGTCCAAAGGGCCGAACAGTAATGTTGCCACCGCTCTCAAAGTGCAATACCAGCAGCCTACCGGTGTGGTTCAGCATGCTTCCTTTCAGGTCTTTCCAGCTTCACACCAACCCTTTACCTTTAATTAGGGCACATGATGGGCCTCATCTACAAAGTGATGCCATCATACCCATATCTCAGCTGTAACCTCAAGCCTTTTGTAAAAATCAGGTCCTAAAACTTTCCCATTTTCCATCATTTACCTTCTGAAAAGCTTTGAATTTCCAACAAAGCAAAGAGGTGTGATTTTTTTTTTCTAAATCCCTGTAGCGTAACATAGCAACCACAACCAAAATGAAAGATTTAAAGACATAATCATAATTCTGGAAAATCTATCTATTCCCTATGAACATGAAAGCTACACATAAGGGATAAAAATGATATAAAACATTGTTTTTAAACTGATGACTCAGTGACAGCTATGCAACAAACAAGAGCTCAATATCTTCCCAATTTATAGTAACCTCTTGGTCCCTTCAGTCTATAGGACTTATGCTCTTAGTGCTTACCCAAGTTTTATATCGGTATATGCCCATTCACTTTAATTGAACTACCCCAAATTTATATCACAATAAAGAAGGTAGAATCACCTTCTGTGTGTTTAAGCTTTTTAAACCCTTAATCTAATCCCTTCAGAACAAATAACCAAAAGTAAAACAAAACACAAAGCTCTGGAGTCCTATATGCACTTAAAATGTTTTATTTTCTTCCATTTAAACTATTGATTAAAGAATTTATTGTAAACTTCAGCCATAAAATTAAAAGGCCTTCCCATTAAAAGCAAATTTACATCAATCGTCCCGTACGTGTGATGGGACCTTAACTTGCTGCCTTGCCATGGATGGCAATATAAATTCACCCACCTTCCTGTGCTGGAAACAAATAAAAATAAAAATAAAACTCACTAAGTACTGCCTCTTGAGCTGCTGCTTTTCCATACAGATGGATGAATGAGGTGTGGGATGTAGTCTGTGAAATGCACGTTTCTTCAGGCATGAGGTGATCCTCGTCCCTGCACTGAAACTGGCCTCTAGAGAAACACTTTTCTCTTTGCTCAGAGATTTGCTCTTTCTGGCCAACCTCCTCACCGATTTTCTTTGGCTTGCCTGGAGCATGATTTTGAAAATCTTTACCCAGAGAATAAAACTTAAAGAAGTGGCTACTGGTCTTCAAATCAACTACAGCAGAAAAGCAACTTTCCAGGGACTGGGAAAGTAAATAAGAGTCTCGCCTTAAAGTTTTTAAGACTAACCTGATCTGGCAAATGCAAGCCAGAAAGACAATCAGACAGGTTTGTGTTGAGGCTTGACAACTGAAGGAGAGCACTTTTCACTCTTAATACTGAATCTCCTTAAATTTTTCATCTTACTTGGAGTAAAAAGAAAGGAAAACGGTCTGATACCCCTCAGCAAAGCAATAAGTGATGTGACATAAATTTAATGGCAAAAAAGTACCATCTTGCTAGTTATTACACTGCAAAGAGAATTATGTTCAAATAAGGAGATCTGGAGCATCAAAGGCTTCTTATATTATCTGATAAGGATTAACATTACATCTTTCTATGGGTGGCAGCTACCGCTTTCCATTCTAAGTACTTGCACTATCTTGATCACCAGTTCCCAAACACCAAAACCAGATCATGAGGCTATAAACTGTAAAGTGGACAGACAACATCTCTTACCAGCTGCTGACACTCAAATAGCATGCTTTAAAATGTTTGTCTTCTGTTCATTAATACACACTTCCCAGAGCCTTACATCTGGTATACCTGCAGCATGTACCACAACGTTAAGGCTTTTCATTCCTGCTCGTTTCTGCAGTACTGAACGATCAAATCAAAGTCAACTAACCAGACAGCTACCTAGAAGCTCATAGAAGAAAGCTCATAGAAGAAAGCGAAAGTAGCATGCATAGTGAAAGAAGGTCGGTCTATCACCTGCTATTTGAGATACTACATCTCTAGAAATAGCAATTCACTAAATACCAGTGATTTTCTTGGTGTATTTTTTGGTTATGTGGCTCTAACTGAGTCTAAAGACTAAAGTTATTGTTCTAGGATAGGTCATTAGACAGTTTATCCTACTTCAGTCAGGTACTTCACTGAAGACACTGTCTGAAGGATGGAATATGTGTAGGAATAGCAGGATGGGGAAGGTAAACCATGGCACAGCAGCAATATACTGAAAGAACAGGTTTCCTTTTATAGCAAGAGTGGCACCATGAGAAAGTTACCGCTGTTATGCAGATTCTTACCTTTTGGGCTCTCCTGGCTCTACATCAAGCCTTTGCCATCATTTGCACTTTGATACAGTGCAATATCAAAGAGCAGATGAACTGAGAAAGTTGGGACAGACACGTGCCTTCTCACTCCCTGATTAACTACCAGCTGGCGTACCCCAATCAGGTGTCACTTGCACCTACACTCCTATACAAAATCAGTGAGACAATGTGTTAATCTATTGTCTTCGAAATTGATGTGCGTCTGGGCAGGAGCAAAAATCACTCTGTGAGAGCCTTTTCGTGGGATGTAATCAGGCAAAAGAATTTATATATATATATATATATACTTCCTCTGCTAGCAGGGTGCATAAAAATGATCAGCATTTGATTTTGAATGAATTCAACAATATAGTGATACTTTTTCAGGTTCCACCTTCCTAAGAAATGTATCTTGCAAAGGCTTTATCAAAGGTTTTGGCAGTAGCTGGCAAAGCACCAGACATTCATGACTTGATCACTGAATAGGCCTCCTATTAAACACATTCATTCACAGGGGGAGATTTGTCTACATGTACATAAAACCTTAACGATCCTGAAGCATTTTACAGTCAATCTCAGAGCGTGTGACACAAAAAATTAAGCAATATTTTATTTTCTTTGCAAAGCAAACAAGCCTCCCTCTATGCTAGCCTGGCCAGGTACTATTGCACAGATTTAAAGATCAGAAAGGTGAATTCCCCACCGTGTGCCAAAACAAAGATTGCCATAAACCAAGCCAGTACTCGGGGATTGCTAAATAGCCCAGTTTAAGAAGTATCTGGAGGGAAGCTGCGTAAAGACCAAGCTGTTACCTCTGATCAGTTCCCATTTTCCTCAAGGAGGACTGTAATTTTTTATGGGGAGATTAAGGGGAATCATTAAACCTTGTGTAAAAGTCATGATTGAAAAGCCAATAAAAGCACAGTTGTGGAGACCTGCCCAGTCTGCGCAGTTGAGGAAATTCTCTGATCCAACAATTGGAATGAAAGCTCCTTCAGAAAACAAGAATATCTGGCTCTCAGTTTGTAAAATACAAAAACATGGCTGTAGTGAGTGTAATTTACATTTATTTCTATATGCAAGTGTAATTATGGCAATAGCAATGATGATAACAGCAACAATTACAAGGATGCTATTAGCAATAAATAATACTACTAATCATAGTTAACGGTGATCAAATCAATGATCTTTCAGACAGATAGGAGCCATGATGCGTGACCCTCTCCAAACATACGCACAGACACAGAGCAAGCAAGTTTTGCTTTGCACAATACCACCTCCGAACAGGGGGTTCTTCAGAAAACTTTGACAAAAGCATGCAGATACCTGGGGCAGGGCTGCAGCAGCTCTCTCCCTCCCGCGCTGCACGCTTCCCTCTCTTCCAGCTCCGGGCAGAACTTCCCGGTGCCCACTGCCAGGCTCTGCACACCACGGCGCCGGCTCCGAAAGCCTGGGGCGAGCTCTCCCCAGCTGCAGGTCTGTGAGCAGGCACTCCACGCCGACCACTCGGACGTTTCACAGTCTTTGGCGATGACACAGGACTTGAAGGTCAAAGGGACAGCATCTTGCACGCACAGGCTGTGATAAGAACACAGTAAAACAGCTGAGGAGATCTTACTAATTTTTTGTTACCCCAGCCCAAAGCCCAGATATTTTACCCTAACTCAGAAAACAAGAAATCCATGGTCATTTGGGGTGAATCTGAAGACTTGCCTCAACCCCAATGCAATGAGGGTAAGAGGAGCTGCAATACACAGCCTGCACTTCCAGTGAGTTCTGGCTGCTACCTCACGTGCTCAGTGGTTTGCAAATACTACACTTCATTTATTCCAAGTTACAACAGATGTAAAAGGCACCACATTTGCACCTGTGCAGTTATAATTTCACGGTTTAACCAGGACTGAAAATAAAAGCCAAGCCCAGGAGAAGTGTTGCCACTGGTGTTCGCTCTCCTCCCTCCGCGCACGGAACTAGCTGTCCGGCGTCTGTTCCCCTAGGTATCAGCGCATCCTGCTGAGCAGCTCTGCTCTTTTAAAACATAATTAGGCACATATTAATAAGAAATGTTTTTGTTCTGCAAGGTTGTTATCAAGCAAATGCTGTTAACCAGGGCCAGAGGGGTTTCCAACCTGACAAACCACGGGGGACCGTGGCATGCCGCAACCGTACATGTACTTTTTGGGCTCGATCACATTACCCCAGCCTTCATTAGGACACAATCCTCATTCATTTTGTAACACAGCAAAACACAGCACGTGGCTCAATGCAATGGAAAAATGAATTTTAAGAGCTGACAACTGTAGACATGTGAGACAGCGCTCTCCTGCCCTGCTCAGTCTGGAAGGGACCAAGCAGAGCACAGCTGCTCCTGCTTCACCTCCCTGCGGCTGGAGATCATCCACAAGGCCACCAGGAATCTCCCAAAAAAGGTGAGAAACCGTGGTTGTCTCCCAGAAGCCACAGATAAGTGATGCGACAGAGCTGGGAAGGGTATAACAAAAGAGGACGGAGTTACATAGGAGCAGAGATGTCACTGGAACGCCACAAAGGAGAGGATGGGGGAAAGCGGAGAGGAATCAAAGGGGAAAAAATAACAAAAAAGATGGAACACAGAAAAAAAGGTGTCACCAGGAAAAAAAGAGCTAAAAATTTCTGATGTCTGCCTGGCGTTACACCGATGATGCAAATCACTCTCCAAAATTAAGACCATACATGAGCTCAGTGTGAACTCTTTAAATTCGCCTTCTCCAGCCTCCAGTTGCTCGCAGCCAGGCTTTTACCAGCTGTAAGGAGCAAATACATGTGCACTTAAAAGGTGTGAAATCTAGAGCTGGTGCCAAGGAACCAGTTATTACCTCACTTAATATTACTTATAACTCAGTCTGACTAAGCTAACTTTCACTACGGAAAATACACCGGGCAATCATTTCAGGATTGCACGGCAATCTCACGGGGGAGCAGAGCAGATAAGGAGCATTCACTCGCTTCTCCTCCAATTTGGGAATCGGTCCATTTCTCACAGAGGTCAATAGGAATATTGCCACCGATACGTGATCAGGTTTGACTACACCCTGAATCACTAGCATAATACAGCATTTAGTGTCTTAAATTTACACTTCTTTTTTTTTTAGTTTTGAAGTAAAACTCAACACTTTTTGTCTCAGCTTCATCACCTAGAATAATAGTCTCACAGGTGCAGGGAGGATGAATTTGCTAAGGTTTATTTTAACAACTCCTTCAAGTAGAAACCTGTGATATGCCCCCAAATTATTCTTGTTTATATTTAAAAAAAAAAAAAACTCATGCCTCTATCACATGTTGAATGTAACTGATTGCATAGCTGCATCTGGTACAAAACATCAACGCCACTGAACCAAGGACTGAAAAGTGATAATTGTTATACCTGAACTTGAGCTAGGCCAGTGATTTTGAGTCTTGGTTGGAACATGAGGCGGGTAGAGTCACGCAAATTGTAACCTTCTTTCCTTTTTCCTACTTTTATAACGGAGTTATCAGGTGAGCCACCAATGCCACAGTGCTAACAAGAAAGGATTCCTGATTTTGAGTAGATAAAATACTAGCTAATGGAAATCATTGTCCTGAGTGACTGTACCAGAAAACTAGAGTTAACCTAAGAACACAGCATGTAGGGCTATTCACCTCACATTCAAAAGAATAATCAGAATTTGCTGTTCAGATACCAACAAGAAAACCCAAACCCATTCTGGGGGTTGCACCACTGCAAATGAGAAATTTAAGTCTGATCTGATCTGTGCTGAAATACCAAAGAAAACGAAGCCTTTAAAAATCTGCTTTGGGGTCTTCTTCAAAATGAGTATTGCTGGCCCCAATCCTAGACAAGACAATACCTCCAACACTGTTCCAATGGAGTCACACATACACCAACACTGGGGCTGTAAAAGACATCTCTGCCCAGCACGCATCCTTGCTATGTGCAGGACTTGCAAGTATGTGAAGCCTGAAAGCTCATTCCTTCTCTGCAAATCCCTCCGCTTCTCCTCCTATAAAAGGCTAAAGAGAACTTTGTTGACCTTAAGGTGAACAAGATGTGGAGCTGGCAGTTTTCATCCTTCTGCTTGGGTAGATGTTTTTGAGGGAGAATTGCATGCAACAGCCAAACAGAAAGTGAATCTAATTAACTTGTACTCACTCGTCCAGAGCCTCAAAGTCAAATTAATTGTGACACCGAGGAACACAAATACACATGTAAAAACACAGCCCATCCTTTTGCATGAAATTCAGACACATTCTTTCGTGTAACTGATGTACTCAGAACAATCTGATACAGATGAAACCCAGGGGTGGGCGACATTCATTGATCTGAGCCTACAAACCTCAGTTAGCAAAGCAGCAGGGAAGGAAGGAAGTCCTGGGGATGGCAGGTACTTCATAAGCCCAGGTTTTTACACTAACTTTCCACATGATAATGTATTCAGGATAGATCTTCCTTTTAGGAGTCAATCTGGTGACTGCAATATTACAACGTACTTCCACGACTGATGCTTTCTGTGTTGCAGGGCTGGAGTGATACTGTAAAACTCCAGGAATTGTTTTGCAGCGTATGTTATGCTGCCTGCAGTTTAAGATGGATCAGTCAGTTAACAGACAACAGATGCATGAAGCTTAAACCACTCGAGTGGCAGAGCGCCTTCTTACTCTTCTGTGTACTGAGGGGGAATAGAGTTCCTGGCACAGGACTCATTACGGTCTAATAATGACTGTTGTGGACAGAGCCTTGCTGTATTCTTAACAGTATCCAAACACTTTTTTCCTGACCAAAGGGAGGCTCATGATCCAAAGGAACACAGGCTGTATGTAGTGTCTAAGATGTGTACGTTCTGGTGTCTCCAGAGCTTAATGCACGAGATCCTCTGCTGCGATTAAAAATAAATGCTGACATATTTGTGCCAACTAGGCAGGCATTTAGATCTCAGGGCTACAGAAGCTGTTGGCTTTCAGCACAATTTTAAAAACAAAGAAAAAGTCTAGTTATTATTGGACAGCATTTCCAAAATGTTACTCTAATTGGAAAGAAAAAACATGGTCACTGTTTGTTTTGTGTGCTTTTAATAAAAGCAAAGGAAATTAGACTTTTTTTTTTTAAGGACCTCCTTATCCAATAGCTCGGGGATTTGTTTTTCAAGCCTGAGCACTGAGGCTTGATTCCTACATCTGCTGGGAAAAAACCTGAATGCACACACACACACACACCCCCCTCCTCTCCCAGAACAGAATCACAGCCATTACATGTAAGTGTACTACAGCACAGCATTTCCACCTCTGCACTGTGAAATTTTGTTCTCATCTAGAGAACAGAATAGTGTCAACAGCAGAAATTGCAAATAATTTTTCCAAGAAATGTACGACAGCACGGTGGTTAAGTGCAATCCACTAGGAAATGGATAATGTAAATTCAAATTACAGAGGTAAACAAAAGAACTGAGTGCTGCTCTACCACGTCCTCCATCTGCCGGTCCATTGACTGAATTTGACCTGAATTTTCACTGACAAAGGCAAAGTAAACTGAATCCCAAATCCAACTCCATTATATCATCATCACCTTGCACACGGAATGAAGAGTTTAAGAAACACGTACCTAAAAAAGACTCCTCATCCAAATAATAACCAAAAAAAAAGGCACTAAAACTGTTTGCTCCTGATGCTAACTTCTCCGTATGCTTGCTGGGAATACTACCGTGCCGAGTGAATGCACTCGTCAAGTTAGAAAAATCAGGACAAATTTATTTAGGATTCTAGTGTTTAGCTACAGGCACTTATTTCACTAAATTACCATTTAGTGTCTAAATTAAATAGGAAAAGAAAAAAAAAAAAAGTCCTTCATCTCACTCCTCAGTAGGTTTTTACAACTGTGACAAAACAGAAAACCGAACCCAGCAGAAGTTCTAACAGAAAATTGGTTGCAACTTTTTCAGAGATTTTCTTAAAGGCATGGAAGTGTTTATGGTTGATTTTGTTACTGGATGGAAGATTTGAAGGAAGTTAAAACTGTTTTATCTGAAAAAGAATTTTTAAAATTAGGCTTTTTTAAATAAAGGAAGCTTTAAACAGACTCTCTAATATCTCTAAGAGTATTTCATTTTGATCCTACTCCTTTTAGGTTTTACGAATATCAAGTTTTCACACCAAAATTCTTTCTGAACCTGTCTCAAGTTCTACGGACATTCTGTTCGGCGGTTGTCTTAATTTCAAGTGTTTTTCAACAAGAAAAGGTCCATCTCTGCCTTTTCTCTCCCTTTCTCCCTTTTTCATTCATTTTGACAAATGCAGATCCTCCCATCTAAACATTTCATCAAAAACGTTCCCCGCTTCTATGTGCCTGATGCAGTCCGTCCTGTCTTCCAAGCACTTGCGCTCCTTTCAAAGTAACTCCACTTTACAAGATTTACTTCAGAAATTCCTAGCATCTTCTATTGCACCTTCAAGGCTGATACAGACACTCAAAACTTCACAGGACCAACGATTTAAATGAAAACAATGTTTTCCTTGTAAAGCAAAGGATTCTTCAGCTCTCACCCAAGGGTTTGCTGTGAAACCAAAGGATCTTTTTTTTCTGGATTCTACACCACAACCGGAAAATTGGTGAAAAATGGAAAACAAATGTCAGGCGCATTTCCTGCTGCTGCTCCTTATCTCACAAGAGAAAGGGCAACTTTTGCTGTTCTCATGAATCACAAACTTGTTAATGAAGAGGTGAAAATTAATTTCTTACCGGTAACTTTGCATCTCTAAGAAGTGGATATGTTCAGTCATTTAGTCCTTAAAATACAGCTTGCACCCATGCCACCAAAATCCATTTTTTTTGCAAAAGCCTGTTCTTTCACCAAGCACTGTAGCAGTGTAACCCCTCATTAGCATGCATAATGATTGCTGATTGCTGGCGTAATTGGCTGACAAACAGTCCTGAGATTAGAAACAGGTAAATTTATCAACTTTGATAATAAATTAGGCAACAGACACCACTTGTGGACACCACAGAGCCGTTGTTGCAGCTGCATTATAAATTTGGAAATGAGCAGGATATGTGTTTGCTATCCTCACATGGCTTTTGACAGGTAATGGTGTTAAACTGACCGCTCACATCACCTGCTGCTTTTCTTTGGGTTCGTGGCAGAAGGAAGAGTGGTGGCGATAAAATCCCAACACACCCCAATAACCGTGCAGCTCAGAGACCTCACTGAAACATCTCTAGGATCCCTAGGCCACATCTAGGGATATTTCTCTCTCCCTCAGTTCCCTAGAAATTTAATTTGTATCTCTCATCGGTACTCACTCAATAGTGTTATTCTAAATAGGAAATCTCAGCCAGGAAAATGAAAAAGCACAAATAAAGCACTTCTTCCCAGTTTTACAGCAGACATTTGGCTGTCTGCCAAGCCCTGCTTCAGGGTTATGCAAATGCATTTACTCTTCTTTATCAGTAGCCAAAATATCATCACTCTTGTAAAGTGACATCTGCAAGATCTGATCCATTCTTCAGGTGAATGGCAGCAAATATGCTGCACAATGGAACGAGGAAGGCATTAACATGGGATGTTTTTAGGGAGTTGTTGTCAGGGGTATTTATCAGTGACACTAGAGCCCTGAAATTAAACACGAGTTGGATTTTATGATGGATTTTAGGTTTGGGTTTTACGTTTCCAAGTTCAAGCTACATGGCTACAAGTAATAACAAGGGGTTTTGTTTGTTTGTGTTTGTGTGGTTTGGTTTTAAAAAAGACCTTTTATCCCCTATGGAATCTATGGATTTTCCCCTTGTATATGGGCTTACTAAGAGAAAAGGATGGGTTAGCCTCAGCTGAGACACAGCCCCAACAAAAACATCTGCCAGGACTGTAAAAAGTCTGCTAATGGAGCTGTATGCTCCAAACAGGGGACTGGATCAGCTAAAAAGAAAGGAAGGAAAAGGGAAAGGAGCAGGGAAGAAGACATCTTGATCACAGGTAGAAACACTGAAATTTAACCTTCAGGGACCTTATGTGATGACATCCATAAGTTCAATGTATTACTCACACAGCAGTGAAACGAAGAGCAAAGTATGAAAACAGTGTCTTCCGTTCCCCATTCCTACAGCAAATGCACCACTGCGCGTGTGAGGGCTGAGACACTGAAAGTTTAACAAGTCAGTATTCCCTATCCAGAGCCACTGATAAGGAACGAGATACAAGGCAGAAAAGCAGCTAACACATGTTAACGTACATAAACCTGCTGTGGATTTCACAGTACCATAAATCACAAGTAACTCCAGTAAAGTCAAGCAGCTACATGAGCATAAAATCTGTATACTTAGAATCAGCATATATTAGAGACTAGTAATAAAGTCAAGATGTTAGAAACTGCTGCAACAGTTCACAAATCTTGACTTTTTTCCAAGCAATAAAAAATATGTACTTTGCTACAGATGTAATAGGAGGAGGTAGCAAAAAGGCTAGAATGTATATTTGCACCTCAGTATGTGTGCAAGAACATTTCTGACATAAACAGGGGCAGCGAACTGGAGACAAAATAACCCCTTATCTCTGCCATATGAATTTGTGCAGGCACCAGGAGCTATAGATTACTGAGAAAGATCGATTTCTGCAAAATTCAGGAGCAGGATTTTCCAAGAACTTCTAAGAAGTTCTTCAGAAATCTTACTTCTGACTTTCTCAGAACTCAATCAATTCCACAGCAATCTATAACTCCTGGCATCTGCCCAAATTCAATCTGAAGTCAAATGACAGAGCTCAGATAACTTAAATTTAAATGCAAGAAATGGAGAGAATAAATCTTTCCATTATTTGCTGTACATTATTGTAACCTTCACATTTGAATTACAGTAAAGCAACCTGCATGGACTAAGGAAAATTGTTAGCTAAAACACACGAGGATAGAAATCAACAACCACTGTCAAAGAAAGAAATGCAAGTCACGAATCTTGTATCAGAGTCTCACAAACATGAAGGCTCCTCAAAAGCAGGAGACAATCATGGCTTTGCTCACTGATCTATCTGTCCAAGAAATATCTTCTAGTAAATTTGCAAGTCCTTTTCAGGTTCACACTTCTCAATTTATTCAGTGTTGATTTTTAAGAACGAAGGAGTTTAAGCTGATGTTATTTTAGGCTCTTCAGCCAAATATATGCAGTAGGTGATTGAGAACGAAACCTTTCCGTGTTCAGCACCTCCCTCTCCTACAGCTATAGTGGGAAGTGATATGTATATAACTCCATTTCCTTGAGGTTTCCTCAAAACAACAAAAAACAGACGAGAAATATTAAAAAACATAAAATGAATTAAACAGTCACGAATCATAGAAGCATGCAAAATATTCTGGGGATGCTAGCTTCACAAGAAGGGAATTAAATCAAAAAGCAGACTGCAAAGAAAACACATAAAAATTTGCATTTAAAACTCAAGAAGGCAAATACACTCGCGGTGTGGCCATGAAAAGTAGCGACATATAAAAGAAAGGACGTCAAAGATGAGGCCCTTACCTCAGCACGACATTTTTGCCGTCGCTCCTCACGCACCTGACCGGCCTGCTCTGATAACCGACCTGCACCTCCCAGGCACGATGGTGGGCTTTATGGCCTTCGAGCCAGGACACGCTCGGCTCTCCAGAGTCTGCAGCAAAATCCAGCATGGCTCTCCCAGCCATGCTCACGTCCTCATGATGGGGCAGCCTGCACTCGCCCCAGGGCCCCACCTTGAGGCTGTAGGTGTGCTCCTCCTCCCCGAGGGGACAGGCGGCCATTTCGCAGAGCCTCGACTCCGTCAGGTTGGGGCACGGCGCGCCCCCATACAGCGGGGGAGCAACAACAGCACGCGTCCGGTGCCGCATGGTCCTGGCGCAGCCCCCACCACACTGGGACCAGGCGGAGAAGTCGGAGACGACGCAGTCCCGCGGGCACGGTACCAGGCAGGCCTGCTCGAGGGGCGGCCGGGGTGCGAGGTGCTCGCAGATCTCGCTGGCGACGGTGCTCCTGTTCAGCTTCTGGAGGCAGCGGGCGCTGCGGCGCTGCAGGCCGTGCTGCGCTGTGACGCAGGCCCCGGCCTCACCGCCGGGCACACAGGCACCCCATCCCGAAACCTCCCACTCGAACAGCTCCAGGTGCCAGTCGCAGACCTTAAAGCACCTCCGATGGCTTTCAGGCTTCTCTTTCTGGTCGCAGTTCGCGTGGTGGGACGTCCAGCCCTCAGTGTGGGTGCACCAGACGGCCCGGCTGCGAGTGCCCCCCGAACCGCAGTCACCCACACATCGGCCCCAGTGACCTGCAAAAGAAGAGGCTTGAGCCATGCCAGGCCAGCAATCTCACCCAACAACAGCAAAACCATGCTCTGGAATCCATTACAAAGTGAATAACTATCAGCTAGTCCCTGAAATCGGCTACATTTGGGTTCACAAGCCACTTCTCCTCCCCATGTACTCGCATCACAGGATGCCAACTGCTCCCCAGCACTTGGAAAAAAATGTTGCCTTCCAATGCCCCACAAATTAAGGCCAGGCCAGGTACATTTCTGCAGCAGTAAAATGCACCCCAAAGCCTGAGGAAATATGAATATTTAATTCCTCTTGTACAAATGAGTATAAAAACGATCATAAAGGAATGATAATCTAATAGGAAAAGAAAGTCAAGTTAGATAAGAGGAAAACATTCTTAATAGAGCAATTAGTCAATGGAATAAACTGCTCTGGGAAGGAGCTGAATCATCATCTGCAGTGATAAAACGGTGAGGATAAATGCTATGGAAATAAAAGCACACGCTTAATAGGAGTGCAAAATGGAGGAACTGCCTTTGCATTACAGTGTAAATACTACAGAACGGGTCCCGCCGGGCGCTGCTTTGCGAGCACGGCCCCATAGAGCGGAAAAGGCTCCTCACATGCTTCAGCTTCTAAATTACCCTGGGAAGTAGCTCGAGCAAGTCGTCCCTGTTTGCAGTATGCGGTACTATAGATGGGGGGAAAGCTAGTCATTCAACAAGAGAAACAAAATCAAAATTAAACCCACGAATCTCATTTTCAGTTCATGGAGCGCACGAACATACTCATGTAACTGTATGAATGTTATTTAAGGATTTGCAAGTGAACTTAAATCAGACAAGGCTAAATAGAAAGATTTTTCTCTAAAAATATTATTCCACAAAAATCCACCTAGCCCACAGAATAATCTAAGGGCTATAAAGTACAGAATTGCTTTCAAAATGAGAAGAAAAGGTAGCGGAAAGCACTCAGGCTGAATCTTAACATATTAAAGGGATTTTAATGATCATGTCTCAAGAGGGTTTCATCTCATTCCTAAGTTTAAAAACTTCCCAATACCCCGTAATGGAACCATTTCACTGGGTAAGAACATTGCATATGCAGTCCACACTTGTAAGTGCGCTGCAACTAACAATAACTTCTGTGTTTTTTTTTTTCATGGCAGAAAATGAACTTACAATAAATAGATCAATTTATATTAAGAAATGTTACTCCAGACAAGTTTTTTAAAATTGATTCTTAAAACTACCAGAATCAGTTATATGCTTACACTAAGAAAACAAACACATAAAAACAAAACAGCCCCCGTAATGGCTGCAGTTATAACACCATGTATTTCATCTAGCTGATAATGTTTTTGTAGGTAAACCTGTTGTTTTTTTCTTTATGGAGAGAGAACTGAATCTTTCAGAGCCAGGGCCTTGATATTATGAAAATAAATAAATAAATAATAATCGTCCTTTTCCATAGTTAATAAAAGAGGGAAAGTAAATACTTCGGGTATAACCAAGATTCTGCTACAACACATCCTGCGCAGGGACTTTGGAACAATGCAGTAACATCAATACAAATCTTGAAGAGCCTCACTGAGCTACCACTGTTGACCTTCCTCTGGCATCACCACTCCTGACATTACAGATTTTTAGTGATTAGAGGTTACTACAGATCTCCCCAGAGCTGCCTCGGGAACTTTAGAGGCACATGTGGAACACGGTCTGGCCAGTCAGGTGGACAGTGATGCCACCACCTGTCCTTGTTGCACCATTTGTTGCCAGCACCCTGCAGACCAACAGCTGTGATTACAAAGCAGAGATTCAGGAGATGTCCCTTTAGTGGCTGCTTTTCCTCCCTCATCCTCCAGGCTATGACTGCAATGCTTCCCTGAGTCTGACACCTCCTCTTGTGGTCAAAAAGCAGCTAGAAAGATGGATTTTCAGAGTCATTGGGGTTTAGACAGCTCCAGTTTTTGATGCATCCAGTCTTCAGGCTATGTGAAAAGCCTTTGTCCCTTTTGTGCCTGTATTTTCACACCAAAAGATATCGGTGCTAGGTAAGGACTCAACAGTGACACATCTTAAATGGGAAAACACAGCAGCAAATTTTACTATACACCACAATACTATACTAATTATAGTTAGTTAGCATTGACTTTCACCATAATTAAAGGGGCTTAAAAACTGAAGATTCAAAAAATGAGATTTTATGCTTTTGAAGTTCAGATACACGAAGAAGTCTATCGAGAATTTGAATGTCTGCTCTTGATATGTCATTTTGACTTAAAAGACTATTCCAATAAAATGCCAAGATTCAAAACAGACATCAGATTACGTATGTGCTGTCATCTTGCTAAAAATAGGAATCAAAATTCAAAACTCGAGTATAGGTGGCTTTGTAATAACAGAGGAAAGTAACTACTACAAAGACTAAGCATCACAATGCAGCTGTATCATGAGTTTATTTCAACATTTCTCTGAAGCAGCTTTACAAAGACAATTTCATTTCGTTTGAGATCTGCAAGTTTCAGTGCAGGCAACGTTTATTTTTTCACAAGTCTGTTTTTAAAGTAAAAACTCATGAGCAATATTGTTTCACTTCAGCTTAGTGCATTTTGCTCACAAACTGTTTGGAACACACGATGCCAATTTAGGATTTACTACTTCTTTCTTAGGACAGGAGAATTTAAAATCCATATTCCTCTATGTCAAAATACCACTAAAAACCCCCATAGAGAAATAAAAAGCAGCTGAAGAAGGCTGGCCAAATTACGCTCACCAAACCTACCACTACTCTTTCACCATTGCACAAAACTCATCTCTTCAGTACTGCTACTTTCCTGGGTGTTGCTCAAGAACTGTTCTATGTAAGAGCTACGGGTCTACCAGTCCCAACATTAACAGGATAGACGTGCAGTAGGAGCCTTAGGAAGAAGTGACCTTTACTTAATGTCATGTGTGAATTTAGAAAGAAAAATTACAAATAAAAGAAAGGACTCATAAGCAATTATTACATTATAATTAGACACATCACAATTTGCAATTATTCTCTGGCAAACATGCTAAAAATATAGCCTATTAGGCTACTCTTGGCATGCCAAAAATAAGCACTAAAAAATAAGGGTGAAAAATCAGATGCAAATCCCATTACTGCAGACGTTTCTTCACTTCCGACGGTCTCTTCAGGACACAGCAGTAAACTTATCCTCAATGTTTCATTGCTTAGTTAAATATCCTGTTCAGTAGCTTAACTGAGGAGAAGGATATAAATACTTCCCAGTCAATAGTCTGCTTTGTAATTAGTATTTAAAGTTTTTTTTAGAGGAGCCAGGTTAAATTTACACCTTCCTTGAAATAAATCTGAGTCAATTAGAAGGAACATCTCAGCAGAACATGAGTAATAGTATTAACAATATTTTATTAAAAACCCACTGGAACTTATGCATCAAAGGCTAGAACTTTAAAAAGATGCATTACAGTTCCCAGCCTTGAATGGGAGGCCACTGGTAATTAAAGCACAAGACTAAATAAAATGAAATCTATTTCATTTTCATAGGTGAACAGCCTATGGAAAGTACAAAAAGATGAAGACAAAGCATAGACGTTGTCCATCTCCTAAATTGTAACCTAATCAAATAGTGGACAGACTCGTGGTCTCACACCACCACCAAAAAGTAACATTTTTTTGCCCCGCTATGAGCAAAGGCCTCAAAATTCAAGAAGGCAAACATTCAAGAAAAGATGAAAACTGCAACAAAATGTCCAAGACAAAAGGAGTGTTGATGCTCCTCCAAAGGCAGGAGCATCCATAGAAACAGACCCAAGTGCAGTAAGAAAAAAGTGCATGGCCACGTATGTGGCTGATGGTTATGTTCTGTAAGCAACATCTCAGGAAGGTGGGGAAGAAAACTGAAGAGAAGGTCTATCAAATCACCATTTCCAAAAATGAGAAGCCAGGCAACAAAAAAATATATAAAAAAAAGACATCCCACCACCTCTTACATCTGTAACGCTATGTGATGATAATGATATGAAAGCAATTAATAAATTCAATCTTATGAAGAAAAACACCACCTTGTTCTGTTTGCCATCCTTTGTCCAACAAAAAGATAACCATATAATTAGCCCACAGAGCTTCCCTAATGCAGGTAAAAGCAAGCAATACAGCACTGCAATTGTATTTTATTTCATGTAGTGGGCCCTGATCTGCTTTTCCTGCCTGCAAGACCTACCTCCAATTATGCAATAATTGTGTCTGAAAGGATACAGTAGCATCTGCTCTTTGACACCCGGGTCACAAACACGTAAGGCAAGCAGGCTATTCAGACAATAATTACATATTACAGACAAAATGAAACACAACTAAGTATCAAATCTCAAATAGATATCCCAATAAGAGTTGCTTAATAAGTATGTTATTGCTTAATAAGGACTGGTACAATAATTATGCTGTGTTTAATGTGACATTTAGCTTAATTGCAACCATTTCGCCATCTGAGAATTCATTGAATAAGCATCTTCTGCAATTATTTTGTCCCTGTAGCTATGTACTAATTTGCAAACTTAGGACAAGATGAGCAATCAGTTAAGTAGAGTACTGTGTTAGCAATTTCTTTCAAACAGGCAATAGATATTTTCTGAGTCCCATCTGATACACAGAACATTGAAAGAACTCAAAAAAAAAAAAAAAAAAAAAAAAAAAAAAATTTTCTACCTTAAAAAAAAAAATAGTCTTTTAGTTTAAAATTGAAGAGCAGTTGTTCTAGACCCTGCCAGTTTGTATTTAAACAGAACGTACTAATTCTTAGTGTAGATAAAGATCCCTGAATATCAGAACAGAGAGGTATGATGTCCTTAAAGCCCAGCTGAGGAATAACGCCACCAGATGTGACTGTAACCCCTTTTCAAGAGAAATGTGTATTTTTTAATGTGACTTGGATGTATATTTATTTATCATGAACTAAACTATTAAAAATCATATGAACTACCCCATTTTCTCACCACTGAATTTATTTTAGGTATGATGCAAAGGCGTTTGACAAAATGCCACCTTTTTTTTTTTTTAATTATTTCAACAAAGATCTTACTATGCTGATGAAAGTCACATCACTTGTATTTGTACTCTCTCCATGTCAGTGTATTCAGTCCACTTTCATCTTTTCTTGTAGAGCGATGAGATTTAAATATTTGTGGCACAAACCAGCTCTGTACAAAGCCTGACACCAGGCTTGATACGTTTAACTACTTTATACTACAAAGTAATATTAAGCAAAGCTGTTGTTTGCATAACTGCCTACTCCCCTGCTTTCTGAAAGAGCCTACCTGTATGCCTGCCCTGCATTGAATGCCACATTTCAAGCAAAATACAGCTTTTCTTCCTCACCTGTACTTAACTATCTCAGTAGTTTTGCTATATATTATTAGCAGCAATTCAGTAAAATGCTTTCTCTAGCACTTCATATGGAAGATGCTATACAAAACAAGTCTATTGTAATATTTGCCATGTATCACACATGGCAGAGAAAATTCCTCTGATTCCTGTGATTAATTTTAAATATCTGCAGCACTTTTTAAAACTTTCATGACCTACACAAATGAGTATCTCAGCAGCTCAGTTATTCATCTTACTTAGATCTGAATAAAAGTGAAGTTCAGTGACTTATAGCCAGGCAGCATTTTGTTCCAATTTTACATTTCAGGTTTTTGCCTTATTATCCACATGCGGTAACACTCAAGACACACTCCAGCAAGTAAGACATTGTACAGCAAAATGTAATGAACATTGTTTATGAAAATTCCGTGATTTACTAACCCCTTGGCACTTGAAGGCAGGACTTCTCAATATTAAGCGCTAATGCAAACTGCGTTAGCTGAGCTACTCAATCATGTGCCCACACCCTGGAGATAGCCCAAGGAAAAATATTCTTTTCTTTCAACTCTCAGCTTTTAAAGAAAAAAAAAAAAAAAAAAAAAAAGGCAGCCCACACATTGCAATACATTTCTGAAACACCCGTTTGACGTATTTTGAGGGTTATGTGGAAACAGATATCTTGTCTTGGTAGCAACTGGCATTAGGAGACCAGGTCATAACGTTTATAAACGTAAGTATACTATAAAAACAAAAAGTATAAATAGATGTTACTAGCAAATTACAACTACGTGTATTATACTGTGTATACAATTAAAACCATCTCAGTACTGGATTAGAGAGTTGTAATAAAACTTTAACACCTTAAAAATTCTAAAGTATGGAAAACAACTCTTTTTAAACAAAATTGTCTTCTTGAGGTGTTTCTAAACGTAACCTTAACAGAAAGTGCAACAGAAAAATGTTTCTTCAGCTGCTCCACCTTGACTTTGAGGCTTACATTCCCCAAGGGGAACTGGGTCCTCCCTTTGAAAACCACCAAGAATCAATACAGCAGTGGTAACACAACATCTCCCACCCCACAGCCTGCATTACAAAGCCTCCTGGAGGCAGCGCCTGCACACAAACCCCTCCAGTGTTTCTCCCCAGGTGGTCTGCCAAGGCAAGGAAGGGCGAGGAGGCTCCTGCAGGGCAGCCCGGCAGGTCTGCCTAGCGCTTGTAAGCACCAGCACAGCTGCACAGGTTCAGAACAACCTGCACTGGTCATCGGCACCAAACCAAGCTACTGCCCACGTTTCCACACAGAGCAGCCTGTGCTCTCCCCAGAGAAACAGAAGAAATGCACAGACATCCATCTCAGACACCTTCTTCTGACCCCCAGCCTCCTCTATGCCTATATTTAAAACTTCAGTCCATAGAAAGCGCAAATCCCTTCAAGCACAATCTAAGAGGTCTATATGGAGGTCTTCCCCTCACTGCCCTTCTCACAGATGGTCACTCCAGGTGGTTCTTCCAGCACACAAAGCCCAGGTTTCATTCCAGACCCACCTTCTTACTACTAGCCCAGAGATAGGTAGGACTGCTACAGAAGCAGCACTCGGCTCTAGAAGAGACCAGCCCATCCACGTCTCCACAATAAACTTTGCCAAACAATTTAAAGATCAGCATCAGCAGGTTTCTACAGGAATCAGATCAGGAAATTCACTGTCAATGTCTTATTGCTCTGAGACAGAGCCTCGGTGGAAAACAGCTGAGGAGGAAACACTGGCAGTGGTTCAACATCTGCATGGTATTCAAGCTCTGAGATACAAAGAGAATTCTTGTATTAGTTCTGCAATAATTCATTACTTGGCAAACACCAAAAATACTTCCATCCCTTCTTCTGAATTTTGACATCTGCATTTTCTAATTTTCTTATTCTTTCATGATGCTCACCGTATACTTGTTTTTTGAAATAATAACAAAGTTCTGATATTCAAAATGTCAAGAAAAAAAATCCACACAAACAATTGTCTCGGAAAAGAAAATGTGAAAACACTGAATGCACCAATCTGCATACCTGCAAAACCTATCTAATGCTATGCTGAAGTACCAGAATTTACTTCACATGTACATAAACACAGAAAAATGTGTATGTGTCTCCAGACATCATTTTAAGGGAGAAATGTATTTTTTCTGCTTGGCTTTGTGCCCTTCTCGACTTGCATATTTTATGACCCACTACAGCACAGAAGTCATCATATTTTTTCAGATCCTACATCATATTTTTTCAATCACTAAGCCACGGTAAAGGAACCAAAATGCAGCATTGGGCACTGAGGTGCCACGCTGGGACAACAGAAGGCCGCAGGTATGAGCACATCTGCCACCCAAAGAGGGAAATTCCTTATTTCCCCATGGAGATGGACCAGACAATCATTACTCTGAACAAGCAAGCATTACAGAAGAGCTACACAACGGGCAGGATTTCCCGTGCTGCTCAAACTGCTACTTACTAGTATTTCTGCAAAGGTGGAGAACACTGATGGTAGCGATCCCTGGCAATGGGTAGTATAATTAAATCACAGAACAGCTGAGGTTGGAAGATACCTCAGGAGATCATCTAGTCCAACCTCCCTGCTCAAGTAGGGCCCCATCCAGCACATTACCTAGGGTTGTGCCCAGTCAGCTTTTGAGTATCTCCAGGGAAGGAGACTCCACAACCTCTCTGGGCAGCCTGTGCCACTCAGTCACCCTCACAGCAACAAAGCTTTTCCTCATGTTCAGACAGAACTTCTTGAGTTGCAGTTTGTGCCCACTGCCTCTTGTCCTGTCGGTGGGCACCACTGAGAAGAATCTAGCTAGGCCTCCAGCTAGACTCTGCCACCGATCACAACCCTCTGGGGGCTGCCATCCAGCCAGTTCTCAGTCCACCTCACCATCACCTCATGCAGCCTGCACTTCCTGAGCTTGCCTATGAGGATGTTATGGGAGACAGTGTCAAAAACCTTGCTGAAGTCCTGGCAGACAACATCCACTGCTGTCCCCTCAGCTATCCAGCCAGTTGTCCCATCACAAAAGGCAATCAGGTTGGTTAACCATGGTTAATACATGGGGAACATGCTATTTTTAAACATGCACAATTTTAAAAAGACTGGACAGAGGTCATTGTAGAACTATAAACCTTCCTTTGTAGTGGGCATTTTTTTATTATTATTATTATTTACAGCCCACATGTAATCATCCGCTTTTAATTAACTATTATTAAATTTCCATTACCATTGACTCCCTTCTTAAAGGCACCAAATTCTAGGAAAAAAATACTTCAGGGAAGTGCAATACTTAGAAAAAGCTGTACAGGAATAAACAATTTAAACAGCTACACCAAAGTTTCAGAATGATAAGCATTCTCCAGCAGTAAATCAATCTGCTCATCCAGTAGCTCTAAGCACAGGCTGCTGTCAGGAAGAAGGGCTGAGCTTTGAGCAGCATCCAATCAATCTGAGAGGGCCAAAGTGCTTAAGTTTCCAGACACCATAAAACCAGGATGAAGAGCTTTAAGATTCAAGTGACTCAAGTGATTTTTACTTCAGGGAAGAGTGACAGACATATAGCAATAAATAAATAAATATCAACAACAATAAAATCCCTAATAACGAAAAACAGGGAGAGGAGAGGAAAGGAGAGGGGGAGGGGAGGGGAGGAGAGGAGAGGAGAGGAGAGGAGAGGAGAGGAGAGGAGAGGAGAGGAGAGGAGAGGAGAGGAGAGGAGAGGAGAGGAGAGGAGAATAAGAAATATACTACTTTTCAAACTCAAGTAATTTCCTATCACATCATAAATTCAGCTTCTTGATTGCAAGGTCCAGGAGAACAGAAAAACTAAAACACTCAAGTTTGCACTCAGGGAACACGATCACTTCGCCTTGTTCTGATTCACAGGTGTTAAGACTAGAAAAATCTTGGGACTCCTGTGACAAGAATTACAAACTCTAAGCAAGCACAGCATATCTAGGTAGGTATGTCAAGAAAGAATTATGTCCCTTACATTTGGATGCTGAATTTCCCAGGTATTGTTCCAAATGACTACACATGCAGGTGAGTGACAGCAAAGCGCTGCCCGATTAAGATCACTGCATCAGGCAACATTGAGATCTAGTTGTTTTTTGTTGTTGTTGTTTGTTTTAAACTAGCATTTTATACCTGCTCAGTTCCTGGAGAGCAAGACATGGCACACAGCTACATCCAATCCAGAGAAACAGATCCTCTGCTGCAATGCTTCTCTGCAAACACACCTCCCATACAAGAACAACAAAAGCTACAATAATACAGAGTAATATAGCATTACAACATAAAAAGCAATTTTTTATTTGCTTGTTTGTTTTAATTTTTTTTTTCTTTTCCAGTTAAGTTGGATTCCCCGGGGCGAAAGCCAGCAACGCTCTAAGTATAAACAGAGAAGAGAGTACTGTAGTGTTGGCCATAAATCTGCGTCAGTAAATTAACACGAGTCCAAGCCTTCTGAGCACTGCAGCAGGCAGAGTGCTAACCCTTGGTCCCAGGGTGGGAATAAGCACATTTAGGGGAAGGGAAAGGTTGTCGTTGGCTTTTTTGTTTGTTTTGTTTGGTTGATTTTCTAATACCTACAGTGCTGAAATAAAGAAACCTGAAAATAGAACTTCAGTTCTAAAGAGGACTTATTCAAAATCAAGTCATGCACCCAAATTATTCAGAGGTCAGAATACTACTACTGGCAGATTGCCTTTTCACAGATGTTTTCCTTATGTTATTCTGAATTTGAAGCAGTTACATATTTCTGAATAGTCTTCAGCTATCACTGAAAGTCTATCAGGCAGGCACCTTTACACACATTTTCAGAAACTTCAGCACAGGGTTACAACCAGGTCCTTGCAGATGTTTAAACATTGGAGAATATATACCCTGAGGATGACTTTTGCTTAGCATATATCCATGTTTCCTGAAAACCTCTGAAAGATGTGGCAGGGTGCACAAAGCGTTCAGGAATTCTGCTCAGGCCATTCACTGAGCAGAGAGGAACAAATTTTAACCTGGCAATCTGGCCACTGTTGCCATAAAAGATACTGTGCTATGATTTTCTGAAGTAAAGGAATGGCAACTTGGAGAAGTATCAATTATGACTGCACATCTGTTGTACGCATATTTTACGTCTGAACCTTAGCATCTGTTTTATCAATGTTAGCCCACACTTTGTAACCAAAGATGTTTAGAAACAAATGTTTTTACATGTTAGTAATCATTTAACAAGGCCTCAGAAAATGTAGCCCCTTAATATATTTAATTAACAGGTTAATGATGTGCATAACATGCACTCTCTCAAAAGCAAAGATTTCCACATTATGCTTGTTTCTGTTTCACAGAAGCAGCTTTCTGTAGAATATCTGCACTAATGTAATTACACATCTGGTACTTCTGCTGCTTTCAGTTGTAGAGATATTTATAAAAAGTGCTACTAATTTACACAAGAGTACCTAAATGTTCTAATTTTTTACACTACAAATAAAGATATTTGCATGAAAATACAACTGGAAGGAGTTTTCTTTTGTAGCCCTGAGTGGTTCTAGTGAATACATGAAATAATCATTTATCCTGCAGAAGAGATCTAAGATTTACACTGTTGCCAGAACTGCCGGTGAAACCTGCACATACTAAGCACTCAAGTTCACCTTTATATAAAAGGGTCAAGTACAAGTTTTTAGACATTTTTAAATTAAATATCAGCACTGGTAATCACCTTTGTTCCACTGTGTCACCAACACAGCAATACTAATGCTTTACAATATCATTTCTTGGTGAAGTTCAT
The DNA here is from genome assembly GCF_011077185.1 of Oxyura jamaicensis. Classification (NCBI taxonomy): domain Eukaryota; kingdom Metazoa; phylum Chordata; class Aves; order Anseriformes; family Anatidae; genus Oxyura; species Oxyura jamaicensis. Next base: position 33,359,861 of record NC_048899.1, on the reverse strand, counting down.
TCATCATCCTCATTGTAACTGGGAAATGATTGAAAAAAGAACAAGTCGGGATAATGGAAATCCCGCAGTACCTTTACCGGTATTGTCAAGAAAATATACTGTTTATTAATTTAAATATGCTTCCAAGAAGATCACAAGTTCAAAGATGATTCAAGAAGATAAAAAGCCATTCCTACCTCAAGCTGCTTTCAGTTCAATTTAGGTCACATCTGGGTTCATCACGGTAGCACCTGAAATCCCACAGTTTACTACATATTGACAGAAGACACTGCTCCTGTAAGTGTTTAATCAAAGCAGCAGATGAGTCCCAAGTCCTGGAGGAGCATTACTGAAAGGAGAAGCTATTATAAACAAACCTTTAAATACCTGTATGCTCATGCTCAAAGCCTACCCACATAGGAGAAAAGATAAGCCAAGAAAAATACTTTTTGACTTAATATTTTAAGGCACATCTGACTAGGAAAAAGCTATTCATTATTTGTTTAATAAAAGGAAAAGAATGTGTGCATGTGTGTAAATCTCCTGCTCAATGTAAAAATCCATACACACTCATACATAAGCATAGAAATTTATGTCCATAAAATTATCCCATTTCTCTCCCTTTTTGGAATCAGTGTTCTCGTACTCCTTCAGTGCTACAGAATCCGCACCCGATGCATCAGAGTGCAAAGTGCCACGATTACCCCATGATGGAGGCAGACATACCACAGCCAGTTCCTCCTCCCTCTGAGAAGGTACTTTCAGTGTCTTGGAGGTCACAACAGAGGCTGTGGGTATGTGTGACAATTTGGTGATGGCAGACAATGGATAAAACACTCTTCATCTAATTTCTCCAACCCCCCTGACAGTAATCCAGACAGGCAGAGCAGGGAGAGATTTGAGGGGACCAGGACATAAAAACGTTTAGCTAATACTCCTGGACAACAGATTTCAGAGGGGTCTGGGGGTTGCTGCTTTTATAGAAATACACTGTTTACACATGAACCAGCTCATCAGCACATCCCAGCTGGTTCATTAGCCAGCACAGGGAGATTCAGCATCACCACAACAAAACTATTAACACAGACTTCTTGAGAAACAGAGTGGGCTACCCGTCCTCCTCTAGATAGAAATCCACCTCTGAGTCTTCTCCCCACGCAGATTTAAAGAACTGAAACTTCAGAGCAAACTTGGCATATCCATCCACAGCCTCCAGCACGAAAACAATCTGCCTCACCCTCAACCAATGGAGACCACCCAGCTGTATAAATCTGGTAGTTCTGCCAAGTAAGAAAATCTCTTTTTCCACTAAGGATACTAAAATAACTGCTATTAATTGAGTTTTCATTCCAGTGGGCATTCTTTAATTCAATCAAGCCACTTGGAAGTAGTCTATTAGAAATGTCTATTCCTTTCTTAGATTACCACAATAAACATTATTCGGAATATTCTGAAGTAAATAACGCCATTTGATTTGAAATCCTTTTAACTCTAAGCTATATATTTTATATATACAAATCAAAATGACTGTTGAATAGCAAAATCAATGAAGAGAAGGGAGCTAAGAAAAATGGAATCCATATTAATTGCATATTAAAAACATTTACAGTCTATCCTATCTGAAGTTTAGAAATTTAAGATATTCTACATCTTTGAAAACTGGCCTTAAATTACTTCAGTTCTTTCTCAGATGACAAATGAGTTTTAGTTTTCAGCAGACTTTGATATTATTGCACATATAAAGAAAATAAGGTCCAAAAAGAATAACACAATGCAGAAACAATTAGATCTGGACTAACAATGATTAGACCCTTAGGATTTCAATTATACTAACAATAATTAATTGGCTATACTCATACCTAAGGTGTGCTTCCTCTTTGCACAAGAACAAGATTTTAAGCACAAGAAAAGCTTCACTCATGACCTGTTTTTCATCAGGCAGTCTTGTACATGCCCACTCTGATGTTCCTTCAGAGTCTTCCCCTCAGATCCTGGCCCATAAGCTCTTCGCAGGCCTGTCGTCCACCCACAGCAGAGATCCACACAAGGCACTTGTAACATGCTCTGTCACACGTTAATGCAGCTATTAGGTTGCAGTGAATGTGATAATAGAAAGCAAAAATTATGCAGGAGGGAGCAAGGGATGGGACTCATCAGGCAGGGATCCAGCTCCTCCGTGGTGAAGTGCAGAAGGGGCAGCTGTCCTCATCCCTGAGGCCCTGGAAGTTTTAAGTACATCTTTTCCACTGCAGCCCTACAGAAAACATATCCAGATAAAAAGTATCTGCTTAAGAAGTCATGAGTGAAGAAAAGAGAAAGGCAGCCCCATGGAAGAATATACCCTAGCAAAGATACCAGACATCTCTGTATTTAGAAAACATCCCCCCACTACTGAGTACATCTGAAGTCAATTTACATAACAAAAGAACAAGCCCTTGAAAAGCAGGGAAGAGAGAATTTACCTTAAGAAACACCCACTTAAATTTTTACGAAAGATGGACCCTCTCTCTCAGTCGACACACCTCTGTGGATTTTCATTCCCACAACTTCAGCCCAAAGGCCTATCGCTGCTGTAATTACACCAGGCAGAGGATCATATTCGCACCAAGCAGACGGAGCAGAGCACTGCACCAGAATGCTGATAGAAACACGCACCTGCTGTAATGCAACGTATTCAAATAGCTCAGTCTCCAGAATAAATCAGCCTCAGACGTTCGTGTAAGTAGAAACACAGATGTAAGCCAAAGATATTTTGCATAAACCCTCTTAGAAAGATTCTTCCCACTTATTAGGTGCTGCAGTGCCTTGTTAGAAAAACAAGTCCACTGGAGCTCTCTCTGACTGCAAGGTTCAGTATCTCAGGTACTGATTTGTCTTCTGCATTATAAGCAATGGCATTTCAAATAATTTCATTTCACATTTAATAACTGAAGAACACTATGCATAACAAAGATACTTATGGTAACAGCTGCTTTTAGTTGTTTGTTTTTTTAAAAAAAAAAAAAACTAACTAATAAGAGTATTTTATAAACTCTTCTTCAGATTACAAATATATAAAGCCCTTCACAAGCTTCATATGTCGATAAACCCACCCATAACGACAGGACTGTGAGGTTTTTTACATTCATAATTTATTGGCAAACAGATTTTCCCCTTCCAAATTTTAGAAGGGCTCAGAAGTACCTTTTTATGACCACCTGAAAAGACTCCTAAATCATGCAATTATAATGAAATTGTTTATATAAGCTACAATAAAATATTAATTCAGCATCAAGTACATAAAGCAGCAGCACACAGTAGTAACAACTGCATATGCCAGCTGACCCTCCAGGATTACAGCATTCAACAGCTGGACTGTTGTATCAAGTCACTGGGTGCCAATCACTCTGATAAAAGATGGGTGGTTTTACTGATCACGGTGCATATCCTTCGCCCCAGGGAGGAAGAAGAACAGCTGCTACTTCCTGTAAAACCTTTCATATTTCCTTTCTTGAGGGAATTCAAACCTCAGCCAAATGAGTTGGATGGGCAGGCAGGAGAATTCATTAATTTTTTCCTGTTTACTTTTATGTGTGCACTTTCTAGCTCAAGAAGAAAAATACTTTTACAAGACCGAATATTTTACCAGCAATGTCCACCTTCTCATCTCAGGGTGTTACCAACTTACAGTCACTTGATGTAAGCACTCATGGCATCATCTCCCCAAGGAGAAGACAGAGGGCCAAATTCTGGTCTCCGTTATGCCAGCACCAATTCAAGGTGAGCAGTCAGTCCGCATTCCTACTCTGTCATCTAACTCCATCCTACATTTTGGATGCTAAGCCAGTTGCTAAGTTTCCTTGATGGACCTCAATTTACCAAGAAGCATTTTAAGGAATGCCTTTGAATTTCTAAATGGGTATTGGACTGTTAAATAATTTCTAAGATGTCACAGGAAGAAAGTCGGTATTGACTTGGACTCACTTCCAACTGATGCCTAATCCATATTACAGTAATAATGTAAATGATCACCAAGGAGTGGTTACCACTGTGGTCAGATCACATGGCAGACAGGCGAGCTCAACCAATAAGTAAACTGTGAGGGAGGATGGTAAATGTGCTGATTATGTAAATGTAACTGTTTGAAGTCAAAGATGTGGGCCTGTATTTCACTGATAAAATGAGTAAAATAGAAAGAGAGGCTGCGTAAGAAATTAAATGTAACTTTTTAATCAATAAAAGGGAAACTGGGACCTAAATCCACTTTACAGGATTTAGGAATCAAAGCGTTCATGCGACTCAAAAACAGCCATGATGCCCATTTAACTAGAGGGAGACTTATCGTAAGACAAAAATGTCACATACTATCTTGATACTGCACACAAGAGAGCCATCTATCACCAGATCACGATAACCTGGTGGTAATGATGCTCCTGATCTTTAGATCTGGATGGCAGTCTTTGTAAATAAAGCTGTGCCTGCAGCAGTCTTGATGGCAGCATCTCACAAGAATTTGACAGATGAGCCCACCTGTCCTTGTTAATGCTCTGGGTTTGCTTTCTGTAGTTCCACTACTCCTTGACGGATTCCAGAAATAGGAAACATGCTGTGCCATTGAACTTGCACTTCATTTAAAAAAAAAAATCCGGGGTTGGCAGATCGTTGGTTGGTATCAAGGTGTTCACATTTGCACAGCATCCATTCTTCCACCTTGTCTGAGGGGAGGAGGGAACCCAAGCTACCACAGTGTCCCCACACTGAGTTGGACAGTCTTTTTAGTTTCACTAACACGTGCCAAATGCAGTCCTCCTACATTATTTTCTCTCCCCATCGCTTAGTTGTCCTGTGTTGCCACTCAAAGATGGCACAACCTGACACCAAACAACTCCTTCACAAAACTTGTCTAAAATGTCAGTGGGTTCTACAAATGCTACTTACACCAAACTTCTGTTTTCCTTACACACAACCTGAACTGTTGCTCAGTATTTTACCTTTCAAGGACAGCAGTCACATCCATTTATTTGTTTCCTAAAGCAACATACAGGGCAACAGTTTTAATAAAAGAACTAAACCCCTTTACTGAAGGTATTTTCATAACTGAAAAGAAACTGAAAATATACATAGAAGATGGGGTAAGTATATAAATGCATGTTCAAATGCTTTTACTGATGTGAGAATAACTGGAATATAAATTGACTACACATGTGAAGCTGCAATGGTCAGGCTTCATTCTAAAAAGCACAAAACGACTGCCATCTGCACTGATGCCTTTGATAGTTCACTAATTAATGATCAACATAGCATTTGCTTCAGTATAATTTTATGCTTTTATATGGATATCTTATTTGATTATATTATTATCACAGGCTGTAGAAGTTTATTAGGGCCAATCATTTCTTAATGCAATTAAAATCCCAAGGGAACAGTATGAAGTAATTTCTATTGGTGAAAACGATGAGAGCTCATAACCAAAAGGGAGCCTACTAGTCTACAGCAATTATCCCAAAATATAAATTAAAACAAACATGCATGGATATTTCAATAGATTTTCCTGAATACCTGAGTTAAAACAAGCAGTAGGTGCTAAAAGTTGCAGAATGAGCTATCTTTAGACTCCTTCGAGCTCCTCAAATATTCACCTCTTTGGGGAACAGATTATGCAGCCTTTTCCTCTTCCTGGATGAAATCACCCATTCTCAAAATAGCTCTCCGTGCTAGCGCCTCTGCTTCCCCACCACGTTAACACAACACCTCTAATTCTTTGTCTTTCACAACACTGTGACACTTCCTATTAAAATGAGTCTAAAAAACCATTTCTTCACAGCACAAATAATTATTTGTTCTTTCACCCAAAGGTATTAACATGAAGATTGGAGGGTAAAAGCTATAAGGAGTCTACATGAATGGATTCTATATACATACACCTTATCCTGTTCTTTTACATATTTTTGAATACCTCTTACCTCCACCTCTGAGCTGTTAAAACAAATTATTCTGTTTCCAATTCTGTCATTCTCTGTCTATTGTCATCCTAAAGATGTTCCTTTTCTCTTTCTGCCCAGACAAGAGCCTTTCAGGTTTTAGTATGCTCTATACCTCAAGACCTGCTTAAGAAAAGTAATACATAGTACACTGATGGGTGCCAGAATATGATTTATTTCCCATTTCATACTTCCCCCACAGTTTACCCTGAGAACCTGAGTAACCGCTGTGAGACTATCTTATCCTTGCCACTGTTTTAGTCCCATTTTTCCCCCTTAGAGCATCTTTTGATTTAACATCTTAACATTATAGCATTCTAAAAATGACAAATTTTGAGAAATAAATCTTTAGCAAGCCAATCTACATTGGATGGTTGCTTACACAGCTGTTTCCAAACAACACAGACAGAATTCCACTGTTGCTTCCACCATTCACAACTTCTTAAGCATTCTGTCGTTCCATTAAGTGAGGTCCAGTAGCCAATATGCTGGACAAAACTTGGAGAGAAACTAACTAAAAAACAAAAATACTACCTCTGAAGAAGATTTCTCACATTTCCTTTGCACTGACATCAGAACAAACACAGACCTTAGAAAATTGACTCTGCAGGAAGAAAAAGCAGATCAGGAAAACACATCAGCTGCCATTGCCTAAAGTAAATAGTCTCTGTCTCTGGACTGCAGCCCCAAGCTAATGGCCCCAGGCGTACGAAGCAGCACACTTCTGCTTGACTACGTGCGCTAGGGGAGATTTTACACCAGTGACTGAGGACAGCTAGACATGGGCAGAGGCATTCAGGGAGCAAGGACAGCTTCACAGCCTTAAAATGCCCAATGGGAACCAAGAAACAGAATCAATAAAGAAGCAGAGTGGAAAAAGGTTGACTCCAATACAAATTGGCTTCCTCAGATCGTTCCTATGAATTACATAAGAGAAATTTCATAACTGTAAACTGTGACTGACAGTGAACTATTTTCCTAAGTACACTTAATAGTACAGAAGATACGCGTTTCCTCTTGTGTCAATATTCCACTGTGATAGCTTTTCTCTCGAGGCTTAAAGAAATCCATCCTCCTCTAATCCTGTTTTCCAGTGACAATTTAAGAGCTGAAATGGCAACAATTCCCCGTTTCCAGTGCTAATTCACAAATTGCACAGACTTTTTTCCCCCACTCTTCTGTCTGTTCAAGTGCTCAATATCCAGCTGGAGCACAAACTTGAACTGTTGAGCCCAGGGGCATCCAGGGCCAAGGAGGTGGCACAGATGGGTAGGAAGGCCAGGGAAACGCTTCTTTTTAAATTATATGTTTGCTAATTTTTACGTCTGTTCTTTGAAGATAATATTACAGTCATCTTGGATCAATGCTGCTCAGTTCAAGGCAGTGACGGCGAACCTCTCTACACCTGCTGGACACCCAAGACTGGGCACCTTAGATTTACAGAATAGCAGCTCACTGTCATTGAAAATATACAGAGTAAATATTAATTTCAGATAGTTCTGCTTGTCTGAAAAAGAACACCAAGAAGCAAAAGCTTACACCAGTGAATCAGTATTGCCTCCGCATGGTACTTCATCTGAAACAGCTAGTAACCTCTGTGAGCCTTTGCACTTGTAACAGCCTCTGGAACAACCACTGTTGTGCTGTTAATTACAACACTTGACAACTACCAACAGCAAGAAATTAGAATCTTATTTAATGATTAAAATGTTTCAGCACTACAGAAATAGCATATATATATATATACACACATACACATATAACCTGATGAGACCTAGAAACAGGATACAGACTCTCGAGCTTCATATACCAGGTAATTTTGCTTGGAAGATACTTTAATGGCAGGTAAGGTACTTTTTTTTTTTTCTTTCTCATAATGGTTGGTGCCAAAACAGAATACTATTTCATCCCAAAATGGAATACTATACAGCCTGATTCAATGCCTGTCAAAGTCACTAGAATGCTTAGCTATATTTGCTCTGTATTTTTAGGATAAAAAAGAAAAGAAAATTTTATGCCAGCAGTATGACTCAAAGCCAATTAAACATTAGCACCTAAGGCATTTTCCTTCTGGTTTGATATGCAATTCCATAAATGTAAGTTCAAAGGGAAGAGTTTCTTCAAGCCCACATTTGGGCAAATAACTTGTTCCCTATGAAATGGAAATCACTTTATCACCTCATATTAGTGGGTGGTGTACAAACCAAAACAAACTAGTGTTTTCAAAAGGCAGAATATTATGTCTAAATGTCCTACATAGATATTTAGGAATTTGCATCTTACTATTGCCCTGCAATTTCACAGTGCTTTTTTTCATGTATTTGCTGTGAACTGGCTTATGTGAGAGTGAAGATACATAAGGAGGAGCAATCACACATAACTTGCTTTTATTGGTGAAGTGTCACGACCTAGAGACATGTCTGTAATACCTACTTGAGATACTAATATAACAGCAAAACACTACTGCTGACCTGCTGGGGTGGTATTCACACATTTGGATGGGCTGCAAGGGGCCCTAAGGGGAAAAGGTTCCCCCATTAATGGACTGCATCAACTATTGATGGTTTCTCCAGCAGCAAACAGAGCACCCAGGTCATGCCCACTCTTCTCCCCTGAGAAGCTTTCATTTCATCAACACAGACAGAGGTAAGGTCAAAGCTAGGCTTTCTGAAACTCCCTGGATTTTCCTGCTGTTTCAATAGGAATCAGTACCTTTAAGTCACTCCCAATTTAGGGCAGCATTTTAAAAAATATCTTGTAGGCATTAAGAGTATAAATCCTGTGTTTTTAAGGAGGGATATGCCATTAATTACCTGTGATGTTTTTAAGCCTTTAGCTGTCCCTGAGAAGTAAATGTTGAAATGTTCTATTGGGCCTCAAAATGCTGAAAACTGGGAAGATTCATAAGGACAGACAGGAAAAGACTTAATTCAGCACAAGATAGAAAATCAGGTCAAAAAGTAAAAGCATGCACATGCCTTCATGTACTGCCTTTTTAGCCTTTCCACTGTGAATACTTTTATGAGCAGAAACCAAGCACCAGATCACCTTGAATCTAGGTTTCAAATACGATTTTCACCTCTGCTATCCCTCTGCTCTCCATCCACCCCAAATATTAAACTCTCAATTAAAGAACACAGACTTCACCCACAGGCCATCCCTGGCAATGCCACTCTGTCTCTCGTTGCCCCTCAGAAAAAGCGTACTAAAATTCAAGCGTTTCTAAATACCACTGTTCCAATCTTGCAAGAAATATTATACCAATTGAAACTAACTGGACGCACCAGAAAAATAAAATTCTTGGCTCACCATCTTAAATTGATTCTTTCTTCTTCATATGTGTAATCTCTTAAGCCACATATCCAATAATTTTTCGCCCTATAATGTGTTCATAAGACATACGCAGTAACTCCTTCCTTGGTGTTCATGAAGTATGCTTCAGCATAGAGTGCCAACTATCTCATTTTAACTGAAAACCCAGGGAAAAAAGGTCCAGCATGTTCCTGTCAGCTATTAACTATCTGAAACTAAAGACCCCCCTGCTTGCCTCAAAATAAAATTCAGCCAGCCAAAATTTTCAATTTTCTTCACCTACTTCCCTTAGCTGAAAAGAAGGACATAACATTGTGCTTTCCAGCCTGCATGTTTGTTTCCCCTTGCCTGTTACCAACACTGCCTACTTCTGGTTTCCTCCAAGAAAATAATCACTAAAAACACACCACCACCATGTGGACTTTATCACTGGCTTTGTTGGATCCTCTCCTCTCTGACTCAGGTGCAGAAGAAAGTTATGAGGAGTTCCCCTTTCCCTGCCAAGGGAACAAATTCTTAACAGACAAAAATTTGCCCTCAGCTATAGTAATGCAATTCCCAAAAGAGTAAACTCAGACTGAATGTGTAATGTATGCCACTCCCCTAAATTAAGAGACAGAAATTCCTAAAAAATTGTAACATATTTATGAGAAAACAGTAGTTGTGTTGCTCGATTAAATTTATAGTTACAATAAATCAAAATAAGGAAGTCACAAAATACTGTCTGGTTTCTTGAATGCTGTCCAGCTCTTCTGAATGCATGAAAAGATGACCAAAGTCCCTTTCAATAAATAAAACAGAAGTAATAAAATGAACACTGTGTAACAGGAAATAATTCCATCCCCAGAAAGGGGTGATGCATGTTCTGTTCATTTTCTTCTGATTTCAGTTGATTTCAAATTCTCTTGCAATGACAGGTGTCACAAGAGGAAACAGGAATTTTTATTTCTTTAATTGGTCTTCTCATCCTAGAAGGAATTTTCAAAATGCAAAGAGTTTTGTCAAACAGTATTTTATTTATTATACTTTCATTATTCAGGAAGGTCTTACGAAGATCATTATTACATGACAAAGAGTCTTAGGCAAAGCTTTTCATCTTGGCTGCTATTAAGTGTCCTTTTATTGCTACATCAATCAACTAAATGATTTTTAAAGTCTGGTGTAAAATGGCATGTTGGTAGAGCAGGCAAGGCAGGCAGTGGGTAAAATTGTCATCTTTGTACATCTGTGGACTTGATGGCTTATGTTGCTGTTGAAGCATTTTCAAAAACATTAATTATTGCAATGACTAGAAAACAAAATGAAAACGAGTAGAAGAAAACCAAACTACTACAAGAGGACTCAAAAAACAGTGCTGAAGAACTTTCACGTATTTTAACGGTAGACATGGGGAATAGAGATAGACCAGGACAACCTAGGAACTAAATGGAACAAAATGATGGTGATGATGATGGGAGTGAACAAATGAGAAGATCCAAAAAGGAGAGAAGATTCTAAGATTATAGAAAATTTGGTAAGAAAACCTGGATTTTGATGTAACTTCTTCAGAGTTTAGATTCAAGAAACATTGTTATGGCTTTTCCGTGCTAACGCCATGACCCAACGCTGCTCACCTTTAAGCAGTTTGGAAACTTCTGTCATTGACTTCAACCTGAAGCACAATCAGTTTCCTTTATTAGATATATTTGCTTTCTTCTCCATGATCTGAATGATCAGCAAAAAGCTACCAAATGTCAGTTATTAACACATTTCATAAAACATTTTACTGCAGAGAAAAGTCAGGTGTATTTCCTTAACAAACTACATTACACAAAACACTGAATTTATAAATGTGCAAGCAAAGCATCAATTTGAAGCAGATGAGTCGCTGTTTAGAAAGGTTTGCTACAGACTGAAAACCAGTACAAATACCGTTTGATCAGCACTTCACACAAAATAAAAATAACTTTCAAAGACTCACAGAATGGTTTGGGTTGAAAAGGGCCTTAAAGCCCATCCAGTTCCAACCCCCTGCCATGGGCAGGGACACCTCCCACCAGCCCAGGCTGCCCAAAGCCCCATCCAGCCTGGCCTTGAGCACCTCCAGGGATGGGGCAGCCACAGCTTCTCCGGGCAGCCTGTGCCAGGGCCTCACCACCCTCACAGTGAAGAATCTCTTCCTTGTATCTAATCTAAATCTATCTTCTTTTAGTTTAAAGCCATTACCCCTTGTCCTATCACTACAGCCCCTGACAATGAGTCCCTCCCCAGCTTTCCTATAGCCCCCTTTAGGTACTGGAAGGCTGCTGTAAGGTCTGCCTGTGGCCTTCTCTTCTCCAGGCTGAACAAGCCCAGCTCCCTCAGCCTGTCTCCATAGGAGACGTGCTCCAGCCCCTTGACCATCCTCGTGGTCTCCTCTGGACTCATTCTAATGCATCCACATCCTTCTTGTGCCGAGGGCCCCAGAGCTGAACGCAGGGCTCCATGAGAGCAGTGCAGAGGGGGAGAATCCCCTCCCTGGGCCCGCTGGCCACGCTCCTTTTTGTGCGGCCCAGGACATGGTTGGCTTTCTGGGCTGCAAGCGCACGTTGCCAGCTCACGTTGAGCTTCTCGTTAAACAACACCCCCAGGCCCTTCTCCTCACAGCTGCTCTCATTCCAAAATAACCTTCTCTTGCTCTGTTTATCCGTTCATTAACATATATATATATATATATGTGCATTTTCTTTGCAATACCAGATAATTTTACTTCTTTAAAGAAATAACCTGCATATACATTAAAAATATACCCCTCTGTTCAAAGTTTCCCCTTCCACAAACATCTTTCAGGATCTGTCCCCACTCCACCCATTGCATGCAGGTGCTGGCAGTACAACTCCAGAGGTTCAGGCCCTGGTGTACGTGTATGAAACTGTTAGGACCTTCCTGTCCCTTTTATAATGAGCAACAGCTCAGGCTCAAATCCACTACACTATCCTTCAAACTGCTTTCTATAAGGCCACCCAGCTTTCTTACAACACTCCTGAAGGAAAGTAGTTTGCATACCTTAGTAGGTCCCAAACACACATGCATGCATATACACACATGTACGTATGTGTGTATATATGCAAATATAGCATATGTTTATAAAAATAAAAGATTGCACATCTGTTGCTATACCTGTATGAGCACACGTGCTCCCATAAAGCAAGAGTCAGCAGTAGTTTAAACCAGGTGCTATATCAGCAGGGCTATATGATGATGATGATGATTACATGTGCTTTTTAACTATACCTTCAAGCTTGCTTTGCTTCCACAAAAGCATGCCATAAAAATACAGGAGTGCAACTTTTATGTGTCGGCAAGACCAATTAACCTTCAGAAATAGTAGAGTCTCTTTGGCGAGATCAGTAAATATGGTGTGCCTCCACTGCACGCTGGCTGTGCATGCCCTTCCACATTTACTGCAGCCAGGGGAAGGGGTCAACAGCATTAGGAAACTACAGACAGCTCAGCTATAGCAGACACTTAATAATATGTAAAATGCATCAACGCATTATTTTCTAGATAAAGAAGTATAATAGCACTGCAGGACTACAGTAGTAGGCATTGACCCTACAGCTAGTACCCCACAAGCAGCTAGTACAGCTGCCTAGCATGGAGACCCAGTGATGGCTATGAAATGGCCCATGGCTGGAACAACGTCTTCATTTTGGGATAAATGTAACCCTTAATGGAGGACTGGCCTTGGAACATTTAATTTATGGAGCTGGATCTCTCCAAAAACCTATTCCTTGATGTCAGGCTCTTAGTAAGGTGATTAAGAGCCCAGATGCACAAAGCTCTGTTGTTCCCCCAACATAAGTAAAAAATAAAAATAAAACACCTTCTTCAAAGTATTTTACAAGCTATTATTTTTTTTCTCTCTCTTTCCCTCATATACATCACAGAATACATGTTGCTTTTCATCATATCAAGTGCTTTTTGTTATTAAGCCTGCCATCACTTTGATCAGTAATTTTTACTGTATATAAAAATGTCCTGTACTTCACCGCATAGTTATTTCATATTTGATTTTATCCTTCACTTGATAGGTTGTCAAGAAAATTTCAGATAGGGCAGCTGCTTTAGAAGGGAATTAACAAATAGCAATAGCTATTGAAGATCATAGTTAAAACTGTAAAATATGTGACTCAGAGGTCCACAGTTATTTTACTTCCACTAAAAGCAACTCACACTCTTCAGGTACAGAGTTAGTGGTTCAATAGACTGTTCTTATATCTCTGAAGTACAGATGACTAAATGCCATTCTTTATATTCTGGGTTTAAATGTCATGGGAACAGACATGGAAATGATAGTGTTTTCATTACAAAATTCTTACAAAAATTCTGATTTACAGGTTATATCAAAAGAAACTCTACCCCAGAAGGCAGCATCCTGCTGTAGCCACTTCCATCACTTTCTCATGCTCCTGATAAAAAAAAAAAATATAATAAGCCATTGAAACACAATAATATGTTGGATTAAAATACCTCGCTACTGCACACTAGCACATTACTCTCCTGATTGTCAAATTCAAAGCCAAATTTTACTATCCATCAACTGCAATTTATTCCAGCAGCTGAAGGAGGGTAGCACGGGGAGACTCATGTTTACTGAGAAATTCAGTGTAAGTATTAAAGACATGAAAAACTAAGCATTTTCATGCCAGCAGAACTCAGGTGGTATGAGTCAGGTTTCACAAAGTGCCTCACAGGGCAAGTATGAATGTACAGTGAGGCATCTGTAGAAACAGCAATTTTAAGTTTTTAGACAGAACACACTGGCCTGGCACGTCTAAGGAGATGCCACCTCTTGCATGAACTGCTCACAAGAGGGCTTCTCAGTCCTCCCAACTTAAAAAACAAACAAACAAAAAAAAAAAGACAATAAAAAAGAACCTGCATAACTCCCAGAGGCTGGAGGCTGGAAATAACATTATCTCCTAAAGGACACACCATCACATCAGGGGCAAGAAGACCCCAAAACATCCCAATCTGATCCCCCTCCCAGTCAGGCAACAGGGGGGATATGCTCCCAGACTGATCAGAAAGGCCTGAAAAACATGCATGAGAAGATTATTTTTTTCAGCGCAATATGTAAATGTATAACACTAACTGCAGGAAATTGGTAAACATTATTTAAATTTCCAAGCTCTAACAACCTTCTTCCCCTAAAAATGTACTTCAAAGCCCTGTTTGCACAAATTAATAAGGGTGTGATGATGCATCAGTGAACCTGCACTAGGATAAGTAAACATGAAAAAAAAAAAGCTAAATTTGAAAATACTTTCTATAACACAGTCTGAATTACAGGGTAATTATCATGTTTTGTTTGTTTGTTTGTTTTTAAATACAATGACAAACGCCAAACTCTTAGCTCAGGTTAAGATACAACAGTGGCCTTGGTTAAAATAATATATTCACCCTAGTTTGGTTTTGAACGAGGACCCATTAAATTTCTACAAAATAACTGATTTGCAATTTTTGTACACTGCATGTATAACATTCGTTTGGGAATCAAACAATCATTGGGAAACTGAGAACATGATTAATCTGAAGTTACAAAAGGCAGAGTAAGGCTGGCATCTCAGAGCTACCCTTAGATGCTGTTTCATTTGAAAACAGAGCTACGAAGGTTTGGTGGAGTGAAATGTTTATTGACAGGATTGTGTGGTACTTGTACTCACGTAGCTGCATGAAATAACTCTTAAAATACATTTGTGAGACTGGTATGTTACACAACTGGGATTTTATTAAAATATTCTTAAAGTCACTGTAAATGAAGCATTAATTTTGTTTCACAGAATGAAAGTAGCAGCTTCACTATGAAATATATTACTGCACAGCTTTAAATTCATATGTAGTGAAATGCTTTGGGTCAAAAAAGGTATCTTTGGGAAATGCTAGTGATGATTTCCCCAAGTCAACTGCTGCAGCATGCACTGGGCATCTTGCTCTGCCTGGCCAGGGAAGTTTCAAGTATGAAACAGGTAACAGATGGCAATGCTTTATTTTATGAGGCTGGACTCTTATTTCAGTGATAAGGAATGTAAATTTTGCATCTTCATTTCTGCCAATGGAAATCTATTAGAAACCCTGATATTAAAAAAAAAAAAAAAAAAAAAAAAAAAAAAACATAATTGCAAAGATTTTAAGTGTGACTGCTCCAAATTTGACACAAAAAATAACAAGAGTTAGTTGGGGTTCATCCAACCTCAGTCAGATTTCCTCAAAAAAAATGACAATACTTCCCACTCACTTTCCTACTCTCCTTTAAATAAAAAGGCATGATATTCAGGAAAAGAAAAAGTCTATATTACGCTATTGTATGATGAAGTATGTATGAACTTCTGTAAGGGCAAAAGACGTATAGTTAACCGGTACACACATCTGCAGACATAGTATCACATCATGGGTTTTCTAAAAATATGTGCTTTAAATGTTAACTTTACACTTAGGTGTGTATTCTGTGACACATGATACACAGAAATGTTCTATATTACAACCATGGTAAACATCAGTCAAATTTTATTAAGTAGCATTTTCTGACAATTCATTCTGTCATTTTCAATTATTTATTATTCTGTGTAAAAGAGATGCTTTCCACTTTTGTCTGAGATCATATTTTTCCTGTCTTGTCAATAAGAAGCCATATTTGCTGTTCAATTTACATAATGCGTAGGCTCTCCTGAATCATCAAAATAAGCTGAAGTGGTAGAGAAGTGACTTACATGAATATCAACGACTCCTATTTTTTATACTGGGTGACATCCATATGGAAGCCAAGGTGTGCCCAAAGAGTTGAAAAATAACATCAGAAAGGACAGGGAAAGAAAGGGAATAGGACAGACAGCATAATAGGAGAAAAGTCTGGCAGTCAGCAAAACACAGACAAAAAAATATGATACAGAGGATTTTCCTTGGAGCGGGGCTCTATACAGTCTCTGCACACGTGGGTACACACTCCACTGCTCCTCAGTGCCCCCATATTCAGCCAAAGGGTTTCTTTACTGCAATTTAATTTGGACCAATACATATCTCTGCAGATCAGCAAAGGAATGATGTTCCAGCTGTAAGCAGCTGTGCATCACAGCAGGTAACCACACAGCATGGAGGAGACAGAAAAGCCTGAAGACTCCGTGCTTCCACATTAAAAGAGGAGAGTTTTGCCAGCTCTTACCTGCTATTTCACCCTGAGCCACCCCTTCCAGCCAAAGGAACGGCTGAACCAGATGTCTGCGCCTGGAGAGGCATCACTCAAAGCATCACTAACACCCCACTGAGAGTACTCGAGCGATCACTACAGGAAAAGCCTAGAAGTAAGAGCAACTTCATCTTTTTCCAACCACTTCATAGAACAGCAGAAAGGTTTGGGTTGGAAGGGACCTCAAAGACCACCCAATTCCACACCCCTGCCATGGGCAGGGACACCTCCCACCAGACCAGGTTCCCCAAAGCCCCATCCAGCCTGGCCTTCCAGGGTGGTGCAGCCACAGCTTTTCTGGACAGCCTGTGCAAGGGCCTCACCACCCTTTGACTGAAGAATTTCTTCCTGTTATCTGATCTAAATCCACCCTCTTTTAGTTTACAGCCGTTACTTTTGACCTATCACTCTGCTCCCTGACAGAAAGTCCCTCCCCAGATTTCCTGTAGCCTTCATGTGCTTGGGATTTGTATTTGCATTTGTGCTTGGGATTGCATGCAGGGCCTTGCACTTGGCCTTGTTGAACCTCATGAGGTTCGCACAGGCCCAGCTCTCAGCCTGCCCAGGTCCCTCTGGATGCCATCCCTTCCCTCTGGAACGTGGACCGCACCACACAGCTCGGGGTCATTGCAAACCTGCTGAGTGTGCACTCAGTGTCACTGTCCATTGCACCAACAAAGATGTTAAACAGCCAGTCCCAAAACTGACCCCTGGGGAACACAACTTGTCATTGATGTCCACCAGGACACTGAGCCATCGACCACAGCTTTCTGAGTGTGACCAGCCAGCCAGTTCCTTACCCACTGAGTGGTCCATACATCAAATCCATGTCTCTCTCATTTAGAGACAAAGCTGTCTAGGGGACGGTGTCAAATTCCTTGCACAAGTCCAGGTAGATGATGTCAGTTAATTATGTTAGTCATTTCTCTGAATGATGTACTGAACATTCTAATTCTTGCCCAAAATGTTGGTTTTCTCTTGAAGATAAGAGATACTTTAGGCACAGAAAAGGCAAGTCTACCTTGAGGAAAGAAGTATTTTATGCTTCTCCAAATTTATTGGGAAATAATGATTTAAAAAAAAAAAATAGTAAAGTTCTCCATGCTTAAGTGTAAAGCAATACCAGACATAAACACATCTTTACTGGCAATGAGAGCAGGTTCCACTTTTCTGCACAACTCATTACTGACAATAGCCAGAGAAAATCTTTATAATGTCCTGTTTCTCATTTCATGACTTTTTACAGCTAATGTGTTCTCAGTCAAGAATAATGCAGTGATTAGAACAGAGCTCAGTAAGAATATGTGGCAATGTAATACATACAGAATTTAATGAATTTCTCTCTGAATAGAAGAAAAATATTGATCACTTTTTTTTTCAAGCTTTAGATCAATTTATACATCATTTAGCATAAAGTTTCTAAAATTAATTCACGAGAAGGTAGAGATAACAAGCTTTGAAAGTAACAAGGTATTGATTTCTGCAACTTTCTATGCTAATTTTAGGATTTGATCACAGCTAATTTAATTTGACTGGTGCTTTTTTGCTTTTAGATAGCTAAAATGTAAGTCGAAGAAGAGGATTCCCTTTGATAATAACTTCCAAAATCTTCACCAGAAAATAAAATTGGGAAAATTTGTATTTTTGTCACTTGCTCATGTACACACACACTTATATATGCATGAATACACATGCCAACTTGTTTAGTGACTAAATATTGACTGGAATACTCTGACAAGAAATGAATGAAGCAAAGTCTCAGCGTGTAGCTAACTTCCAATGAAGAGTCCACACTTAAAATCACTCCTCATTAGAATATCTGATTTTAGTTTGGTGGCGTTAAACACTATCACAAGCTCCAAGATTTATTTTGCGTATTAACTATTTTATGCCAAGCTAATGCAATTTCAACATTTTAATAGACTGAGCAGTGATTTTACATATTTGAGATTTCACATGCTTTGGCACAACTGCTCTACTTCCTGGGACACTGCAGTACTGGACCAGGCTCTTGGGCAGGGATTTGTTAAAGCACGATTCCTGATCTAGGGTAATAAGTGTTTGGCAGCTAAATTAAATAAAATCTAGAAACCATCTGTTTTAGAAACTTAAATGATTAATTTTAGGAAGATGTTCTAAAAATGAGGTTATTTTTGGCATAGCATTTATTTACAAGACATATCACTAGCAATCCAGCATTTTTCATACCAGGGTTATAACTACATTTTCCAGTTATCCATCTGGGCCTTTTTCAATTCAGTGGTTTAATTAAAACTCAATGGTATTATCAATCTGTTGCATTTTTCATTTTGATGGTTATTACATTTACAGTACAGCAGGAGTACAAATTAAAGTAAGAAGATAAATCTCATCTAAAAATTTCATTTCTGTATCTTTAGCAACTTATGCTGTCATAATATTTTCTAGCTCATTCATGTTTATAAAACAGCTTTAATGATCTATTTTTTATTATTACAATAAAGGGAAACAGGAAAAAATTATTTTCAATAGCTTTACACATCTCTCATCATTCATTCCATCAGTCTGGTCAAACAGATGGGCATTACACAGCAAGGTTGGGAAAAGGTCCATGAAAGAGTTGATATTAAGAGTTTTCTTTCCACCTCTTAAATATGTAAGTATAGCAGTTATTAGTCAAGCATATGTGTAAGAGATAAACAGAAAGAGAAAGATGTGGGAAAAAAGTAAGAGAGAACCCAAAGAAAGTTGCAAGTTACAGGTAATTTCAATTAGTAATACAGAAGAACATAGCTGTGCCTTCCAGCTACTGAGAGGGCTTTTGCTTTAGGTTGCAATTTCCAAAAGAGCTGAATTGCAGGTCACAGTTTTTGTTTTTATTAGTGGATATGATGTCAGAGATTACTTTTTAGTGGCACATGACAACAAAAACGGTACACTCAGTTTGCTTACAATTTGAAAGTTAATTAGAGATAACTTTATATGGCCCACAGGAGAGGAAGAAAATTGCTTAGCTCCCTAGCAAGCTTCCTAGAAAAGAAAAAACAACCTCACTCTTGCAACTCTCTTTTTCACTACCAAAGAAGCAAAGACAGATAGAACTGCCTTGGATAATTCAGTTGCCTACATATGCTGCTGTCAAGGTATCCAACGCTTTACAAGCCATACAGCACTTCAAGAAAAAAAGTCAGTTTGGCATCAGTGTCTTCTTTTTTCCTATGAGTTTCTTTGTTAATCTTTTTCATCACAGAATCACAGAACATCACAGAATCACAGAACAAGTTGGAAGGGACCCACAAGGATCGTCGAGCCCAACTCCTGGATCCACACAGGAGCACCCAAAACCAAGACCCTATGTCTGAGAGTGGTGTCCAAATATATATTGAACTCTGACAGGCTCAGGGCTATGATCACTACTCCACCACGGGAGCTTGGCCCAGGGCCCGACCACCCTCTGGGTGCAGAACCTTTCCCTAACCCCCAGCCTGACCCTCCCCTGTCCCAGCCCCATGCCGTTCCCTCGGGTCCTGTCACTGTCCCCAGAGAGCAGAGCTCAGCGCCTGCCCCTCCGCTCCCCTCGTGAGGGAGCTGCAGGCCGCCATGAGGCCTCCCCTCAGCCTGCTGAACAAACCCAGGGACCTCAGCTGCTCCTCATACATCTTCCTCTCTCAACCCTTCAGCATCTTTGTTGCCCTCCTTTGGATGCTCTCTAATAGCATTATGCCCTTCTTATATTGTGGCGCACAAAACTGCACTAACAGTTAAACTAGGAAACATCTTAAAATTCTAATTATAACCAAGAGAAGACATACCTGTAGATGTCAGAAATTTTAAAGATGGATTAGATCCTCCAGCCTGTGACCAAAACATTACAGAGTTTTCTTATAGTTCTCTTTCCCCGTGCTCTGTGTTGGCAACACACTCAGCGTTTCCCCAGGGAGCCAGTTCCTCTTTTCATCTCACAGCTCCGAGTCTTTCAACAGAGCCTCTGGTACGCCAGAGCTAATGCTTCAGCTCCAAAAATGGCAGAGCATTCAGAGCAACACTGTTAAAGTCTTATTAAACCCAGTTTTAAAGCTGTTTTTGCCATCCCAACTAAACAAAAAAGAAGGAAAAAAGAAAAAAAAAAAAAAAAGCCCTCTCTGGGTCACACATTCAGTCCCACTGAATGCTTCAGGTTTTCAGGAAGAAACATTTCAAACAAACCCTACGGAAATAACAAAACGAGGTTAACTCCAGCAGACATTAACAAAAGTGCAGAAAAACCTTCATTATTTTTATTAAAAGGTAAGCAGGACTGTTCGCAAACAAAGTTATTTTCTTTCACAATCAGAAAAAAGACGGGTATTTAACAGCAGAAGTGAATGGATGTACAATACCAGCTGCCTGTAAAAGGTTTGTTAGGATGTGCTGCACAGGAATAGAGAGTTACAAATTTGTGCTGTCCAAAAGCACACAGATGCATGTTTGACTACCTGCTCCTCTCCTTTTTCTTCCTCTCTCCATGCCTCTTATTTGGAGGAAATAAGGTTTGAGAAAATCCATTGCCATTACCTAACTGATATACAACCTTCCACTTTTATCTTCCGTTCATTGTAATGCCAGAAGAACCATAACTTAATCAAATATTTAAGCTGGTAGAAGCTATAAAATCAATGCAATAAATAGATATATATAAATACAATGGGGAAGACTGTTTCAGAAGAATTAGAAAGGCTATACATAAAAAAAATCGCTATCGACTACACGAAACGGGATGTTACCACATTCCCCCACTCAGGATTGCACTGAGCAGCAGGCTGATCCCTTTAGAGAAGACACAACCTTAGCTACACATAACCAGTAACATGCTCCTAAAAGTGCTATTACCATTTCAGAAGGAGATAGTGGAGTTTTTTCATACTGTTCTTCAAAAAGACAGCATTCACTTCTAATGAAAGAGACGAGCAGAACATGAGGACATACTGGAGCCCACAGCATCCTCGGGCAGGGTATGGTACAAACGATGGTGGAGTCCCATTTGGGATACTGCACATAGTCTCACTCCCCATTTCAAAAAAGAATAGTAAAACTAAGGAAAGCCCAGAGAAGGGCAAGAAGGATTATTAAGGCTTCCTTTCAGAAGGGGGATTGCATAGATTCATCAAACTGAGGGGTTTGGTGGTTGGGGGGAACTAAGGTTCATGTGTGAAATGTAGGCAGTACAAAATGGGCAAGAGGAAAGGAAAAAAGGGAATGAGTATTCACCATAACTTACTATCTTTGGAATTAGTATTCACCATTACTTATCTTTAACCAATGGGCAACAAACTTAAAACCTTACAAAAACAATGCATAATTCAGTTACAAAACAAGAACTGAAAAGAGGAATTTGATTTATTAGACCAAAGGATATAGTTAGGAAAAAAAAAAAAAAGCTTTCAGCATACACCATAGCAGGTTTATGAAGAATTAAGTTTTGGACCTTGTTGCTATAAAATGTTTGGTTGCCAGAACAACAAATTGTTTCCAAAAGTAATTTAGGCAGACTCAGAGAAGTCCATTAGGGCTGTTAAGGTTATTACCCCTATGGTGCAGGCACCACCTCCAGCTCAGAACTTCTGGCTTCAGAAGTGGAAGGGGATGAAGGGAGGTCTCTAAATTTACCCTTTTCTTACAGAATTTCCCTAAGCAGCTACCACAGGAACTGTTGCAGACAAGGCTGGCTTAAGCAGCACTGTGGAGTTGCTCAATGTAGCTGCTCTCATGGTCTTAGTTGAGGGAAGGAGGAAGGGGGAAAAGCACGGTTTGCAGAAGGTCAGTAAGAAACATACATTTATTCTCACACATCATCTTCTGGCCTTAGATCAGAGAAAAAACTACTAAGAAGCATTTATCTGATTAATGTTTCCAAGCAATCAGCCTGTCCACTGGGACATCATTCGTTAGAGGTTGTGTCTGGATTTGTGGTGTTCATCGTTTTTTTTCCGCAGACCTCACAGAAAGTCAGTGGAAATTCCTGCTGACTCAACTGTTGGGTCAGATACAGCATTTCCACAGAAAGAAGTGGTTATACAGCTTAAGAGAGGAAAAACTATTTAACTGCTTGGTCAAATGAGATTCCAGCTTGGGTGCCGATATTAGTTACTAACGGAGTATAAAGAACAAAACAGTGACAGGTATCAGGAAGGAAAAGAAAACACGAAGGCAAAAACAAATAAAGTCGCTTTCACATCAAGCACCATCTTCTGTAATAGCTTTATACCTAGGGCTTGATGTCTGGTTTTTCCTTTTCCTGTCAACATAGCTTTCTTATAATTATTTAGCCAAAGAAACCCTATTTTTTGAAAAAGTTTCATTTAAACTTTTCTCAAAAAAACTTGCTTCATGTGTCCTGTTAAAGTCTTTATAAGCCAGCTTCACCCCATCCCTGTTGGGCACTGAGTGGTACATTCTTTGACTTGAATGGAAAGTTTTAGCTTTACTGTGCACCTGGAGGACACTGC
Organism: Oxyura jamaicensis; assembly: GCF_011077185.1. Lineage (NCBI taxonomy): Eukaryota > Metazoa > Chordata > Aves > Anseriformes > Anatidae > Oxyura > Oxyura jamaicensis. The sequence goes on along the minus strand of NC_048899.1, from coordinate 33,336,942 downwards.
TACAGCCAGCGCAGGCATGGGAGCACTCCTCACAAGCACCCCATTTGCTGGATATGACCAGCACATGCACACACATTTCTCCATGGGAAACCCCAGACAGCCCTACAATCCGTGCTTTTTTAAAGCATGTTTTCTCTCCCCTCATTTCTGATAGGGCTATGCTATATAGTCTTGCTAATGCACAATATGCAGCA